>NC_062229.1:20096859-20430192 GCF_902686445.1 Sciurus carolinensis
CCTCTATTAGAATGTGACATAAACCCTGAAGTATGGGCCACTGAAGGCAAGGTTGGATGGGCAAAAAGTGCAATCCCAATTAAAATAGTCTTAAAGGATCCCTCTGTCTTTCTGCATCAGAGACAATACCCCTGGCACCCAGAGGCAAAAAGGGCTATTTGGAGATCATTCAGGACCTCAAACAGCAGGGACTTCTAGTGCCCTGCAACAGCCCATGCAACACACCCTCTTAGGAGTTCAGAAGCCAAATGGGGAATGGCACCTAGTCTGAGACCTTAGAATGATTAATGAAGCCATTGTTCCCCTCCACCCTGTAGTTCCTGACCCATATACTGGGTAATCTGAGATCCCAGCTGTTGCTGCTTGGTTACTCTATTAGATTTAAAGGATGCCTTTTTCTGTATATTCCCAGACTCTCAATCACAATATTTGTTTGCCTTCAAGGAACCAGATGTGGATCTCCATTAACCTGAACAGTGTGCTTCTTAGGAATTTAGAGGTAGCCCTCACTTGTTTGGACAAACCCTAGCCAAGGACCTAGAAGAATTGAGAGATAGGTCATCTGTGGTTGTCCTCCAATATGTAGGTGACATACTCCTGAGTTCTACCACCCAGGAGGAATGTCAAAAGGCCACTACAGAACTCCTAACCTTCTTAGCTGATAGAGGAAAAGAAAAGCTCAATTTTGTCAACACATGCAATACTTAGGATTAAAGCGTCTCATGGAATTTGCAAGCTATGAAAAAAGAGCAGACCACCATAGGGCAATATAGAGGCTTCTTAGGGATTACTGGGTACTGTAGGCTTTGGATTCCTTGGTATGGGAAATTAGCTAAGCCTCTTTTCAGCCTCCTTAAGGAAACCCTATATCACAGAACAACTGTCCTGATACAGGACTGGGACATACTAAGGCCTTTATGGCATTAAAAGGGACCTGACTTCAAACCCCTGTCTTTAGATTACCTATGGAGCAAAACTTTAACCTTGTTATCCTCACTGATAGAGAAGGAATAGCCCTGGGAGTGGACACACACAAAAATGGACCAACTCAACAGCCAGTGGCATATCTCAGTCAGGAGCCTGACACAGTGTCTCTGGGATGGCCCCACTGCCTGGGAGTGGTAGCAGCAGTTGCCCTGCTAGTCCCTGAGGCAATCAAAACCACCCTGGGAAGACACCTCAGAGTCACTGCCTCTCATGACCTCTCAGGGATTTTAAATACAAAAGGGGGTTATGGCTCTCAGAGAGTCACCTCCTGAGATACCAGGCTTGACTTCTAGAAGGACCTGTAACTCAAATAAGGACTTGCTCTAATTGAAACCCAGCCACTTTCCCCACTAAAACACTACAGGGAAATCCTGAACCTGGCTGCCAGCAAGTCCTAGCCATAAACTACTCAGCATGAGGAGACCATCAGAGCCTTTCCCCAGTCTAGTCCAGACCTCGCCATGTACACAGATGGGAGCTCCTTTATGGAACAAGGAGATGACAAGGCTGGACGTGCCCCAGTGACCTGACATGATGCTTTACAGGCACAATCTTTACCCCCATGCACAAGTGCACAGCTTGCAGATTTGACAGCCCTGAGGAGAGCATTCCAGCTATAGAAACAATAGAGAGTTAATATTTCCACTGACTCTAAATGTGCCTACCTAATCCTGTACACACAAGCAGCAATTTGGAAAGAGAGGATTCCAAACAACTGAGGAAACTTCCATAAAAAAACTTGGAACAGATGTTAAAAGTGTAGGAAGCTGTTCATTCACCTAAAGAGATGGCAGTAATACACTCCAAGGACATCCAAAGGGGACAGATGAGATATGAGAAGGCAAGAGACAAGCAGCTCAACAGGCCAAGAGGCTGCTAATGGGACTTTGCACCAACCAACCACCTTAACCCCTCTACTATGGACAGGCCCTCCCCCAGAGATAAGACCTCCATCCAACCAGGAGGAGACGCAGCAGGCCTTACCTAGGGGAAGCATTCTCCTACCTTTTGGGTGGATTCAGATGGAAGATAATAAACTTACCCGCTAACTCTCAGTGGCAGGTTTTACACACCCTTCATCAATCTTTCCCTTTGGAGAAACACTCTCAAACTAACTCAAGAGATACTGAAGGGAAAAAATATATATACCGAGGACAACCCATCAAATAGTCAATGTCCATGAGACAAGCCAGAGAAATAACCCACTTAGCTCCACCAAAAAGCCTCCAGGATTACAAAACACAAGACAGTTTCCTCAGGTGGACTGGCAAGTTGATTTTACCCATGTCCGTATCATCTCCATTGTAGATGGAGACCTCAATCCTCTCTTAAAGAGACACCCAAACCAAGTCAAGAAAGCTACTACCTATGGTGTAAGGTGCTCCCTTGACCCTACTCAGAATCAGAAACACCCCAAGAACACTAGGGCATTAGGAATGACATTCTTCAAGATCAGGAAACTGCAGATCTGGTGGCTCATATCACAAACCTGGCCAAGTTTCAAACTGAAATATGTAGATATCCCATAGCTGAGCCACTCACTTTTCCACCTCTGTGTGAACTTGGGGATCCAGTTATGGTCAGGACCATACCTTCAAATCCCCCTGCCTCCATTTAACCCTGTTTGGAAGGAACCTTTCCACATAATTTTATCTATCTTTTCTGCTGTGAATGTGTTTGGACAGGAGAACTGAATCCAACACTCTCAGGTAAAGTTCTGCCAACCTGGATTGACTGCCAGAGAAACTTCTTCCCAAGGACCTGAGGAATATTCCTGCACATCAGTAGAAGACCTAAATCTCTTCCACAAAGACAGTGGTGATAAGTAAACTTTTTAATGTACTTCTTTATTATTTTACACAGAGCCACTGAAGTTAACTCTTTCCTAGATTGGTCTCAACAGTGTGCCACTAGGTTGCAGGAAGATCATTGCTGCATATGTGGACTGTTACCCCTTCCCAGCACTGCTGGGCTACCTTGGTGGGTAGCCCTCTTTAAGGAAGTGACTTGATAAAATTTCAATTTTGGTGGGGGGCTGTGTTTGTAGCTCACTGGTAGAGTGCTCATCTGGCATGTGTGAAGCACTGGGTTCCATCCTCAGCACCACATAACAATAAATTAAATAAATAAATACAAACAAAGGTATTGTGTAAAAATTTTTCTTGCAGATTCACCCAGATTTCTGACACACTGAAACCATGAGATAACAAAGTCTGGGATTTTGTTTTGGTTTTGGTGCTGGGGATCAAACCCAGGCCCCACAAATTGCTAGGCCAGCAGTCTACCACTGAGCTACATCACCAGCCTTTTTTTGTTTTGGTACAGGGATTACAGGTGTGCTGTACTGCCCCCAGGGCATGTCTGCTTTTTTATTTATTTATTTATTTTCATTTTTATTGTTTACTCATTTACTTTATTTACTTATTTAGTGCTGGGATCCAACCCAGGGCCTCACAGATACTAGGCAAGCACTCTACCCCTATGTTACACCCCTGGCTTCTGTGTTTTTTATCTAGAGGATATTGAGCCATAATTAATGTCACCTTTCTCCTGGTGGACTCATAAGTTATTTCCCATTTGTTATTATGATTAATAATAATTTGTTATGATTAATAAAATTAATATCATTGAACACAAATTCTTGGATAAACAGTTGTTTTCTTACAGAAAAGATGAGGAAAGTGCTAACTGGGTTAAAGCGGAAAAACCATGATGATTGTAAATTTTTTGAATATTACTACTATCTCCTTTCAAACATGTTCTTTCCTCAAATATATTTCATTCAATCAGTTTTAAATTTTGGGAAAAAACTTTTGGTAAATTATATTGTCTGTTAATTGAATTTTTAAAATCTTTTAAAAATTATTTTAAAAACTGATGTAATATTTGTACATATTTATGGGTTACAATATAATCACTTGATCTGTTCATACAATGTGTAATGATCAAATCCAGGTAATTATCATTTCCATCTCATTAAATGTTTGCCATTTCTTTGTGTTCAAAAAATTTTTTTCTTTCAATTTTTAATATTAGAATGAAAAGAGAAACACTCTACAAAATACTACCCACATGCTGATATTAAATTATGGCCTACAAATGAAACTTTATCACAACCAGGTCATGGAAGAACTTCCACTTTAGAACAAGGCAACTTTCAGATCTTTACAGCTGTTAAATCACATTTAAGACCATCAACTTCATGCTTTCCAACATTACCACCAACATGTCAAAGGCATAAGGATAGTTACTATCAGATTTGTAACCAGTATTTGTGGCTTACACCCACCATGGGGCATCTAAAGCAAGAAGCCCCAGTCTATTGGGAACAACATAACTACACCTATGACAAGTGGCCTAATGCTACTCAGGAATTAAGATGTGCCCAGAGTCACTTATGCCAACACATTGTGATTTTACTGGCCAATGACTGGTTTGGGCTAACTGGTTCTCTAGACCTGAAATTAGGTGGTCAGCACCCAGTAGGACCCAATGGATGTGTGGAACTCACTTATGGCCCTGACTTCCCCCAGGGTTGATAGGAAGATGTACTATTGGGTACCCCTGGATGCAAGAGAGATGGACACCATGTATAGGACAGCCAACAAATCTCCCCAATCTCAGACATAGGTGGGGATGATCTGCTTTTCACTGGTCTGATCATCTAGCTTCACTGTTTAGACCACAAATTGGCTTAAGAGATATAATATGGCACATGGAAACCCTAACCAGTTATACCCAAACTGCCCTCCACCAAGTTGAGAAAGTGTTTCTCTCATTAACACAGAAGTAACACTGCTGAGGAAATCCATCTTACAAAACCAGATGACTCTAGATGTCCTCACTGTAGCCCAAGGTGGCACTTGTGCCATTATTAGTGTAAACTCATGACCCACAAATGATGGAGGCAGGAGACGGATCCACAAGCTTTCCCTTATTCTGCAGCAAAGTCCACTGATCAGGCATGGGAGGGCCCATTTTCCGGGTATGGAGCAGGCCCTCAGTTACAGAAGGAGTCTGGGTTTTATAGGGTAGGACTAATTTGCCATGGCGGAAGGTTAAGGTTTAGGGTTCAGCATTCGGTACCCATCCATTTCCCCCATTGTTATCAGGAAAGGATCTGCTGGAAGATTAAGCCTTGGCTGGTTTCCCCTCCCTCCTCCTGAACTGCACCTCTCTCCATTTTTCTTTGGGGGCTATCTTACACGAATATCATTTTCCATAACCCTTCAATTAGAACTGAATGCTGTGCTTACATTCCTGACAATTCTGGCAATGTAACTAACTTCCATAAAATTTACATGCCCAGGAAGAGCCATGTTCTCACCAGCCTTGTCATACCTTGTCACGGGAACAATGTCTCAGTTCTGGTTCTCTGGCACCTCCTGGTGGAAGACATCACCATGCCCGTTGCTGTGTTCACGTGCAGCATTTATTGCTGCATTCATCTTACTCCAGGACTCGTGTCTTCTCGTTTCTCTCACAGATCACCCTCCTCTCAGTGCCTTTACCACATGTTGCTCCCACAGACTTTACTGTGGACCCCTCAGCCCACCCGATTCCTAAATGGGAAACTCAAGCTGCTGGCACCACATCAACCCCTCTCAGCTCAGAGGCCAGAGCAGTTATTGCCCCTTTTCCTTACAGCAGTGAGGGTTTCCTAAAATTGGGGGGCAGGGTGAAGCAAGAACAAAGGACAGGGAGCTAGGGTAGACAGATGGTCACCAGGTCGGGCAGGGAAGATGGAAGCTGCTTCAACGGAATGGAATGTTAATGCCTTCAGGACACTGCACACTCACCTGTGGCCAAGGTCACCTACCTGGGGGGGAGAGAATGTTCCTCCATATAGGGGTTTGTTAGTGAGTATTCCTTGGGTGGCTCCCTTCCTGCTTTTCTGGGTAGACAATGGAAAATGGGGAGAGGTACCGCTGGATTGCCCCCTTTCTGCACTTTTGCCACAAGGATGGGATAGAAGGAGAGGGCATGAGAAGTAAGAAAGCTGGAAACTCTTACAGGATAAGATTCACCCCCTCCCATGGATGTCAGGTCTGAACCTCCTTCTTCAGAAGTCTGTCTGTTCTTTCCTTTAAATAAAACATATTTTCTGTGCTTCCCTCAGAATTTCTCCAGTGTTCATTCTTTGACACCAGGGGAACAGGACTTGGACTTCCAAGAATGGTATCAAATTGTGATGCCAAAGGAACTACATCTCACCACTGAAAGGAAAGAACCACTTTAACAAATAGAACCACTCAAAGGAAAATTAAATTAATAAATAAATAACAAACAACCCCAAACCAAAAGACAACCCAGGGACTTCCTAGGAATGACTGGATTTTGTGAAATTCAGTTCCCTGGTTTTGACTCATAGCCAAGTCACTCTGTGAGGTTATTTGGGGTTCCACCTACGCATATCTTGATTGAACAGGGAAACAAGTCCTTTCACAAGCTTAGGGACTTGCTGTGGTTTGCCACAGCCTTGGGGACTCCTGACTTATGAACCGTTCACCTGGCGTGTAGCTGAGAGGCAAGGGGTGGCACGAGTCCTCACTCAAAAGCTGGCGGACATTCCTCAGTTAAACAGTTGGATTCTGTGTGTCCTGTGCATGGCCTGGATACCTAGGGGCATGGCTGCCACAGCCCTTCTGGTGGAGGAGGCCACCAGATTAACCCTCGGACACATACTGGACACTAAGCTCAGAGTGTCCTTGAAATTAAAAGACATCAGTGTAAGCCAGCAGAAGATGTCAAGATAAGCCAGCAGAGATCAATGGGCGAATGGAGGGAGACTGTCCAAGCCCCAGCCCCCTACTGGAATCCCCTGAAGTCACTCCTAACATTTGTCCAGCTCTAAACCTGGCAACCCTGCTTCCCACCACAAGGAAAGGTGACTTCCTTAATCCCTGTGTGGAGACCCCAGAGCAGGTTCACCCTAGCAGGCCTGGCCTTTGGGACGGAACAAACATTTGACCAACCCTGATATGGACCGTTCCACACAGGGGAGTAGTTCCTTGGGGAGCTTGTCACTGTTCATCCCCAGGAGGTGGCTCAGGCAAAACCCCTTCCCCCAAGCCCTTCAGCCACAAGGCTCAAGCAGCCAGCCTTCCTGAAACCGTGCTACTGGGGAAAGATGCATGAGTAAACATCTTCATGGACTGTCGGTACTGATGTTATAGTGTAGATGTGCAGTGTCCCCAAAAGGTCATGTGTGAGACAATACAAGGAAGTTTATAGGTGAAATGATTGGGTTGTGAGGACCTTAACCCAATCAGTGAATTAATCCCCTGTTAGGGGTTGTAAGCATGTGGTTGGATCCAACTGGTATCCATCATCCCCTTCAACCACAGATAACTTGCTAGCATCTAATTGGACAAAACAAACATTAACCTAACTGGAATGACCACACCTTTGAGCCATTTCTTATGCGGGCACATCAAGAAGCAGGCTGACCCCTAATAGATACGGATAATGAAAGATCCCCAAGATAATGAGACCTGAGAAAAAAGGGAGTGAAAAAGAAGTCCATGCACTGACCGCCTTCATCTCCTAGGACAAAGGTTTTCCAGGTGCTGGCTGCAGATGGGAAGGGAGTGTCTTTTCACCCCTAAAGTAAAATCTCTAGGAGGCATTAATCTCCTTCAAAGTAAATCCTCTCCAGACACTACCCACAGACCCCTGACCCAAAAATGTTCAAATTCCCAGGTGCCCAAGAAACTGATATGGACACTAGACCACCCCTCAAATAACCTATATAAACCCAGTCCCTTTCTTTGTTTGTGGGCTCATTTTCCACCATAAAAGTGGGTTCCACAATGCCATTTGATTCCTGCACCCCCTGTTCCTGAATAAACAGCTGAGATGATTCATGAAGTTGGCGTCCTGCCTGGTCTCTTTGTGTTAACAACCCCTACTTTACCTCCTTGCTTATTGATGCTGAACACACATGTACCCGCAGACCCCTGAGCGGCATGATGACATGCCCGTGAAGTTGACTGGGGTTCCACAAAGGGACCTCCCAGTTCCAGGGAGCCTCATCAATGGTCGACCCCTGCTCAGGAATAGAAATTCCCCGATACAACATAACCCCAACTTTCTAACCATGGAGCCACTCACTCTTGAGTACAGCACACACACAACTTGGAGTGTGCACTGTTCACAGCACAGTAAAGCGTTCTTCCTTTGCTATGAGCTGACTTCTCCTGAATTTCTTTTTGGTGACATGGTCATGAACCTCAAAGGTTTCAGAGGAGGTCTCCACTGCTCTGCAGACCTCCTCAAAACCCTGAGTGGTGGTGACAAAGATAAGAACCCTGGAGGCAGAGGGAAAGGGGAGCGTTCACATGAGATTAGTCATTTCCCGTATCAGATTGTTCTCAGGAAAACCATAGTTTGCTGGTGTCTTTCCACCCTCAAAGAAATGGTTATTTGTCAATTTTCTAATCCATACAGAGTGTCTTAGAACTCTGCTTGCCTACTTATAAGTCAATACAGAGGGAAGCAGAGAACCTCCGCGTGTGTTTTCTGAAAACTTGGATTCAGCATCTCTGTGTCATTGACCTCATCAGTGTCGTCGTGAACCAGCTGAATGACCTGCAGTGGGGCCCAGTCCTGAGGCCAGTGACTCTAGGCTGAGGCAGGTCCGGCCTGGAGAGAGAAGGCCCTGCAATCCCCTGGTGCTTCCTGCAGCAGCCCTTTCCTGTGGGTGTCCTGGTGCCGCTGAGCACAACTGCAGAGGAAGGACAGCGAGAAGCTGCAGAGCCCTGGGAAGCAGGAGCCCCCTTGCAGGTGGTCGGGCCTCTTCCTTTCTGAGGCTGAGACTCTTGTTTGACTGAGGCTTTTTGTTTTTGAGACAGGATATGGGATGTGCAGCTTGCTGGAGTTGATATGTTCTTGAGTATGTAAAGGAAATGTGTGATGAATAGAATTAGAGACAGAAAATTTAAAGATCTCCTGGAGAAAGGGTTTTTGACACTTTGGGTCAGAAAATGAAAGTGACTCAAGGTGACAGTGTCTATGGTGACTATTAAGGTTTGGAGAGTTTGCATACCATGAGGAGGGGACAGCTAGGCATGGTGACTCCCAGAGTGAAATCCTTAGGCATCCCCCCTCAGCACCCAGGAGTGAAAACGGATTCAGCAAGTTGTCAGTCTGGCCCTCAAGCTTGGGAATATGCTTCACCTTCTGAATCCAAGTTTTTCTGTGGCCTCAGGTGGAGCAGGCTGGTTTCTGAGTTCAAATGTTTCCTTTCATTCCCCCTTGATTCCTTTGTAGAACTTTACTTCCATCTAAGTCCATTTTCCCCCTGAATTGAATAACTGCACTCCCCTGTAGGTATGTTTTTTATTGTCTTAGGTGAAAATGGATAGATAGAAAAGGCATAGGAAAGCCTTGGCTATGCAGCCAGCTGTCTCATCCCAAATGTCTGACCTCTGACAACATGAGGCACTCCCTCACTCACTTCTGTCACATTATGTCCTGGCAGTCTGGGAACATGTCCTTTCCTTCTGGGTATGGGAATTGAACTGGAGGGCATTTAACCACTGAGCCACATCCCCAGCCTTTTAATTTTGTTTTTATTTTGAGACACTAAGTTGCTGAGGCTGGATTTGAACTTGTGATCCTTCTACGGGGATTAAAGGTGTGTGCAAATGCACCTGGCCAGATGTCCTTTTCTGACATGGGGTGTTATCTCCATGGACATTGCCTCTGAAACTTCCTGAGTACACTGGTTACCTCAATTACAGGTGAAGAAACAGAAAGAGCCCACTGAATACGGTGAGAAGACAACACCAGTTCTGAAAGGCCAGGATTGAATTCTGCTTAACCAATTAAATCCCAAATTTTCAATTCTGCAATGAATTGAAATGAAATTAATCATATAACAATAACAATATTATCTTACATTTAAAATTGTATTTTATGAAATTATATCACATATTATATACTCTATTTAGATTTTACAGGTGTTCCCACACCTGGGAAGGTGGATATAAATGGATAAATACGATTATCCCTCAGGTTAGGTCAGGTCCAGGCCCTGGAAAGAAGCTGTAGCTGGAAACAATCCCTTGGGTTCTATTCAGCCAGGAGGGAGGGTCTCATCTTCAGTCACCCAGGGTTCATGGGCGGGTCCAGGATCACTAGCCAATCAGAGACGGGATTCAGGAACTGTCCAATCAGGAGCGCAGCTGAAAGAGGGCGGAAACTTTCGCCTTGATGACCTTCTTTCCTGGAGCCTCCCTTAGTAGGTGTCCGGTTCGTGTTGCGAAGAGCACATCTAAGGTCCTCAGCCTGGTCACTGTGACATCCGCCTTCTGGGGGGCTGCGGCCGAGCCGGGAACCCCAGAACCCAGGCAATGGTGAGTGTGGAGGGCGTCGTTCCGGGAGCGGGAGCGGGTCTCCGTGAGTTGAAGGGACAAGTCGCTGTGGAAGGAGCCGGGGCTCCGGCGTCCCTGCGGCGTCTGCGATCCGAGGCCCGCTGGCCGGCTCAGCCCTGGGTCCTGCGCGGCCGCTTGGCCCGGCCCGTGCGTCTGTGGGCCGCGCGGCCCCCGCAGCCCCGCGTGTCCCCGTCCGCGGTGGCGGCGGGAGGGTCGCGGAGAGACTGGGACTCGGTGTGAGGCTGGCGCGGGTGCCCAGTGCGTCCCTGCGCCTCAGGGGGACCTGGTGACCCTGAATTCCGGAACGCTGGGGAGCCGGCTCTAAAGCCGTGACTGCCCCTCAGCCCGGGGCGTGTGGGGCCGGAAGCGAGCAGAACCCCTAGGTCCTTGTCCACAGGGCCTCCTGAGGGGAGGTCGGCGCCCGGCTCCGCGGTGTGAAAACAGATGCGAAGGGAGGAAAGCAGAGCTGCGTGTAGGAGTCGAGCAGTGCAGGGGAGCCCGCCGTGACGTCCGCAGGCTCCTCAGTGGTCAGCGGAGGAGGACCTTCTCCCGAGAGGGGCGCGGAGGGCGCACCAAGAAGGTGGTGGGTGAAGGGAGGCTGGAGGGTGCGGCAGCATCTTAGATCCCAGAGCCTTTCGCCCTGATCCTTGCGTTTTGTTTGGTACTGGCCTTGAACCCAGGTCCTTAACCACTGAGCCCTATCCCCAGCAGCATAAGTGCCCCCTGCACCCTCTTATTTATTTATTTATTCGGTGCTGGGAATTGAACCCAGGTTCTTTACCACTGAGCTATATCCCCAGCCCTGTTTATTTTTCAGCTTGAGACTACGTTGCTGAGATTGGCTTTGAACTTGAAATCCTCTACCTCAGCCTCCTAACTACTTAGATATATCTTCTTTAATTTACTGCCTCTGGCCTTGAGTGTTTTTCTTAAGTGATCCTTCATTTTTGTGAAATTGTTTCTCTCTTTTCCAACTTTTTTGTTCTGTCGCAATAGTGTTGCTTTTAATTTGATATTTTTTTATAATTTGATATATATTTTTATATATTTGATATATAGAAAAATGATGGATTTTTGCATATTAAGCTAGTGTATGTTTTACATCCTTGCAACACTTCCACATTAATTCCCAGGAGTTTTTCTTGGCTCTTTGGAATTTTGTAGGTAGGTGATAATGGCCTATGTGAAGAGTCATTTTTTGTTTCTTCTCAGTCTTAATGCCTATCATTAGTATTTCTTATGCTTTCTCTGTACCCATTGATTTGATCTTAGGGTTTTGTTGTTGAGCTTGTTGAGGTGATCAGTTGCATGAGCTGACTTTTAAATGTTGGCCATTCTTATAATAGGGACTGGGGTTGTGGCCCACTGGTAGAGTGCTTGCCTAGTATGTGTGAGGCACTGGGTTCGATTTCCAGCACCATGTACAAATAAATGAAAGTAAGGTCAATGGACAGCTAAGTATTTTTTAAATAGTTATAATAATTCCTACTTGGATTTGTTGGATCATTCTGTGTGTGTAACGATAGAAGTAATTTGCCATTATTTGTTGAGGATTTTTTTCTTTTTTCTTACTTTATTTTTGCAGTGCAGGGAATCAAAGCCAGGGTCTCACATATGCTAGGCAGGTGCACAACACTGAGCTATCCCCAGGCCCTGTTGAAGATTTTTTTCTCTTTATTCAAAAAAGCTGTTTGTCTTCCCTCCCCTCTCCCCCGTAATGGGACTGAAAACCAGGACATTCTCACTGAGCTACACCCTCAGTCCTTTATTTATTTATTCATTCATTCATTCAATCATTCATTCATTCATTCATTCTTGTTGTTTCTTATAATGTCTATCTAGTTTTGTATCGTGACACTATGGGCCTCATATATTATTAAGTAGCACTTCTGCATCTATTACCTGGAAGAGATTATGATATCTGATGTTCTTAAATGTTAGTCAGAATAAGCCCATGAGACCAGTGGGCCTGGTTCTCCCTGTTGTTGTTATTGTTTTAATTTCTGTAACACATAGAGCTTTATGTACATTGTTTATCTTTCCTCATGTGAGTTTTTGTGGGTTGTATCTTTCCAGAAGTTGGTTGATTTCTTCCAAATTATTTTTCTGTGCTTTATTTAAGATTATCTTACTCTTATCTTGCCAGTTATCCATTGTGGTACATTAAACTGTTGAGTTGAGGTCTTTCTTCTTTTCTAACATATGCATTCATTGTTGTAAATTTCTCCCTATGTTCTGCTTTTTCTGTATCCCACACTTGATGTTAAGATGTGTGTTCATTTTCATGTATTGTGAAATACTTGAATTTCTTTGGTGTTTCCTTCAATGCATATATCATTCAACCATGTAGTATGCAATCATTTGAGATTCTCCTGCTGTGTTTATGCTATTGATGTCTGGTTTTATTTCATTATGGTCTGAACATATTGAACATCCTGCCAACACCACAGGATCAGCTGATGACCGGTAACTCATCTGCTCTCCCAAAGTTATTTATTTATTTTTTTTAGGTGTGTCTTGTAGTTCAGAACATGGTCCGTGTTGGTAAAGATTCTATGTTGTGGTAAAGCAAGATGGGAACTTTAGCAGTTTAAGAGCTGACAGGCTGTGGTTTTGCATGCTGACACCCAGAAGCTCTGCTTACTGACATTTAAACATAGAGGCTTGCAGTGACTAACAGGTCCCTGTAAAAGATAACTATAGTAGCAGAAGCAGGAAACCAAGCAATGGGGACAAACACAGTTCCACAGTGCAATAAAAGTCCCTAAGCTGATCTAAGAGTCCCTGGACTGTTGACAAACTTGCACCCATGTAAGAAATGTAGAATGCACCTTCCAGTAGAATGGCACCAACTCCCTTACCTTGATGTACCCCAAATGTGGTGTATAAAAGTAAAAGCCCTGCTGTGCTCAGGGTTCAGGCTTGGGTATTATCGCTCTGGGCCATGTTACCATGAATGAAGTGTTGCCTCCAGATCTCCACCCTCTCACTTCCCACTACAGTGTGATCTTGAGAAAATGTGTACTAAAGGCAGGATGCAGCTTAGAGGTAGACACACTTAGCTAGTATTTGCAAATTATTTTCTGTGCTTTATTTAAGATTATCTTACTCTTGTCTTGCCAGTTATCCATTGTGGTACATTAAACTGTTGAGTTGAGGTCTTTCTTCTTTTCTAACATATGCATTCATTGTTGTAAATTTCTCCCTATGTTCTGCTTTTTCTGTATCCCACACTTGATGTTAAGATGTGTGTTCATTTTCATGAATGATTGTGTTCAATCTCCAGCAACACAAAAGGAAGAGGAGAACAAAAATAACACATGGTCTGTGGTTGCTCTACAATAACAGATGTCTAATACCCCTGATTTTAGCTGTGCTATTACTGATTTTCTACATTCTTGATCTGCCAATTGCTGATAGAGATAAGTTGAAATCTCAAGAAATAATTGTGAATCTATGACTTTCCCTTCAGTTCCATGTTTTTACCTCATGTGGTTTGATGCTCTGTCTAGGAGAGTTTATTAAGGATTGTTATGTCTTCTTAGAGAATCAACTGTTTTATCATTATTTAATCCCTTTATTCCTTATTATTTTATTTGAGGTACAGCTTGAGTAGTACAAAATTAATAGAGCTTCCAAAGGTGTTTTTGGATCAGTACTAGAATGGACATAACTCTATATTTAATTCATCTTTGTCTTCCTTTTGATATTATTGTGAAAATATTTATACATTTTTAAGAGATAAAAATTGAATACATTTATCATTTCAAACATGGTACTTTCAGCCAGATGTTGCATGGCATACGTCTAATCCCATCTATTTGAATGTCTTAGGAGGAAGATGGGAAGTCCAAGAGCAACCTTGTGCAACTCGGACCCTGTCTCAAAATAAAAATTTAAAAGTGGTTTGGAGACGTAACTCACAACTGAATACTCCTGATTTCAGCCCCTGTATCTCACACATATCCCTGTATCTTGGCCATTGTTGAATGCCTACATTGAGTTAATTACCAAATACATTGTTTCACATAGATATCTTTTGTGGGATGAGAGCACTTTAAACATAGTTTTCCAATAACTTCTCAGAGTACAACAATGATCTTACTTCTAGTCATCATAATATATGATATATTTCTTGAAATATTTCTCCTATATTATTGTGAGGAGTCATCCATGTCTAGCAGAATCAGACTTGGCAGAGCCACGGGACACAGAGGTCTGACTCCCAGGAACTGGCAGTCATAAGAGACTGTTCCAGACCTCCAGGGAGTAGGTGGTCCTGTATGGAGGGGCTCACCATCTGAGGATGTGCTATTTCCCTAAGCAAATGGCTTCCCTAACTGCATCCTATCCTGTTCCTCACAGAAGAAGCCCCTCGTGGTCTGGCCCCTTTACCTGTGTGACTCTAAATAAAGGTGGAGGTGGGCTCCTCCATGTTGTTGGAGGCCAGATCTGGTACAGCCCTATCTGCCACACCCTTCCATTTGAGAAGAGTATTGGCTCTTGTGTTTATTCATTAGATAAGTTTATTAGTAATTGATTATTGCTGGCACCATTGTCTTATGACAGAAACTCTTTCCCTCATCCACTCGGGACATGGAAACCCCCCACAGTTGGCACTTGACCCAGAGCTGTTCATGAGGATTTTATAAGACGTAAATTAAGGTATGGGTTTGGCCTTTCTCCTGGGAAACATGGAAGAGAAAGGAATTTAAATAGTGTGGCATTAAACCTGGGGAATTCACTCTCTACAGAGAGAGAAATAAAACAGAAATCTATTCAGCTCTATTCAGTACGTAACCAGAGTGAAAATTCAGTGGAAAGAACGCAACTCCTACAGTTCTTGAAATGTAAATGGGGACCTGGTCACTTTAGATCTTGCACACTTGATCTGCACGCCTGCCTGGTCTCTCTGCCTCAGCGCTGCAAAGCTTTACTGTGTGACTTGGTTGGAGCCTGAGACCTAAGTTGGCTGAGACTGGTGCAGAAGTTTAGAATCCTGGGAAGAAACCATCCTAATCAGGAATTTAGAAGGGGTCTCTAACTAGGAAGGGGAAATTGGTTCCCCAGTTTCGTGGTTTAAATCCAGCCAGGACCTTCCCCTTCAGTGGCATGGTTTTTAATCCCAGGAGGGAAAGACGGAAGCACCGGACAGGACTACCCCCTGGGAAAGCTCCCAGGAATACAGCAGCTCCTGGGGAGCTGGGCTGGTTCCTGATTTTTGGAGTCAGGCCACTGGGATAAAAGGAAAGGTGGCACCCAAGAGTCGGAGGCGCCTTACCTCCAACTGTAAAGAATTTAAAGAAAACATGTTGGAGCCACATGGTTTTCACGGGCTCATTTCTAGTCCCTCCCCCTGCACTTAGGACTTAATTCTTCTTAATTCTACAGCATGAGAAAAAGGGGAATTTGAGATCTTGGCTGCGATCTTCCACCTCCCTAAATGGCCACTCGCTGAAAAGATAATTATAATAAATGAATGAATGAACTTCTTTGCAGGCTGACTACAAACTGATGACCTTTCATGTGTGAGGCAAATTTGCTGACCACTGCGCTTGCACCTCCCTGGTCACAGGCTGGAACTTCATTGTCTCCGTCAGCACTCAACTTTCATTCTCTCAGCTTGTCAAAGTTAAATGAGAAAAATTCTAAAAGTTAACGAAAAATGTTCTAATTGTGCTTTTTAATGAATTAATCTTTTGCTTTTTAGGGATGACTTTAAAGGTGAATAACAATCATTGGGACAAAAGCCAGCAACCCAAATTATTTTTAAGTTTTTCTTTTTGTATCTTAAATTCTTAGACAAATTAAATCAAAGATTTGATGGGTGTTTGTTCATTGCTGTGGAGCTTCATTTACAATGTTATAAAAATTTTCTTTTTTTTTGACTGATCTATAAATGTGTGAATACTGATTATATTTACTATTTCAAAATTTACTTACAGTTCAATGAGCATGCTCACATTTTAAAATTAAAGTAAAAATAGATCCAAATGAATTTAATTTATGTGAATTAACAAAGTTTAATTTATTTTGGGTAAACAACTAAAACTCAAAAGGCTTCTTTATAATTAATAATTTGCAGTTTTTCAGGTGGTCAAATAAATAATAAAATTGCTAAATTCTATAATATTTGGGATCTATATCCCTTGTTTCTACTGATTTTCTTCAACAGGAAAGAGATAATTAATATTAATATCTACATTTGTTTGATGTCTTGACTTTTGCAGTTAAGAATAAATCTAATTTGAGGTAAATGGAATTAATTATCTAAGCTTTTATTACAGGAAATACTTATTGATTTACAAGGATGAAATGCTGGAAGATCATCAATTGTATACTAAAATATCATCTACTATATGTAAAAACATTAGATAACTCTCAACTAAAATATATTTAAACATTAGATGTATTTTTAATTTGGTTAATAAAGAAGGTCTAAAATTCTTGTAGTCTCTGTGTTCTCATTGAGAACCAAGATGCTAGGACATAAACCATCAGGTGTGATATATGTAAGGGTCTAAAAAAATTTTTTTCACCTGGTAAAATAGAAGACTGTAACATGTTTCAGTAAATTTTTAAAAATTTGTACAAAATAATTTTCAAAAGGTTTACATGTAATTAAATTGGCTATATATAATTAACACAATCAGCTAAGATTAAATTTTTTATTATTTAAATTCTACTGTTTCTATCATAAAGGCTATTTATGTTATGGGATGCAACTTAAGAACAGACCGATCACCACTGAGAAGTCCAAATTTGAGAGTCTTTATTAAGCCAGCCAGCTGACTGTCTCACACAATGCCCCAAAAAAATGGCTATTGGGAGAACAGCCCTGACCACAGGGTTGTAGGGGTTCTTATACCAAAAATCACATCAATCATAAGTGTCTGTTGCTATGATTCGAAATTACACATTAACATCATGAGATCATTGACAGAGGGGGAAGTGGGTCAAAATGACCCTTACCTAGGTACAAACTAAAGAATGGTTACTAACATCCACACAATCACTGTTCACATGGTACATTGTTTAGGAGCAATAGGAATCAAAAGAGAGCAATTTTTTACTACATAGGAGTGCCATTGTATATTATTAAACATTTCACACCAAGTAACTGATGATGGGCCCAGAGGCAGGGTGTTCCCATGGGAGAATCTTGTTTCCTACATAACATGGAGTCTCAGAGCAAAATGGAGTCTGTTTAGTCATTTCCCCCAGAGTTTGACCTATAACATTCTCATGGAGTCAGATCTGTCAACCCATCATATTCCCCACTGGTTTTATGTACATAATCAAATCATTGATTCATTAGTAGTGCATAGGTGATTATAGTGAAGTGTGCAATATCATTAGCTTAACAGATTGGATTCTATCTCTAACATATTTAAGTCTAAATCTATTTGTCTACTTAAAGTTTTGAAATTCTGGTTTCCAGTAATCAGGGCAGTGGTTCCTACAGCTGTGGAGCCCATTATACCTATTTCCACTAGGAGGGAAACGAAGACAGGGGCCGCTTGTTTAGATATTAGCCCCATATGTTCCTTTCATCCCTCCCCATCATAATAATATACAGAATTTAGCCCATTTGGCAATCTCAAAAAGTTGAACGGTTAAGCACAGAGTTATTCCTGACATAGTCCAAGCAAGAGAAAAAACACGATTAACATTTTTTTGGTCTTATCTTTAGATGGTGGTTGGGGTCTCTGAGGGCTGTCCATTTTTCTGTTGTCTTAACTCATATGTGATCATTCCATGTTGTGAGTAAGGTCCCTTCCATTTTCACAAACCCCTATTAATTGGACCTTCTGACTAAAGGATAGAAGAAAAAGGAAATACTTAAAACATTAATCTCTCATGCCAATAAAATAATTTCTTATGCCTTTTGAGTTTCTATTACTTAGAAAAGCTGATTTCAAAGAAATTATGATTTATACAATTTGGTTAAACAACAACTGTTATTCTAAAATACCACCTTACATTCCAAATTTCAAATTTCTCTTTAAAATCCAAATTTGATTAATATAAAAACATCAATGACCATATTTTAATTAACCATGGTAATCAGTACAACTTATATTAATTTTATTCTTGTTTCCCAAATGAAGTCTTTAAAATATAAGATTTAAAGGGACATTTTACCAAGCCGATGCTCTCCAAACTAAAGCTTTTTCAA
This sequence comes from Sciurus carolinensis, assembly GCF_902686445.1. Taxonomy (NCBI): domain Eukaryota; kingdom Metazoa; phylum Chordata; class Mammalia; order Rodentia; family Sciuridae; genus Sciurus; species Sciurus carolinensis. The sequence continues at coordinate 20,115,403 of NC_062229.1, forward strand.
TATTGGTCTCTTACAAACATAAAATAAACAAATTAATTAAATTTTTAATTGTCATTTAATATTTTAAAATTAAATAAATATACGTTATACAAGTTTTATGTTATGCTGTACACTGAGAAGTAAACTTAACTATATTTCTAGAGGACATTCAGGAGATACTGGCTTATTTAAAGGTTAACAATATGGGATATGGAAGTATTTTTACACCTTCTCCCAAGAGGGGAATTAAAAACTCTCTTGGCTTGTCTGTTTCATGTTTCAGGTGTGATATTGGATTATGTTAATTAATTTATATTAATTCAAATAATTATATTTGGAAATTTTGTGAAATAATATTCAAATAACAGGATAATGATGGGTTCAAGATTAAGGCACCTTCCCTGAATTTTGTCAAGACACCCACTTAGGAAAAATTAAGTACACATAAAAATTTTTTTTGAGGTTCTACCATCCATAAACAACTATATTTAACACTTAATAAATAACCTTTTAAACTGCTTTCTGTAATAAGTTTAGAGAGATGCATATTTTATACATATAGAATCATCTTGTTAATTTTAAAGCTTGTAACACTGTTTTAGATTGTACATAATTAGTATTCTTTTACAACATTACTTTTAATGCCAAATTTTTTTGTTATATAGTTCATTTATCCAAAGCCCTATGTTGGACATTTAGATTTTTTTCCTACTTTAAAAACAAGGTTATTAAAGATATTCATACAACTATATGCCTAAAGATTATCTTTGAATAGATCCCTTAGAATATGATTGCTAGAACAATGACATAAATTCTATTTAAAATAATTTATTGGATCACTATCCTGAAAGATACTACCAATTCTAATATAATAAGTTAATTTAAAATAATAAGGCCATTACTTATAAAACAAAGAGGTCATAAGACTAATTTTCTCTGTCTCTACTGACTCCATTTTATAACTTTGTAACTCAGCCCACTACTAGAGACAAAATCAAGTCATATATTTGGTAAAAACTAGGCCTTCTTTTATTGTAACGACCTTTTCAAGTCAACATTGATTTTAACAATAGATAACTTTTATTAATTTTCTTGGCTAAATATATTTATTAAGTCATTCTTGCAGTTTAAATATCTGTATAATGCTAGGCCATTGTCTACAATATAAGGCTAATAATGTTTCAGTTTATATCAATCTTTTTTTACTATTTTAAAAAATAGAAAGGGGGAAACAGATCCCTATATAAACCCACTTAATTTCAAAATTTTCTTAAAATTATATGAAGAGTCTCACCACTGCTAAGTGACACATAGAGCAAAAGAATGCACCAGATTTTACAATAAGGAGATCTTAAATCTCCAACCACAATATTTGTATGCTAGCTCTATTGAACTCTCAGGTAAGTGAAATATATGAGAAATCTGTTCGACCCATTTCTCAGATTCACCTTTAGTACACCCAGCAATGTGGACTGGAAAAATCGCAGTAATCCCAGTATTTACTGATTGTATTCATATGATGGGAGGTTTTACAGATACTCACATTACACCCATCTACATGACTGGATTTGACTACACTGTCTGCAATGGAAACTTACCTATATGCTGGTTCCATGATAGACACTCTGGCTATCTAAAGGTAGCCTTTGAGGAAATGACAGCATAAGGAATAGCTAGGCCAGCAAATTATCCTAGCCCTTGGAACTTAAGGTTACATGTTCAAACATTATTAGAATGGGACTTTCTCATAAAAGCCAGTCATTTCTATGAAATATCCACCAATATCTTACTGCCTTAATTGTTCTGCAATAGAATCTGGCACCTTTTCTAAATGGATAAATATACAAATGTTTTGCCAATACTACATAAAATTTCTAAAGGTGGTGGATATGTTCTTGGATTGATCTTCAAAAATTGATAAAAGACAGTTATATCAAAATATAGTCCTCTAGAAGATTCAAAGCCAGAAAGGCCTAACGTAACAACATTGCCACTAAATATGTTTCACTTTTACTTAATCTTGAAAATAATTTACAAGCCACCATGTTTAATCTAAATTTGTAATACAATGGAAGATCTAAGAAACTAGGCAAGTAATTGAGTTATTTTAAACTATTTATAATACAAAGTAAGATTAAATAACAATCATTACGATTTTTAAATGCCATGTAATTTGGACTATTCCCTATTGTTTGGATATTACTTTGCATTGCTGGTAACCATGTGATAAAGACCACATTAGAATCCAACAAACTGATTGATATTACATTAGAAAGAAGAATAAATCACATATATACTCTAACAGTTATTTCCTATTTGATGATAATTTGGGTTCTATATATTTTAATGTATTCTTTTTGGTTTCTGTCTGTTCCCACACTCATTATATATAGGGGCATAATTCCTTCTGTCAAGATGCTATAGCCCTGAAAGTTAAGTATTAATAAAATGATTGAGATCAAATTAAATGCCTTAACAGCTACTATTACAAATATCAGTGATGAGTTTTGCACTGCCCATCTCCAGCACTGACAGATCCGTGGACATGGTGAACCAGGTTATCAAATGCCAAGACTGCAGTGGTCTGGGAGGCTGGAAAGCCTCTCTCTATTGAGGAGGTGGGAGTAGCACCCTCATGGGCTCATGAAGTTCAAATTAAGATCATTGCCACTGCACTTTGCCCCACTGATGCCTATACTCTGGGTGGAGCTGATCCTGAGAGGTTTTCCAGTGATCTTGAGACATGAAGGTGCTGGAATTGTGAAAAGTGTTGGTGAAGGAGTTACTAAGTTGAAGGCAGGTGATAATGTCATCCCACTTTACATTCCACAGTGTGGAGAATGCAAATTTTGTCCAAATCAAAAAACAAACCTTTGCCAGAAGATAAGAGTCACTCAAAGGAAAGGATTAATGCCAGATGGTACTTGCAGATTTACTTGCAAAGGAAAGACAATTTTACATTACATGGGAACCAGCACGTTTTCTGAATACACAGTTGTGGCTGACATCTCAGTTTCTAAAATAGACTCTTCAGCACCTTTGGATAAAGTCTGCCTTCTTGGTTGCGGCATTTCGACCAGGTGTGGTGCTGCAGTGAACACTGCTGAGGTGGAGCCTGTCTCTTACTTGTGTAGTCTTTGGCCTAGGAAGAGTTGGATTGGCTGTAAGTTTGCTGGTGCATCCCGGATCATTGGTGTGGACATCTAAAGATAAATTTGCAAGGGCCAAAGAATTTGGAGCCTCCGAATATATTAATCCCCAAGACTTCAGTAAACTCATCCAGGAAGTGTTCATTGAGATGACTGACGGAGGAGCGGACTACTCCTGTAGTGTATTGGTCATATGAAGGTCATGAGAGCAGCACTTGAGGCATGCCACAAAGGCTGGGTGTCAGTGTGGTGGTTGGGGTAGCTGCTTCAGGTGAAGAAATCACCATGTCCATTCCAGCTGGTGATGGGCCACACATGGACAGGCACTGCCTTTGGAGGATGGAAGAGTATAGAAAGTGTCCCAACGTTGGTGTCTGAATATATGTCCAAAAGATAAAAATTGATGAAATTTGTGCCTAGCACCGTGTCCTTGGACCAAATAAATGAAACTTTTGAACTTATGCATTCAGGAAAGAGCATTTGAACTGTTGTAAAGTTTGAAATTTAAAAAAGAAAAATGTATCCATCCACTCCTAAGTTTTGTGATATGATGGAAACAGCCAGACAGGCAGGAAGGTCTTCCAAGCTCATAGCCTCTCGGACCTTCAGTAACTACTCTAGAGAATAGAGTTAATATGTGTGATTCATAAGTCTGCAATCAAGGATAAGGCTAATACAGTCACAGATCTGTTTTCTGAACTCTCCTTCACACAACTAATTATAGCTTATTAACGAAAGTTACAACATAATAAAAGTAATTTCTAGCAAAAATAAAAATCAGTGATAAACTTTTTGCTCTCCAAGTTAAACAAAGGCTTAAATCCCATAATGACTGTCATCATGTCTGTGTTGCTACAATTAAATATCATACTTCCCAATGGGACTAAGAGATGATTAAGAATCATCTAATGGACATTTAACATAGCAAAAATAATAGCCTGGATCTTATAAAATCACATTGCCATATCCAGGATATTCAAAAAGCAAAATTGATCTCATGGACTCTGCATTTCTAGCTGATCAAATACTTCCTAAGTTGAATGGTATACTATTGGAATGATATGTTTGCTACTAATTCTTTTTTGTATCATGATAATAGGTTGCCATACCCTCAGAACCAAGATCTGGGACCTCAAAGCAGCTCTCAGAACTAAGATCTGGAACCTCAATCATTTTCATTTTCATTTTAAAAAATATAAAAGGAGGAATATGGGACTGGGGTCGAGGCTCAGTGGTAGAGCACTCACCTAGCATGCACAAGGCCCGGGGTTCAATCCTCAGCACCTTTATATATATATAAAGGAATATGTGGGGAGCCATCCCATGTCTAGCAGAATCAGACTTGGCTGAGCCATGGGACACAGAGGTCTGACTCCCAGGAACTGACAGTCATGGGAGTTCTGTTCCAGAACTCCCGGGGAGTAGGTGGTCCTGTATGGAGTAGCTCACCATCTGAGGACGAGCTAATTCCCTAAGCAAGTGGCTTCCCTAACTCCACCTCATCCTGTTCCTCACAGAAGAAGCCCTTCCTGGTCTGGGCCCTTTATCTAAGTGACTATAAATAAAGGTGAAGGTGGGCTCCTTCATGTTGTTGGAGGCCAGATCTGGTACAGCCCAATCTGCCACATCCCTTCCATTTGAGAAGAGTATTGGCTTTTGTATTTATCGATTAGATAAGTTTTTTAGTAATTGATTGATTTGTTGCTGGCACCGACGTCCTCCAACAGAAACCCTTCCCCTCATCCACTCGGGACATGGAAACCCCCCACACCTGACTGGATGTCTTGATAGTTAAAAATGTTTTCTTCCTCATGAAGCACACAAGGTTGGATCTTGTTTTCTGCCAGTCTGTCTGCAGAACATTCCCATTTAAAGTGATTATTGATATGGTTGGATTAATACATTGCATACTTGTAACTACTTTCTGTTTGTTTTACTTTATGTGATCACTGTTCCTATATCATTTTGCTTCTCACTAAAGGACTTCTTTCCATAAGGCATGCCAAGGAGATGCATTGGCGAAATGGTCTCTGAATCTTTTTTTTTTTTTTTAAGTTGTAGATAGATACAATATCTTTATTTTATTTGTTTTTTGTTTGTTTGTTTGTTTGTTTGTTTTAATTTTGTGGTAGGGATCAAACCCAGTGCCTCACTCATGCTAGGCAAATGCTCTACCACTGAGCCACAACCCCAGCCCCAGTCTCTGAATTTTAATTTTTGTTCTTTTCCTCCTAATTTGAATCACTTAACTTCCTCTTGATTCTTTGTTCTCCTTGCTTCAATATGCCATGGAACACTTACAGTGATGGTGTCATATAAGTTGTCAGAATTGGAACCTGCAAATTACTGTATGTTCTTTTTTGTTTGGTGGTACTGAGGATTGAAGCTTTATCACAGAGCTATATCCCCAGTCCTTTTTTATTTTTTGTTTAGCATTAGGATCTTTCTGTGTTGCCAAGACTGGCCTTGAACTTGTGGTCCTTCTGCCTTAGCCTAGTGACTCAATGGGATTACAGGAGTACACCACCTTGCCCAGTGAATGTCTTTGTCAACTAATTTCAAATACTGAGGTTTCTCAGAAATGGTTTTTCTCTATTTTTTTCCTGTTAATGACCCCTATCTCCCTCTTTTATTATTATTATTATTATTATTATTATTATTATTATTATTATTATTATTATACCAAGGGCGTTTAACCACTGAAATACACTCCAGCCTTTTTTTTATTGGCACCAGGGATTGCACTCACAGGCACTCAACCACTGAGCCACATCCCCAGCCCTATTTTGTATTTTAGTTAGAGACAGGGTCTCTCTGAGTTGCTCTGCTGAGACTGACTTTGAACGAGATCCCCCTGTCTCAGCCTCCCCAGTGGTTGGGATTACAGGCATGTGCCTCATGCTTGGCCCTTTTTAATAGTTTATTTATAGACAGGGTCTCACTCAGTTGCTCAGAGTCCCACCAAGTTACTGAGGCTGGCTTTTAACTTGAATCCTCCTGCCTCAGCTTCCCAAATCACTGTGATTACAGGCGTGGAGCCCCTTTCCTGGCTCTTCATTATTCTTAGATTTTGCTGTTGTTGTTGTTATTGTTGATAAGTGAACATTTGAAAAGTCTAATTGGTATCTTTATGAATCAGATTCTTTTCTTTTAGTGTTTGAGCAAAAATATTTGATGGAGTCAAATTTGATTTCAGCCCATGGTTTGAAGATTATGGTAAAATTGAAACTGCAGTGGCGGTCGAGTGCATCAGTTTATCCTCCGCTCGTGTGTCAACCTTTGTTGTTTTGCTGTGATCTTCAATAATCATATTTATTTGGCTTTTACCTCAAGCAAGGACACACATCTCTTTATAATGTTTTATATTGAGTTAAGATGTTCTGTGTGTCTTTTGTATTCATTTTTGTTCTGCATATTAATCACGTGTGTGTGTTGATGGGGGTAGTGGAGATTGAACCCAAGGCCTTGCACATGCTAGGCAACTGCTCTAACACTGGCCTACATCTTCAGCTCTTTTTCATTTTTCATTTTGAATCAGGGTCTCCCTAAGTGGCCCAGGCTTGCATGGAACTTAGGATCCTCTTGCCTCAGCCTCCCAAGTAGATTCAATTACAGGTGTGTGCCACATGCCTTGAAGCACTCCAGTCCTATTGCATGCCATATATTGGAAAATTTTTTGTACCTTGTTCTTTGTCATTTAACTTCCTTTACTTTCATAGATTTAATTGTTCCACCTATTTTTTAGGTATTGTTATTTTTTTAAATTAGGAAACAGTTTTTTCTATGTTTAAAAGATATTTGTGGCTTCTCAAACTATTCCAGTATGGTCTTTCTGGTTTCAGTGTGTAATTTGAATGTCATCCTTGGAATAGAGAGGAACACATGGCATTTCCAGGTAAACAGATACCTTTTTGTCCCTGTCTCAACTACTAGAGAGGTTGGGGTGTCTGCCACTGTTGTACAATGCCCGCTGTGTCATGAACCAGTTCTCTCTTCACACATGGGCCCACTGAGTGCTCTTTTCTTTTTCATGATCTGTTTGTTAATCTTTAATAGTGCACTCTTCCAAATAGTGTGGCTTCAAGATGTTTTGTGTATATTAGTCAAATGATCACTTTCTTATTCTCATAAGTTTAAATTTTGTTAGATAATTATTATGCCCAGAAGATTTGATAAATGATTTTTCCCTTTGTTTCTTTCATTCCTTCCTCACTTCCTTTGTTTCTTTCAGTTTGGGGAATGAAGGCAGAGACCCTAACGCACTGAGCCATATCCCTAGTCCTTTTGAAAAATGTATTTATTTTACTTAGTTGTTTATTATTTTGAGACAGGGTCTAGCTAAATGCAAGTTGCTGGGATTATAAGTGTGTGCCACTGCACCAAACATGAACTAGTTTTTGTTTTGCTAGGAAAAGATATTGTTATTGGTATTTTGCAATATTATGTGTCCATATGAGATGAGAGGTGACATCTTGGTGACACTGAAATCTTTCTAAGAACAGCTTCCACTTTCCCCCTTATTGTGCTTTGACAACCTCTAACAAAACTAAAGATTACCTATTAGTCTGCTGAATTATCCTTCATGAGTCTTATTTAATATATAATTCTCGTTGTTATACAGGAACTTACACACAGGCTTCCAGTGGCTGTCCCTTAGTGTAGTCCCAAAGGATGTACCAAATTCCTAAAAAAGGAGTTGTAAAAAGAGGTTTTAAAACTAACGTAATGAACCGATTCAGTAGAGATTCGTCACCCAGAATATTTTTCAGGGGTTAATGTGGTAGGTAACCTCTGACAAGCATGTCAGAATATCACAACATGTAGAGGTCCAACAGGATTTAAAACAGGCTGTATTTTGTTGGAGTAACCTGCTTGGGAACCCCAGTTCCCTCCTTGCAGTTAAGCTAGTGAGGTCCATCCCAATGGTAGTTCCCAGATACCACCAAAGATCAAAGTTTGTTCTCAAGCATTTCTAAGAATACGCTATCTCAGAATGGCTGCTGGTATTAAGTGCAGTACATATTTGGATTTGTTGTGAGACGTGCTAGAGGCCAGTGTACAAAGAGAATTGAAGGGACCCAGGACCACGGTGAGTGTTCTGCTCTCCCTGTTACTCTACCAAGTAGGTGAAGTCCAGCTTCAGAATTGCCATGTGAGAGGATGTGAGCATGGCTGGAGAGTGAGAGTGTGACAACCAGGTGATGGAGTATTGGGAGGACCTAGTGTCATGTGAAACTCTCACACAGCAAGTCCAGGTCTCCAGTGCCGTGTGTCTCATTTCCTCCTGGTGATACCTATGGGATGTTTTAGGAGTCAGTGACCTTTGAGGATGTGGCTGTGAACTTCACCCTGGAGGAGTGGGCTTTGCTGGATCCTTCCCAGAAGAAGCTCTTCAGAGACGTGATGCAGGAAACCATCTGGAACCTGACCACTATAGGTAAGGGTGACCCACTTTCCTCACTTAGTCAATCAGAGAACTGGAAAGCCCACATTTTGGTGAATATGCTGGCATGGTGACATTGTTCAACACATCTGGCAAGATTCTGGTATTTTTTATCTAATGATGAAATAAGCCATAATGTTTTTTCTGGGTCTGCATTTTAGGAGAACAATGGAAAAATCAGGCCACTGATGATCACTACAATTCCAGGGGAAATCTAAGGTAATTGACTCACAAGAGAAGGCAGTGTCCCTCACAAATCTTGGAATAACTTATAAAAACTTGTAAAAAGAAGGAAATGATACATGCCAAGATTCAAATTGATTTAATCTCAGTTTTCTTACAACAATGCATATAGTTTGAGCATCCATAATTGGAAAGTTCAAAATCCAAATGTTCCAGTATGGGCAAAATCTGGAACACTAACATGATGCCACAAGTGATACTTTCTTTTATTTTATTATATACAAACTACGTCCCATACACAAATTATTAGAAATGTATGAAATTGCCTTCAAGTGGGACCCATCTTGAATATATCTTACTATGTATATGCAAATATGAAAAAACCCATCTGCATTTTTCCCCATGCATGTCACATAAGTAGTACTCAATTGTAATTGAATAGGATAAACATCTTCAGGGTTAACAAAATACTTAACTTGGAAGGAGTGTTTAGAAATCTAAGCTGGGCAGTGGTGAACACCTGTAATCCCAGCAAGTTGGGAGGCTGAGGCAAGAGGACCATAAGTGGGAGGACAGCCTTCGCACTTTAGTGAGGCCCTGAGCAACAAACTGAGACCCTGTCTCAAAAAAATTTTTTTAAGAACTGGAATGTAGCACAGTAGTAAAACTAACACAGCATAAAATCAATTCTTCTGATAAATCATTAATAAAAAATCTTTGTAATGTGCTTTTCATTCTTTGCAGAAGTCAAGCAGTAGAGAGACTCTGTGAACAGAGAGAAGATAGTCAATGTGGAGAAATCTTCAGCCACGTCATAGATCCTCTTGTAAGCAAGACAAGTTCTTCTGGAGTAAAACCAAGTGAACACCATGTGTGTGACATCCTCATTGCTCATTCATCCCTAACTGTGCCCCTGACAGCTCGCACTGGACACAAAGCACATGAGTATCAGGACCATGGAGAGAAGTCATGTGAATATAAGGAAGATGGGAAAGCCTTCCATTATCGCCAATATTTTCAGAAGCATGAAAGAACTCACACAGCAAAGAAACCCTGTGTGTGTAAGCTCTGTGGAAAAGTCTTTCATTGTCTCAGATCCCTTCAAACACATGGAAGAAGTCACATGAGAGAGAAACCCCATGTGTGTAAGCAATGTGGAAAAGCCTTTAGTTCTTATAGTTACATTAAAAAACATGAACGAATTCACAGTGGAGAGAAACCTTATATATGTAAACAATGTGGGAAAGCCTTTACTTTTCTCAGTTCCCTTCAAACACATGAACAAGTTCACAGTGGAAAGAAACCCTATGTGTGTAAGCAATGTGGAAGAGGCTTTAGTACTTCCTTTTTCATTAAAATCCATGAACGAATTCATAGTGGAGAGAAACCCTATGTGTGTACGCAGTGTGGAAAAGCCTTTATTTCTTCCAAGTACATGAAAAGACATGAACGAATTCATAGTGGAGTGAAGTCCTACACCTGTAAACAATGTGGGAAAGCTTTCAGTCGTTCCGATTCACTCAGACTACATGAAAAAAAACACACTGGAGGAAAATCCTCTGTATGTAAGCAATGTGGAAAAACCTGTAGTTCTTGCAGCCACATGAAAACACATGAACAAGTTGACTATGAAGAGAAACCCTATACGTGTAATCAATGTGGGAAAGCTTTCAGTCATTGCTATTTAGTCAGAAGACATGAAACAGTGCACGCTGGAGAAAAACCCTATGTATGTAACCAATGTGGAAAAAGTTGTATTTATTCCAGCTCCTTTGGAAGACATGAACGAGTTCACAGTGGAGAGAAACCCTACACATGTAAACAATGTGGGAAAGCCTTTCTTTTTCTCAGTTCCCTTCATATACATGAACGAATTCATAGTGGGGAGAAACCTTGTGTGTGTAAGCAATGTGGGAAAGCCTTTCCTTCTCTCAGTTCCCTTCAATTGCATGAACAAACTCACAGTGGAAAGAAACCCTGTGTGTGTAAGGAATGTGGAAAAGGCTTTAGTTCTTCCAGCCACATGAAAAGACATGAACAAATTCATAGTGGAAAGAAACCCTACGTGTGTAAGCAATGTGGAAAAGCCTTTAGTTCTTCTAACTACTTGAAGACACATGAGCGAATTCACAGTGGAGAGAAACCCTATACATGTAAACAATGTGGGAAAGCATTTCATTTTCCCAGATCCCTTCAAAGACATGAAATAACACACAGTGGAGAGAAACCCTATGTATGTAAGCAATGTGGAAAAGGCTTTAGTTCTTCTAGCCACTTGAAAAGACATGAACAGATTCATAGTGGAGAGAAAACCTATGTGTGTAAGCAGTGTGGAAAAGACTTTAGTTCTTCCATCCACATGAAAATTCATGAACAAATTCATAGTGTAGAGAAACCCCATGTATGCAAGCAGTGTGGAAAAGGCTTTAGTTCTTCCAGCTCCTTTAAAAAACATGAACGAATTCATAGTGGAGAGAAGCCTTATGTGTGTAAGCAATGTGGAAAAGGCTTTAGTTCTTCTAACTATTTGAAGACACATGAGCGAATTCACAGTGGAGAGAAACCCTATATATGTAAACAATGTGGGAAAGCTTTTACTTTTGTCAGTGCCTTTCGAATGCATGAAAAAAATCACAGTGTAGAGAAACCCTATGTATGCAAGCAATGTGGAAAAGGCTTTAGTTCTTCCAACTACATTAAAAAACATGAACGAATTCACAGTGGAGAGAAACCCTATAAATGTAAACAATGTGGGAAAGCTTTTCATTTCCCCAGAAACCTTCAAATGCATGAAATAACACACAGTGTAGAGAAACCCTATGTGTGTAAGCAGTGTGGAAAAGGCTTTAGTTCTTCCAGCTCCTTTAAAAAACATGAACGAATTCACAGTGAAGAAAAACCCTATAAATGTAAGCAATGTGAGAAAGCATTTCATTTCCCCAGATCCCTTCAAATACATGAAATAACACACAGTGTAGAGAAACCCTACATATGTAAGCAATGTGGAAAAGGCTTTAGTTCTTCCGGCTCCATTAAAAAACATGAACAAATTCACAGTAAGGAGAAACCCTATTCATGTAAACAATGTGGGAAAGCATTTCATTTCCCCAGATCCCTTCAAAGACATGAAATAACACACAGTGTAGAGAAACCCTATGTGTGTAAGCAGTGTGGAAAAGGCTTTAGTTCTTCCAGCTCCATTAGAAAACATGAACGAATTCACAATGGAGACAAACCCTATACATGTAAAGAATGTGGAAAAGCTTTCCTTCATTCCTGTTTAGTCAGAATACATGAAATAAGGCACACTGGAGAAAAGCCCTATGTATGCAAGCAATGCGGCAAAGCCTACGGTGAACCAAGTTCCCTCAGCAAACATAAAAGAATTCACAGTGAAATGAAAACATGCATGTGAGCAGTGTGTAAAAGCCTCCAGTCATTCCTCCACCCTTAAAATACGTGAAAGAATGCACACTGGAAATAAACCCTGTGTGTAAAGAAAGCAGAGAAGTCTTCACCCCATTCAGTTACCTTTTCAAATATCAAAAAACACACTTGAGAGAAACTCCATGAGTGTACCAATGTGAGAAAGCCTTTACTGGTTACAGTTCCCTTTGATACCATGAAGAAATTAGTACTGGGGAGGAACCTTAATGATGTCAGCAATGTGGGAAAGCCTTACTGGAGATTAACCATGAATACTGAAAAATGGGAAGTCTTTATTATCACGTGAACTTGTTAGTTAACAAACATGAGAATGCAGATGCAAGAACTTGTATTGTTGTAAAGGATGTGGGGACACTTGCCACAATCTTGGCTCAGTATAAATGGGCACAGCATGAAGTGGAACCTGCAGTGTGTGCGATGATGTCCCTTTGGTTCACTTTTAAGAAATCAAAACCCTGTAAGTGTGAAAAATTCTTAGAAGAGAGGTATCAATTGTAACATAGTTTGAGGCCTATGAAAATTCCTCAAGTAGCAGACTCCTATTCATGCAATTAATATGAAGAGTTTGGTACAAAATAATTTGTTAAGATAATCTGCAGAAAATGTACTACATGGAGGAGGTTTCCCAAAATTTATATTGTGTTCACTAGTAATTCATTTTTAAAGTAGATCTCTGCACTGTGGGTTTCTAATCTGGATTCTTGAAAATAAAGGTTAAGGTGAAACACTTCTGCAAATTTTGTTTAGGCTGTACTATCTGAGTTTAATAAGTAGTGTATTTTTAATCAAACCAGGTAGTAAGCTTTCTAACATTTTGAGGCACGTTGGCTCCAAAGCACATCGATGTGTGTTTCTAATATGCCATTAGGCTTAATTTGTATGTAGCTTTTAAATAATTGTGTGGCTAATAAGCTGCTGAATAATGAATTTTTGTTCATTGTTGCAAATTTTTTACTGGCCTCACATGATGGGTTATGCCTACCCTTTTATTTATATATCTACGGATATATGTATATGTATACATGTGTATGTTTATCATGGGAAAAATGACATTTTTACATGGATTTTATATTTTTTACAGTTTGATGGAATATTTTTTCTATAGTATTGCTTCATCATAATTACACATAATAGTGAAATTCATTTTTATATATTTGTACATGCCTATGATATAGCAATAAAAGTATATTTTCTTCAAACCAGATTTCTATACATGCTTTTAGGGAATTTCTTAAATGTTTCAAATTATAGATTAACATATATATTAGCTGCTTCTTTTAAAAATTTTCATTGGAAACAATATTGTGAGAGTATTTTTTTGTAATATGGATCTATTGAGAAGAATAAAAATTTTTTTTTATGATACAGCATTCTGTTTAATTGTAAATTCAAGGTAGACTTCCCTATCAAATTAATTATGACTATCATCTATACAACATTTCTTATAGCACAAAACCAGACAAAATCAGATTGCTGTGCCCTACACACTAGTACATGACTCAAAGAGACCTTTTTGCTTTTTTTTGCAGTTCTGGGCATTGAACTCAGGGCTTGAGACTTTCTATGTAAGTGCTCTACTACTGAGCTATGTCCCCAGTTCCATTTATTTTATTTCGATTCAAGGTCTAAGTTGCCCAGATTGATGTCTAATTTGCAATCCTCCTGCCTTAGCCTCCCAGGAAAGTGAGATTTTAGGCCTGTGCCTTTCAGCCCAGCTTTATTAAGAGACATTTTACTAGGGCCAGGGAAGAGTTCAAAAACAGAAGAAAACAATGGTTGGCAATAAATTACCCTTTGTCTGAAATATATTTATATGCTACTTTTTCTCACATTCCAATGTACCTGTACTTGTTAGGCCAAAGGCATCTCTCTCCATTTCCTAATTAATTAGAAATATTTTACAAAAAATCAGTGGGAGATGGGATCTATGCCCACTGACATCCAAAATAATTTTTTTTAGTTCACAGTTATTAGATAATTTTAAAGTCTATCAATAAGACACTCACTTCTTTTTTTTTTTTTTTTTTGGTAATGGGGATGGAATCCAGGAGTGCGTAACCATTGAGCAACATCCCCAGTCCTTCTTTTATTTAGATGCTCAGAACCTTACTAAGTTGCTGAGGCTGGCATTGACCTCGAGATCCTCCTGCCTCAACATCCCAAGCTGCAGGGATTGCAGGGGTGTGCCACCATACCAGACTTTGTTAAGATGATTTTAAACAGGTCATTTACTTTGAGGCATGTGAGAGAGACTTAGGGACATTAAACTTGGAACCAGTTTGACTTTTTTTGGTAGAGATGTATTTTTTATGCTTTGGGTTTTTAATGGAAATATATTTGGATGGATCAATCAGTGGTGGGGTGTTTAAGTAAGAGTTTCACAGTGTTGAACAGAATATGTGAAATCCCAGGTGAGAGCGCCTGGTGATTACCGTCAACTGGGAAGATGAGGAAACCAAGGAAGCAGAGGGAAAAACTCACATCTAGTTAGTTGTTCTTATCAGTTTGTTCGCATGAAAAAAATAGTTTGATGGCATCTTTCTACTCTCAGAGGAATAATTGTCAGTTTTTAAATCCATATAATGTATCTTGAATTTTCCTGTCTGTCAGTCAACCCAGGATGCTCTCATATTCAAACAATTGTATTCTGTACCTGTGTCATTCAACTCATCAGTGTTGGTGTGAAGCAGGTTCATTTCAGTGATCAGTCTAGTACTGGAGTTTGGGAATATGTGTGACCTTCTGAATGTGGGTCTTTGTGACCTTGAGTGAGGCAGGGTCCTGTCTGAGTCATTTCAAAATACTTACATTTTTTTCCATGTCCATTCCTTATAGAACATTGCTGCCATAAAATTCCAGTTTTTCTCATTGTTGTAATACTGGGAATTGGACCCAGAGGCTCTCTGCCCCTGAACTACATCCCTAGCCCTCTTTTTGTTTTGTTTTGTTTATTTTGAGAGAGCAGTTTGAAAATTTGCCTGGGCTGGCCTGGAACTTTCTATCCTCCCACCTCCACCTCCCAAATTTCTGCAGGCATGTGCCACCACACCCAGCAGACTGCAGTTTCTACATGAATTGAATAATAGTGAAATAAAGATAAAGGGCAGGTAGTTAGTGTAGATAGATGATCATGTCAGAAGATGGGGCTGGCTTGAAAGGAAAGGAAACAAAATGCTGATACCTTCAGGACACTTCCCTTCCCCCTCCAGCCTGTTGCCAAGGTGACCTGCCTCCAGGGAACTGTTCCTCCCAACAAGAAGTTTTTAATGAAGTACCTTTTTGGAGGAGGGGCTCCTTTCCCACTCTTTTGGGCAGACACAGAGAGACACCCCTGGAAGATTTCTATTCCAACTTTGGGGCACATAAACAAGATAAGGGAAGGGAAGGAACGAGAAGAAAGGATAAAAGGGGCAGAACACCCCCTTCCCATGGATGCCAGCTCAGGATCCCCTTCTTCCTCCCTGGAAAATTCTGTCTCTGTTCTGTCCTCTAAGTAAAACTTCTTTTGTGTGCTTCCCTGGGCATTTCTGGGGTGTTCTTTCTTCCACATCTGGCGAACGGGACCCGAGTTGGATTCACAACACCAGTATCTCTGGGGGCTCATCTGGGATCTACATTGAGGTAAGCTCCTTCAGATGCGTCCCACATATTTCTGGGGTGTGTCTTTTTTGCCATTCTTTTTGGAGGACAATAATGGACACCCATCAGCTAATTAAATGCAGTTAGTGCAAGCCACCATTCCACAAGAATGGGGTGACAGAATTCATGGCCTAGATGGTTTCCAATCACATTTCCTGCACATCATGCATGTTGGGTTTTGCCAAAGCCATTTATCACTATCCTATCCAGGCTCAGAGGGTATCTGGCATTAGTCCACTGTCTCTAATCCCAGTCTGCCTTTGGATGTGTGGAGATGGATAAAGGGTTGGAACAACTGCGAGCTTCTGGCTGGGGCCACTCCCAGATGAACCTCAAAGGTTCCTTCCCTGACTCCCCTCATGACTGCCCTCATGGGGTATCCTGTGGTGCTGGTCCAACAAGCGGCATTGAGCAAAACCCCAGTTAACACGAGTGGTCTCTGGATGAGCCATGCTGCATGCTCCCACGCTCACACCTGGAGAACCCTGCTCCCCGCGCCATGGGACACTACCTTAGGAGAGAGGGATATTTCCCATGGAGTGGTTCCTAAGGAAGTGCCTTCTTTCCTGCATTCGCATATTAAGTTTTTACGAGCCCGTAGGGGTTCTCCCGTTGTAGCTTCTCTGCTCCAGTGCGTCCCGTAAGTTCCTTTAGCTGCCAAATTGAGGCATTTTCAATTCCCCCATTTCTTAACTCCTCTGGGAAAAGGGGAGCATAGAGGTCCTCCTTACCCTCCAGAGATTCCTTTAGCCCACAGAGCAGAGAAATGTCCCCCATGATAGGCCTTTTTTTTCTGTGGGTCATCAAATTTGAAAGCTTAGAGTGGAAGAAAGTTAGTCATGCCTCTAAGCCAGAATTCTCCAGGGTCTTTAATGGGAGGCAAGCAAAGTCCCTTGTATTCTGTCACTATCAATTCATCCAGCAATAAAAGTGGCAGAACCGTGTGGTGAGAGTCATCGTGCTGGACTGGCAGAGTTCAGAGACATCCCTAGTGAATGGACAGTTTCCTCTGGAGCAGACGCCCGATGTCTCTCTTTTATTTATTTATTTTCTCACTCGGATGGGAGCTTGGTTCTCAACAGGTATGCCAGGTTCACCACTAGTACGTGTAATGTACAAAGCTCTCCCCACCCTTTCTGTTGCAGCCATTTTCCCCGCCTCCCAACCACTTGTCAATCTGTGAACATCCTAGCTAGCTATTGGTTCATCAGTCAGCTTGCAAGTGTCCTTCTAGGATATTGGTCCCCTGTTAGCCCGGCGCAATTCAATTGCTTTACTGTAGCTACCCTGCCATCTTTTCTTATCCTTCTGTCTCTCCTCCTCACTTTCTCTATCCTCCTGGCTTTCACACTCTCTCTAGCGCACACCCTTTCTCATTCCCTTTCTTTTCCTCTCATTTTCTCTCTTACCCTGCAGGGAGACACTCTGCTTGATAAACTCCCTTATGTGATTTCCCTTGTCCGGCGTGGTTTTCGTGGGATATGCATACTGAAAAACTGGGATACGTTTGACCCACACACACTCAAGAAAAAACACCTCATTTTCTTCTGCTTCTAGGTCTGACCTCAATACAAACTCTCTGATGGAGAATTTTGTCTGCCAGAGGTTCAGTATAATTCTTCATACTATTTTACAGCTTAACGTATTTTGCAAAAGGCAAGGAAAATGATCTGAAGTTCCATACATTCAGACTTTCTTTGCTTTAAGAGAAAACCCCAAATTATGGTAACAGTGTAAATTAGACTCAGTTGTGGTATCTGCCATGCTAGGAGAGGGCATTAAGGAATTGCTGACTGAGAGAAAGGAAGCAGAAGGACCCCTGAAACCTCTGCCTCTTGCTACTACCCACTGACAACCCTCCTGTCCTCCATTCCCGGCTCTCCTCCATCTGCCCCAACAGGCAGGTCCAATCCACTACCTCCAGGAGATGCCAGGGGGAGAATTTGGATCAAAAACATTAAGTATCCCTTTCTCCCTCCAAACCTTAAAACATATAAAAAATAGACTTAGGAAGGTTTTCTGAGGATCCAGATGGATTTTTAAAAATTTTTTTAAATTGTAGATGGACACAATACCTTTATTTATTTATCTGTTTTTATGTGGTGCTGGGAATTGAACCGAGTGCTTCACTTCTGCTAGGCAAGCATTCTACCACTGAACCACAACCACAGCCCCAGATAAGTATATTGAGGAGTTTCCGAATTTGTGTCCTATGTGTGATCTCACCTCTTAGGTGTTTGATCGCATCATATAATAGTAATATGCTATTACTTAGCCAAACTTTAACCTCCAATGAGAAGGAGACTGCCCTAAAAGCCGCTGAAGCATTCGGGGAAGACCTACATCTTACTCATGACCCAGCAGCATGAACTAGAAGCAAATCTACTTACCAATCTGGAGCACAGGCGGTTCCTAGAACTGATCCTGACCAGAATCCAAATGAACAGGATGCCTGGAAAATTAGACATTTCCAGATGTTAATCCTTGAGACCCTGAGAAGAATCAAACAAAAACCTAGTCATTATTACAAAGTATCTGAGATCCTACAAGATCCTCAGGAAAGAGGACCTTATAGAGAAACTTAGGGAGGCAATGAGAAACACACCAGTGGATCCACAAAGAGTCATCTACTTTTAAAAGACAAATTTATCATTCAGTCAGCCCCAGACAGTCACAGGAAATTACAAAAATTGGCAATCCTTAGATGATACACTCCTACTTGCAACTTCCATGTTTTCTAATAGAGATCAGGAAAAAAAGATGGAGAGGGAGCATAAAGACAGGGAAAAGGCTGAGGCTCTGGTCATGGCCCTGAGAGGAGTAAGCTTCCTGGCAAAGAAAGGAAAAGAAGGAAATGAACCAGGAGCCACAAAAGGGATTTGTTTTTGTTGTGAAAGGAGGGACTTTCCAACAGGAATGCCCACAGGTCAAATGGCTACCTCTGGGATCCTGTGCTAAATGTCAAGGCAATCATTAAAGGAATGTCCTGGGGGCATAGGTACTGTAGGCCAGATTCCTCCCACAGGCCTGATGGGCCTAATGACCCCATAACTCCTATCACCACACATGAGCCCTGGGCATGCTTCTCCGTAGGGAGCCCAGAGGTCAGTTCCCTCTTACATACTGGCACCAGCTTTTCTGTGCTCATTCTTACCCTGAACCTCTTTCCTCTAATACTAATTGTACAGGGGTGTTTTCTTGGCCTATTACCAGAAAATGTCCTCCCCCACTGAGTTGTGGGTGGGATGGGATGATGTTTTCTTAAGCATTCCTGATAGTCCCTGAGTGCCCTACCACTGTATTGAGGAGGGGTTTACTTTCAAAGCTCCAGGCTCCCATCAAGGTGAACTTAGAACCACTATGTTGACCTCTAATGTGCGACATAAACCATAAAGTGTGGGCCACTGAAGGCAAGGTTGGATGGGCAAAAAGTGCAATCCAAATTAAAATAGTCTTAAAGGATCCCTCTGTCATTCCTTATCAGAGACATTCCTGCACCCAGAGGCAGAAAGGGGCTTATGGAAGATCATGCAGAACCTCAAAGGACAGGGACATCTAGTGCCCTACAACAGCCCATCTTAGGAGTTCAGAAGCCAAATGGGGAATGGCGCCTAGTCAGAGACCTTAGAATGACTAATGAAGTCATTGTTCCCCTCCACCCTGTAGTTCCTGACCCATGTACTCTGTTATCTGAGATCCGAGCTGCTGCTGCTTGGTTACTGTGTTAGATTTAAAGGATGCCTTTTCCTGCATACCCCAGACTCTCAATCACAATATTTTTGCCTTCGAGGAACCAGATAGTGGATCTCCAATTACCTGGGTAGCATTCCCTCAGGGATTTAGACATAGCACTTAAGAGATACGGAGAAGGAAAAAATTCCCAAGATAATGTGGCCTGAGGAAAGGGAGTGAGAGAATGAAAGCCAGGCAGTGACAGCCTTCAGAGCAGGTGCTGGCTGCAGATGGGAAGGAAGTCTTATCACCCTTAAAGTAACAGTCACAGGGCGGGGCCAGTCTCCTCTAGAGCAAACCCTCTCCAAACACTTCCACAGACCCCAACCCAAAGAGGTCAAGTTCCTAAGTGCCCAAGAAGATTGATATGCTCGCTAGACCACCCCTCAAAGTAACACATAAACCCAGTCCCTTTCTTTGTTCGGTGGCTCCGTTTCCACCAGGAAAGTGGGTCCACTGACACCATTTCATTCCTATATCCCCGTTCCTGTGTGAAACTTCACTCCTGACTAAACAGCTGAGATGATTATGAGGTTTGTGTCCTGCTCAGTCTTTTTGTACTAGCGGCCCTCACAAGTTTGGACAAACCCTAGCCAAAGACTTAGCGGAATTGAGAGACAGGTCATCTGTGGTTGTTCTCCAATATGTAAATGACATCCTCCTGTGTGCCACCACACAGGAAGAATGTCAAAGGGCCACTACAGACCCTAAACTTCGTAGCAGATAGAGGTTATAAGATCTCAAAAAAGAAAGTTCAAATGTCTCAACAACAGGTTGAATACTTAGGATCACAGCTATCTGAGGAAATCAGAAGCTCAAAAGGAGAGAACCCGTAGCCCCTTATCCTCCACCCCAAACAGGAAGGCAACATAGAGGCTTCTTAGGGATAAAGGCACACTGCAGGCTTTGGATTCTTGGCTATGGGAAATTAAGCCTCTTTACAGCCTCCTTAAAGAAACTCTGCAACAAGGAACAATTGTGCTGATGTGGGAACCAGGACATACTAAGGCCTTTATGGCATTAAAAGGGGTCTACTTCAAGCCTCTGTCCTCAGCTTACATATGTAGAAAAAATACAACCTGTTTGTCACTGAAAGAGAAGGAATAGCCCTGAGAGTGGTCACACAAAAGAATCACCAGCTCAACAGCCAGTGGCATATCTCAATCAGGAGCCTGACACAGTGTCTCTGGGATGGCCCCACTGCTTGGGAGTGGTAGCAGCAGTTGCCCTGCTAGTCCCTGAGGCAATCAAAACCACCCTGGGAAGACACCTCAGACTGCCTCTCATGACCTCTTGGGGATTTTAAATACAAAAGGGGGTTATAGCGCTCAGATAGTCACCTCCTGAGATACCAGGCTTGACTTCTAGGAGGACCTGTAACTCAAATAAGGACTTGCCCTAATTGAAACCCAGCCACTTTCCCCACTAAAACACTACAGGGAAATCCTGAATCTGGCTGCCAGCAAGTCCTAGCCATATACTACTCAGCATGAGGAGACCATCAGAGCCTTTCCCTAGTCTAGTCCAGACCTTGCCATGTACACAGATGGGAGCTCCTTTATGGAACAAGGAGATGACAAGGCTGGACGTGCCCCAGTGACCTGACATGATGCTTTACAGGCACAATCCTTACTCCCATGCACAAGTGCACAGCTTGCAGAATTGACAGCCCTGAGGAGAGCATTCCAGCTGGAGAAACAACAGAGAATTAATATTTCCATTTGTAAGGAATCCGGTCTCCCAACCACCTGTCAATCTGCGTTCCGCCCGCCTCTCCCATTACAGGAATTCCTGTCCTCCCAACCACCTGTCAATCTGCGTTTTTCCCACCTCTCATGTTACAGGAATTTCCGGCTTACGTTGTAATCTTCCTGCCTCCCACATTACGTTCTAATATGTCATTGGTCCATCAGTCAATCTGTAATAATTCTCCTCCACGATTGGTTCCTCCCAGCCTGCGAAATTCCAATATCTGAGAAGAAACCATGCGCCATGCTTCTTTTCCTTCTTTCCTTTTCCCCAAGCAGACGTGAATCGTCCGCATAAAATAAAAGTTCCTCGTGTGAAACCTGTGTCTGTGGAGTGTTTTTCTGGGAGCTATCCGAACCATAACTGCCCCTAACACCACTGACTCTAAATGTGCCTACCTAATCCTGCACACACAAGCAGCAATTTGGAAAGAGAGGATTCCAAACAACTGAGGAAACTTCCATAAAAAAACTTGGAACAGATGTTAAAAGTGTAGGAAGCTGTTCATTCACCTAAAGAGATGGCAGTAATACACTCCAAGGACATCCAAAGGGGACAGATGAGATATGAGAAGGCAAGAGACAAGCAGCTCAACAGGCCAAGAGGCTGCTAATGGGACTTTGCACCAACCAACCACCTTAACCCCTCTACTATGGACAGGCCCTCCCCCAGAGATAAGACCTCCATCCAACCAGGAGGAGACACAGCAGGCCTTACCTAGGGGAAGCATTCTCCTACCTTTTGGGTGGATTCAGATGGAAGATAATAAACTTACCCGCTAACTCTCAGTGGCAGGTTTTACACACCCTTCATCAATCTTTCCCTTTGGAGAAACACTCTCAAACTAACTCAAGAGATACTGAAGGGAAAAAATATATATACCGAGGACAACCCATCAAATAGTCAATGTCCATGAGACATGCCAGAGAAATAACTCACTTAGCTCCACCAAAAAGCCTCCATGATTCCAAAACACAAGACAGTTTCCTCAGGTGGACTAGCAAGTTGATTTTACCCACATCCATAAGGCCAGTGGATCCCAGTATTTATTAGTTATGGTAAATGCTTTACTGGATTCACTGTGGCCTAACCCTCCCAAACTGAACAGGCAAGAGAAGTAGTAAAAGCCCTATTACAAAAAATGACCCCCGATATTGGACTGCCTCATAGCCGGCAAAGTGACAGTGGAGCAGCTGTCACTCGGGGAATTTCAAAGGTCCTATGCATAAAATCTCTCCACTGTGCATGGAGACCTCAACCCTCTGGAAAGGTAGAAAAGGCAAATGATATCCTAAAGAGACATCTAAGGCAAGTCAAGAATGCCACTACCATGGCCTAAAGTGTTCCCCTTGGCCTTAATCAGAATCAGAAACTGTAATACAGAGCTGTTCTCCCCGCCCTTTCTGGTGCAACCATTTTCCCGGCCTCCCAACCACTTGTCAATCTGTGAACATCCTAGCTAGCTATTCGTTCATCAGTCAGCTTGCAAGTATCCTTCTCCATTATTAGTCCCCTGTTAGCCAGGCAGAATTCAATTGCTTCACGGTAGCTACCCCGCCATATTTTCTCATGCTTCTCTCTCTCCTACTCACTGTCTCTATCCTCAATGCTTTTCCACTCTCTCTAGCACACGCCCTTTCTCGTTCCCTTTCTTTTCCTCTCATTTTCTCTCTTACCCTGCAGGGAGACACTTTGTTTGCTTAATAAACTCTCTTATGTGATTTCCCGTGTCGTGGTTTTCGTGGGATCCCTTACAGAAACATCCCAAGAACTCTAGGGCTCAGCCCAATTGAACTCTTATATGGGAGGCCATTCCTGTTAGCACAAAAAGATCAGGAAGGATGCACACCTCATGAATCATCTCAGCTGTTTATTCAGGAATGAAGCTTCACACAGGAACAGGGCATGCAGGGATGAACTGTTGTTGGTGGACACTTCCCTAGGGGAAATTGAGCCATGGAACAAAGAATAGGACTGGGTTTATATAGATGATTTTGAGGGCTGGTTTAGTGAACATAGCAGTTTTTCTTGGGCACTAAGGATTTTGGGGTCTGTTCTATTTATCAGTGAAAGTGTCAGTTTGAGGGCTTAGGAATTCAACCCTCTGGTCTGCAGACAGCATATGAAGAGGATCTGTTTTTGAAGGAGATTACTGCCTTTTAGAGATTGTCACTTGAGGGTGATAAAACCCCTCCTCCCTGTCTGCAGCCAGCACCTGGAAAACCTTTGTCCTGGGAGGTGGAGGCCCTCAGGGCAGGGCCTTCTTCTCATTCCCTTTTCCCAGGCAACATTATCTTAGGGGTTTCTCATTTTCCATGTCTACTATTCCAGACTCTGAAAGGAAAAAGGAAAGCAGGCAAGGACAATGTCTAACTTCTTTGAGCTGGGAGGGGTGTGTGGGGGAAGGGGCTTCCTTTCAGAGTTCTGGAAGTGAATGTGGGTGAGCCGTGGGAGGAGGGGTGTTCTGGGGTGTTTCCTGGCAGTTGTGGCTGAGCTGGTCATGTCATTAAAAAACTGTAAAGCTAAAAATAGGGAGAGGAGAAACATTATAGTAATATGTGAAGTATTCTTACTTTAAGACTGGTGAGACTGGCTTGCTGGATGTTTAAGATCAAGATTAAAACAGAAGGTCAAGAAAATCAATATTTGGCTCTTGCCCTCTGAATCAACCTGAACCCAGGGAATGAAAGAACTTCTCTAAGGGGCTTTGCAAATCTGGGCCAAATGACCCCCAATCAGGGAGATTGATGAGACCACTGGAGAGCTGAAAGTCAATCAGTGCACCTGCTGCAGAGGAGGGTCATTGGACAAAGGAAACATCCCTGAAGCTTCCAAGGGAAGCCACCTCATCAAGGGGACCCTACCTAGCAGATGACACTAAAAGAGTTAAGAAGCTGCTCTCAAGTGCCCCAAGAGTGACCCCTATGGGAACTCAGTTGGCTCTTAAAAGTAGATATGAACAAGGTCAATTGACCAGCTTGGTCTTGAACGCCTAGCAAAAGCAGTTATAGCCAAAAGAGAGTCATAACTGGGCATTTAGAAGAAAAACAATAGTTTTAAATAAAACTTACGATGTACACTTCTGTCAGTCCCACAGCCCTGATGTCCCCAAACTTCTGAGGTTTGTTCTTTTGCAAGACTCTTATTTATCCCTGTCTACCAATGTCAAGCTAGCCTTTGTACCTTAGTTTTCCTTACTCCTCAAACTGACATGTAACCCCACAATCCAAAGCCTACCCTTTCCAATAACAGCACACACCAGACATAGGAGAGCCCCCAACTTACTCCCTTACTAATAGGGGTAAAAATATCCACCAGGATTAAGGAATTTTTTCTCACAGCATGTGTATTAAATCCCTGTTTTATTGTCTGAACATGTACAATAGTACAGTATAATGCCCCACAAATCATGTATTATGTTAAACGTGAGAACATTACAACAATGTGTTGATCAGATGATGTGGCAGAGTCTAAGACAAATTTTTATAAAGGTCAATAGCCACTGGTTCCCTGTAAAAGTGCCAAAACATTTTATCTGGTGGTTGATAGCTGGCATTGTTTTCTTGGCTGGGATAATTGCCTCTGAATTTTACTGAGACTTGGCAGACTCAAGTACATACTAATCAGGAGATTTTAAGTGAGTTTCAACAACTAAAAGATTCTGTTATATGGCTAGGAGAACAAATACAAGATTTGTGATGGACTCAGACTCCAATGCCATTATAATATTACCTAATTTTGCATTGCTAGAGTTCCATATAGTGACCCTGAGGTTCAATGGCAGAGTACACAATCATTTAATGGAAATTGACCTTTTCATAATGCTTCTTTGGATGTATTAAAATTACAGTTTCAGGTTCTGGCCATGGCTAATGCCCAAACACCTACTTTTGATAATGAAGAAATTTTGGAGCACTTTAGCTAAAGGGAAATCTTTCCTTAACCCTTTCAAGTGCTTTTCTACACATGTGGCTGGGTTGCTAGTCTTGACATGCTGTTAATTATATCTCTGGCCTTATTTTATGTAATCTTTCAGGCAGGATGGAAATGACTAAACCACCAAAAAAATATGGTTCCAAGATCAATCATGCTTGCTATGCTCCAAAGTAACCAAGCCCATGAACTCATGGGAAGAAGTACACCCCAAATCTGATTGGGCCTTGATTAAAAATAGAAGAGCCCTCAATCAAGTTACATGTCGGGGTTTCGGCCGGACCCCTGGCCCTAGGTGTGGCAAGGCTAAGATGGCGCCTGGCAGTGAGCCAGAGCAGTTAACTTTTGCATAAACAACTGACATTATTTTGAGGAAGTTCCAGGGATTGGCTGAGCTCCCTGATGGACAGTGCAGGTCCACTATATGCCTGCCTTTGCTGCCTGTATATGTTAATGCTCTCCCCTCGTGCGAAAATGCTGATTGGTTACAAGTACTGTATATATTGGAGTGTAAGTTCCTCAAAGAGAGGAACAAAGGAAGAACTGAGAGGATGGGGGTGCGCGCAATAAAAGGGCTGAAAAGAACCAGGTGTCGTGTCTCTCTGCGGGCAGGGAGCGCGACAAGTGGCGCCGAAACCCGGGAGCCAAAGAGCAATAATTTTTCACAGACAAGGGTAAGTTAAGTGGTAAGTAATAAAGTAATAAAATAATAAAGCAATAAAGTAATAAAGTAGTAAGGCTAGAAAGCCCGGTAACAGAGAAAAAATTAATAGGCTTTAAGCCCGGTAACAGAGAAATATTAATAGGCTTTAAGCCCGGTAACAGAGAAATATTAATAGGCTTTAAGCCCGGTAACAGAGAAATATTAATAGGCTAGAAAGCCCGGTAACAGAGAAATATTAATAGGCTAGAAAGCCCGGTAACAGAGAAATATTAATAGGCTAGAAAGCCCGGTAACAGAGAAATATTAATAGGCTTTAAGCCCGGTAACAGAGAAATATTAATAGGCTTTAAGCCCGGTAACAGAGAAATATTAATAGGCTAGAAAGCCCGGTAACAGAGAAATATTAATAGGCTAGAAAGCCCGGTAACAGAGAAATATTAATAGGCTTTAAGCCCGGTAACAGAGAAATATTAATAGGCTTTAAGCCCGGTAACAGAGAAATATTAATAGGCTAGAAAGCCCGGTAACAGAGAAATATTAATAGGCTTTAAGCCCGGTAACAGAGAAATATTAATAGGCTTTAAGCCCGGTAACAGAGAAAAAATTAATAGGCTTTAAGCCCGGTAAAAGTTCACAGAAGGCAGGTTCGTTGCCCGGTAAAATTAGTTAGTTTCAATTTATGAAGTGGTACCAAACTGTGTGTGTGGTGTGTTATTTTTGTGTTTGTTGTGTGGCTTGTTTGTGTGCTTGGAGCTCTTAGTGCTGTAAGATTTAATCATAGGAACAGAACTGTCTGGGACTGGAATGTAGCAGCCTCTTAGGGAGTTGTTGGGGAATCACGGACATTGACACCGGTGAAGACTCGAGACCTGTGGGCAATAGTTTAAAAACACTCTTTTGTGGAGCCTCTGACTGAGGGCAGTCAGGTTTTGGAGAAAATATAAGAGAAAAGGTCTAAAACATCAAATAGGGCGTCAATAAGATCAGGGACAAACAAAAATAAAATGAAAGTGGGTGTAAGGAACAACTTGTTAGAAAGAGGGAAATCAGTTTAGGGGAGGGTCCCCCTAGGCAGAGAGCTCAGCAGCTCCATTCCTTAAAAGTAGTAAAAAATAATGTTTTGTGATTTTCTGCATTCAAACCTAACCTGATTTCTCAACCAGGAAAAAAAGGGTTAAAAAGTCCTGGGTGATCCTCCCTCCCCCTGCCACACTGGAATGTAACTACAGCATCTCAAGGAGAAAAGGGGGGTAACCTAAAGATAAGAAGAAAAGAAGAAAAAAAGTGTCCGTTTTAAATTCCTGGGCCGCTGCATAAAACTGACTTATTCTTCAGGATTCTTGTTTTGTTTTGTTTTTTTTCTTTAATGCTGTATTTTTGAGCTCATAATTTTAATCCTACATACCTAGGTTAATGATTTTATTTTTGATCAGTTCTATTTTTTATTCAACTGAAGTTTTTTAAACAGCTGTTTCATTGCAATGAACATTCACCTATAAATTACAAGGCCTTTGATTTTGTGTTATTTGTATGTCGTACTGTCTGGTGTTATGTCTTATCTGCACCAAAACTGAGCGCTCTTAAAATTAAAATTTAAAAATGGATCCAAATACTTTTATTCACGTGATTTAAAAGGGTTCAATTTAAATTGGGTAAACTAATAAAAGTAAAATATTTTTAAAAATAACTTACAAGTCTCCAGGTGGTCAAACTAATGAAATGTTAATGTTAAACAATGTCTAATATCAATTGCTTCTAGGACTTTTCTTCAGCAGGAAAGAGGCAACGGATCCTGTTCAGGACACTTGTCTGATATCTTGGTTTTTATAAAATAAATAAATTGGAGTTAACATGTATGGGATTACTCAAATGTGTTTGTAGAGACGTCTGGTTTATTTACAAAGTTGAAATGCTAATTGTTAAATAACATCAAGTACTTTTAACTCCTTAAATTACATGGGGTAACATACTTAAACATTATTGGTGTTTTCATAGGTTGGTAAATAAAAAGGGTTTACAATTACTTTATGTCCTCACTAAACTAGAAACAAGGTTACTAAGAGTTATGTCCTAACAAGTGAAATTCTATATACCAAGGGTCCCAAAAGTTTCAACTGTGTTTCAATTAAGAGTACTATAAACAACAAAATATTTAATCTTATTAAAATAGGGTGATTTATCTAAATTCAGAAATTTCATAAGAGTTGTTTCAGAATGTGAACAAAAAGGGGTCAACAAATAGGGAAGAGAAAATAAAAGGTTCTGGGTTTAAAAATGTATTTAATAAAAAGGAAAAGAAAATGTTTCTGGATAAAAAAGTCTGTGTGTAACAAAGGGCAAGTTTCAACAAGTCTGTGTGTAACTAAGTTGGTTGTGTGTATGTAAAACAGCTAAAGCTATTTAAGGTTTTTCCTAAGGTGAAATACTAATGTTCTGATATAAGCCAAAGTTTAATCTTATGGTAAAATGACATGGTAAAATAACAAAGTTTTCTTAAAAAAAACCAATTCATTCTTAACTTTGTGTCTCTTAAGTTTTATTAAAAATAGGGGTTTATACAATTATGGTTAAGCAACTGTTAAAAATTTGTACTACGTTATAAAGTCTAAATTTTTCTTTAAAAACTAAAATTGGTAAGAACCAATTCCTCACTAAAATTAAAATAACTCTAACCACAGATGTACCTTATTACCCACAAAAACAAGGTATTGTTGAACATACACATCTCACCCTCAAAAATGTTCTTTATAAACAAAAAGGGGGAATAGAGGAGACCTTCAGGTCCCCTAAAGATAAACTTTTTCTTTGTCTCTTTGTTTGGGGTTTTTTAACTCTGGGTAATAAGGGTAACTCGGTGCTTTACTGGAGCTGCGGCTCAGTTTGTGTGTTTCCACGGAATAAACTAACTTACTACCTCTTTTTAGTCTCTTAGGAGGAACAGTTCAACTATGTAACAAAACAACTGCTTCTCTCAATTGTACTTCAGATTTGTGCTATCCCTCAATGTTAAAATGCTTCTAGGTTCCTGCTGGCAGACTTAATGTGTGTTCCTACCTTCCTACGAGTCCCAGTCTCTGTTACAGATGCAAATTGCCAGTGTTGCTATCAAGAAACAGGAGAGAATTTGACATCACAGCGGCTATGGTCACTGCAATAGTGGTTTCTGCAACAGCAGCACTAGCAACTGCCATACCTACAGCAACAGCAGTCAATCACTTGGCCGAAAATATAGCTGCAGCCTTACAGACTAAAGAGACCCTAAACCAACATCTAACAGCAGGCATACTCCTTATGAACCAGCGAGTGGACTTACTTCAAGAACAAATGGACATTTTACAGGAACTGTTAAACGTGGAATGTATTTATCATCTGGCGGGACTGTGCGTTACACCTGTAGCTTACCATAACCTCAGCTATGCAGCAAATTTGTCTAGAATCTTGTCTGCTCAGCTACAAACAAACTGGTCTTACGAATTTGATAATCTTACTGCTATTCTTAGATCTCAAATTGTTAGTCTCAATGCTACTAGAGTTAATGTAGCCCCTATGTCTGAAGTGCTAAGTTGGCTATCCTCTTCTTTCAGTTTTGTAAAACAATGGGCAGGTATGGGAGCCTTTTGTATGTTCATGGTTGTTGCTGTTGTCTTCCTCACCCGCTTTATCATGCACATGCGCCGAGATCAAGTTAGAGATCGTATCATCTTCCATCAGGCCATGGCTGCCCTAGAGGCCGACAGCTCCCCACAAGTGTGGCTCGCGAGGCTGGACCATTGACCAGACGGGTAAGGTAGTAGGTAACGCTGTACCAACCTAAGACAGGAGCTGTAGCATGCTCTACAGTTATCCGATGACGGGTAAGGACGGTAGTTGACCACTCCGCCTAAGACAGGCTTGGTCCCGAGCTTTTCTTTTAAAAGAAAAAAGGGGGAACTGTCGGGGTTTCGGCCGGACCCCTGGCCCTAGGTGTGGCAAGGCTAAGATGGCGCCTGGCAGTGAGCCAGAGCAGTTAACTTTTGCATAAACAACTGACATTATTTTGAGGAAGTTCCAGGGATTGGCTGAGCTCCCTGATGGACAGTGCAGGTCCACTATATGCCTGCCTTTGCTGCCTGTATATGTTAATGCTCTCCCCTCGTGCGAAAATGCTGATTGGTTACAAGTACTGTATATATTGGAGTGTAAGTTCCTCAAAGAGAGGAACAAAGGAAGAACTGAGAGGATGGGGGTGCGCGCAATAAAAGGGCTGAAAAGAACCAGGTGTCGTGTCTCTCTGCGGGCAGGGAGCGCGACAGTTACATACCAAAATCATTTTCTTAACATGGACAAATTAGTCTTTCAAGCTAGAATCATACCCTTGACATTAGTAAGCTAATTAGTCTCATTCTATATGCTACAATTGTTTCCCTAACCTAATGAACTGGTTAATCTTCACATATTACTATAATGTTTTTCTTCTCCCATTTTAGTTTTACAGTTTTTTAATGAAGTGGTCAGCTCAGCTGCAACTGCCAGGAAATACTCCAGAAAACTCTTCCTCCCACGGCTCACCTCCTGATCTCCTGGAGCAGCAGGGAAAGAGTTAACATTGCTTGGGTGACCCCAGGACTCCCCCACCCATCCTCCCTGCAGGCCCCACATTGACTTCCAGAAGCCTGAAAGGAAGCCCCTTCCCCCACACACCCCTCCCAGCTCAAAGAAGTTAGAGTCATAAAGGTACTTAAAGCCATCAAAATCCGTTTGTGTAATGGCACACAGCTTCCGTGAGCGAGCGGGCAGATGGAAAGGGATTCCTTATCTTCAAGTCTCTTCTTTCTTGCTTCGTGGCTCTTCCTGCAGGCTCAAGCGCATCCAGACCCTGCTTCTCCATCTTCCCC
Organism: Sciurus carolinensis; assembly: GCF_902686445.1. Taxonomy (NCBI): domain Eukaryota; kingdom Metazoa; phylum Chordata; class Mammalia; order Rodentia; family Sciuridae; genus Sciurus; species Sciurus carolinensis. Next base: position 20,146,195 of record NC_062229.1, read on the forward strand.
TGCTCCCCCACGTAATATAAGCAGCCCCATTCCCCATAAGTAGTGGGAGATAATTGTTTGATAAATTTCTGCATCCAAACCTAAATTAATTACTAACCAGGAAAAAGGGTTAAAAGGACCTAAGCATCAAGTTTCTGCTAGAACATTTTAGCCCCTTTCAGATTTAGATCTCAGTCAAGGCTTACATTGAAATGTAAATGGAGGAAGGCACACAGCTGGAGACCAGTCTCAAACCCGAAGAAAAAAAGTGTCCATTTCAAATTTCTCCTGGGCTACAACCCAGAATACTTTTCTCCCTTTTACCTTTTCTCTCCTTCTCATTTTCTCATGCTTTAATTAATGACCATTATCATTTTTCTTCTAGGACTTTTGTTTTGCTTAAATGCTATATTTTTGAGCTCACAATTTTGATCCTACATACCTAGGTTAATGATTTTTGATCAGTTCTTTTTATCCAACTCTAGAGTTATTTTTGAACATCTGTTACATTGCAATGGAGATAACCATTACAAGGCCTTTGCTTTTGTGTTGAATATAAGCGTGCATAAAAATTAAAATTTTTAAAATGGATTCAAATATTTTTAATTCACGTGATTTAAAGAGGTTCAATTTAAATTGGGTAAACTAATAAAAGTAAAATGTCCTTAAAATTAACTCACAAGTCTCTAGGTGGTCAAACTAATAAAATGTTGATGTTTATAAAATGTCTAACATCAATTTTTCTAGGACTTTTCTTCAACAAGAAAGAGACAGCAAATACTGCTGGTACACTTGTCTGATATCTTGGTTTTTTTACAATAAGATGAGTGAATTAGAGTTGACATGTATGGGATTACTCAAATGTGTTTGTTAGAGACATCTAATTAATTTACAAAGTAATTCCATGGAGTAACATACTTAAAAACATTATTCTTTACATATTAAATGTGTATATATTTAATTTTCCAGGTATACAAGCCTTTAAAGCAGAAAATTTATCAAGCTGCTATTCTCCAAATTAAACTTGTCTGTAATGGTAAACCTATCATTTAATGTTCTATTATAGGACCTGTCATCAATAGGGTATATGTCAAATTTGTTAAATGTATTTCTAAAAGTTATTGAGAGCCTGATTTGTTTAAAGGTTAAGCATGAAAGCATTTTACCACTTTGCCACACAAAAGGAAACTTAAAAACTCTCTCAGCCTTTCCTTAATTCATGTTTTAGATATAATGTTAAATTGTGTTAATTAATGTTCATATAGACTCAGGAGTCAATATATGTAAACTTCTTAAGATGACATTTAAGCAAGAGTGTAATGCACAGTAGCAAAAATGGGACAACAGTGACTGAAATTGGGGTCTCTGATGACCTCATGGCTGTGGCATGCCTGGTGCCTGGGAGTGCTCCTGTGCAGGGGCACAAGATGCCTAATTACTGTGGCAGTACATTGATCTCAGGCACACAGCTCTTGGGCAGGAAGGAATTACCAGTGTTTCATCAGCTCCCTTCTCTTGTTCCTGCCCATCTTACAGTAACTTTGGAAACTAACATTGCACATATATAAAGATTGCTGACATAACTCTTTAAATCCACATTTCCATCAGAGAACAGAGCTCCATCTGATCTCAGCTTAATCTTCAAAATCTGTGTTTATAACCCTTTATTTTCTAATACTCCTTTGCCCCTCACTGCAAAGCCCCACATTACCTGAGATAAGGCTCTGCCTCACTACCCTGCTACACATTAGAATGGCTCCAAAGTAAGCCTGACTTTAACTCATTTAAAGTTGTGTTCAAAAGTTTGATGTTTGTTGTAAAGATTACTGTGATCTCAAATGGGAACTCAGTCAAAATTCAAGATAGCTATTGCACAAACTGAATGTTTTACTGTTGGTGATTCCATTTTGTATTTTCCTTGTAAACTCTAATTGTTGCCTGATCAATATTTTGCAGAAGTACTGCTTCAACAGCGAACACCGTAAATTAACTTGTAATAGTAAGCCATCACCTATAGGACAGATAATGTAAACCCCAATTAGATAAAAGGGGGTAAATAACTGTAAAGTCATAGACATTGAAGTTAAGGCCCAGCACTCTTAGTTTATGACTGGTGAGACTGACTTGCTTGATGGTTAAAATCAAACTTAGAGATTGAGATTAAATACAGAGGTCAAGAAAAGTTCATATTTGGGTCTTGCCCTCAAAGTCAGCCTGAACCCAGGGAACAGGAGGACTTCTCTAAGGAGGTTTGCAACTCTGAGTCACACAACCTCCTGAGCAAGAAGGAGGAAAAGCCACTAGAGGAAAAGCCACTCAGTGCACCTGCTGCAGAGGAGGGTCATGGAAAAAGGGAGACATCTCTGGTGCTTTCAAGGGAAGCCACCTCATCGAGGTGCCTAACCAAATGGCACTAATGGTGCTAAGAAGCTGCTCTTAAGTTCTCTATGAGTGACCCCTGTGGAAACTCAGCTGAGTCTTTGACAGGAACAGATCACTTTGACCAACTTGATCTTAAACACCTAGCAAAACAGTTAAAACAAAAATATAGCCATTCTTGGGCATTTAAAAGAAATAATACTTAAATGTAACTTAAGACGTACACTTGTGTTAGCCCACTAGAATAAAGACTAAAAGCTACAAAAGAGATTCTTAAGCAAATGTGCCTGATAACTATCAAGAGAAACAGCCAGAGTCAGAAGTTTTAGTCAGTTTAAAGCCTACAGACCCAGGTAGGCTTAATCTATGTTTGCTAGTAACAGAAGTATAGAGATCTCTACTAAATGTTGTGTTTACATTCCTGATAACCTGGACAATGTGAAAGTTCCCAAATAAAGGCCTTGTCCTCTCCAGCCTTTTCTAGGCCTTGTTATGGGAATAACTTCTCAGTTCTTCCACCCCCTGGTGAGGAATTATTGACTTCTGTCATCTTTTTGATATGTATCGGCATGTTCCAGATTCTGCAACATTTATATTGTATCAATCTCATTTCAGTACTCATGTCTTTTTGTTCTTCTCTCATAGAAGCACCCATCCCCAGATGCCTTTTCAACCTGTTCTTCCCAACCAGACTTCTACCATGGACCCCTCAATTGACCTGATTTCTAAAAAGGAAACTCCAAACTGCTTGCCCCATGCTGCCCCTTTCCAGTTCGAAGAAGCCATATCGGTCATCACCCCTTTCCCTACAACAAACGAGTCCCTAGAATTAGAGGGGTAAATGAAGCCAGAATTGGGGACAGGTAGTTAGTGTAGAAATATGGGATCAGTCAAATTGAGGAAATGAAGTCCATGAAAACCATCTGCCTCTGGAAGTCTGGAAGGAGAATGGACTTTTTACATCTCACCTGCAAAACCAGCCCCAGTCACTTAGGCAGGAAGGAGAGAGAAGGTTTTGGAAAGAACTGGAGAGCAAAAGATTTTCTTATAAAAACAGAAACGGGGGAATGTAATGTACAAAGCTGCTCTCCCCACCCTTTCTGTTGCAGCCATTTCCCCGCCTCCCAACCACTTGTCAATCTGTGAACATCCTAGCTAGCTATTGGTTCACCAGTCAGCTTACAAGTATCCTTTTCCGATATTGGTCCCGTTAGCCCGGCGGAATTCAACTGCCATCTTTCCTCTCTTGCTTCTCTCTCCTACACATTTGCTTTTCCTCCTCCTCGCTTTCCACTCTCTCTAGCACGCACGTTTTCTCTTTCCTTTCTCTTTTCCTCTTATTCTTTCTCTTACCCTGCAGGGAGACACTCTGTTTACTTAATAAATTCCCTTATGTGATTTCCCGTGTGCGGCATGGTTTCGTGGGATTTCCTTACATCTGTCCTTGCCTGCTTTCCTTTTTCCTTTCAGAGTCTGGAATATTAGACATGGAAAATGAAAAATCCCCAAGATAATGTTGCCTGGGAAAAGGGAGTGAAAAGAAGGCCCTGCACTGAGAGCAAAGATTTTCCAGTGTCTGCTGGCTGCAGATAGGGAGGAGGAGTTTATCACCACTAATGTGACAGTTTCTAGGAGGTGTTCATTTCCTTCCAAGTAAATCCTCTCCAGATGCTGCCCACAGACCACCCGACCCAAAAAAGTTCCTGAGTGCACAAGGAAACTGATATGCTCACGAGACCACCCCTCAAAATAACTTATATAAACCAGTGCCTTTCTTTGTTCAGTGGCACATTTTCCACCAGGAACTGGGACCATCAGAACCACAACTCCATTCCTGAATAAAGGCTTTTGGCTGATCCGTGAAGTTTGCATCTGTCCTGCTCTTTTTGCACTAACATTAAAGAAGAAACACTTTCTCAACCTGCTGGAGGGAAGCTTGAGTATAACTGGTTAGGGTTTCTACGTGCCATATTACATCTCTTAAGCCAATGTGTGGTCTAAACAGTGAAGCTAGATGATCATACTAGTGAAAAACAGATCATCCCCACCTATGTCTGAGATTGGGGAGATTTGTTGGCTGTCCTATTCTTGGTGTCCATCTCCCTTGCATCCAGGGATACCCAATAGTACATCTTCCTATCCAGCCTGGGAAAAACCAGGGCCATAAGTGAGTTCCACATATCCACTGGGTCCCATTGGGTACTGGCCACCTAATTTCAAATCTAAAGACCAATTAGTCCCAAACAAATCATTGGTTGGTAAAAATCACAATGTGTTGGCATAGTAACTCTGGGGTCCATCCTAATTCCTGAGTAGCATTGGTCCATTTGCTATAGGTGTGGTAATATTGTTCCCAACAGATTGGGGCTTCTTGCTGTAGATACTCTATGGTGGGTGTAAGCCACAAATATTGGTCACAAATCTGATAGTTATAAGAACCCAGAAAACCATGCCAGACACAGGAATCAACATAAGAGTGTTTATTAAGCAAACAGAGTGTTTCCCTGCAGGGTAAGAGAGAAAATGAGAGGAAAATAGAAAGGACATGCACAAGAGAGAGTGTGAAAAGCGAGGAGGAGAGAGAAAGAAAGTGAGTAGGAGAGAGAAAGCATGAGAAAATATGGCGGGGAAGCTATCCTTAAGCAGTTGAATTCCACCGGACTAACAGGGGACCAATAATGGAGAAGTATACTTGCAAGCTGACTGATGAACCAATAGCTAGCTAGGATGTTCACAGACTGACAAGTAGTTGGGAGGCGGGGAAATGACTGCAGCATAAAGGGTCGGGTAGTAGCTTTATATTATAATAGTAACTATCCTTATGCCTTTGACATGTTGGCAGTAATGTTGGAAAGCATGAAGTTGATGGTGTTAAATGTGATTAACAGTTGTAAAGATCTGAAGGTTGCCTTCTTCTAAAGTGGAAGCTCTTCCACGACATTCTTGTGATAAAGTTTCATTTACAGGCCATAATTTAATGCTGTGACCAGTGCAGCCAAACTCTTGGTTCTGGTGAGGGGCAAAGTGGGATTGGAAAATAAAGATTAACAGACAGAGATCTTGAAGATTAAGCTGGGATCAGATGGGGCTCTGCTCTCTGATGGAGATGCAGATCTAAAGAGTTATGCCAGCAATCTTTATTTGCATATGTCTCATTGTCAGATTAAAGACTATGCAAGCATTATCCTTTGTATGCAGGAAAGTTACAGAAAGTAGGACATCTACATAGCTTTTCCACAGTTGCAATCCACAGTTGCAAAATGCAATGCTAGGAGCTTTACGTAGCTCTCAAGAAAGTCCTTTTTAAAAGTTACTGTAAAGTGGGCAGGATCAAGAGAAGCAGAGCTAGTGAAACACTGTGGTTGTCTAGGAAAAGATTTCCTCTATTTCTGGGAGCTGTGTGCCTGAGATCAAGGTTAGAACTGATAGGACTCTTGCACAGAGCCTCCTCATGCATGGCATTGCCACCGCAGCTAAGCATCCTGTGCCCTTGCACAGAAACATTCCCAGGAACCAGGCATACCACAGCCATGAGGTCATCAGAGACTCCCAATCTCAGTCACAATTTAATATCAGCATGAGTAGTAGTTTATAGAGTGCCTCTCTTCTTTTTGTTCTAACATTAAAGATTGAGGGGCTGGGGATATAGCTCAGTCACTAGAGTGCTTGCCTCCCATGCACAAGGCCCTGGGTTCAATCCCCAGCACCACAAAATAGCCCAGAAGTGCTGAAAAGGGGTAACAGTCCACATATCCAGCAATTATCTCTCTGCAACCCAGTGGCATACTGTTGAGCCCAATCTTTTCCCAGTAACAATGGGCCCTGATGGAAAAAAGGGTGATCTTTCATCCCTTCCCAGGTTCCTCCCCAGCAAGTCCACCAAGAGCAAATATTCACCCCTTCCCAACAACAATGGGTCCTGAAGGGAGGAGGTGGACACTGAAACACTGGGCACTGGACTTTGACCCTTTCCCATTACAGATGAGTCCTGGAAGAAGAAGAGCAAATAGTGAAGCTCTAGGTAACAACAGGTCCCAAAGGAAGAAGATAAGCAGGGAATACCGAGTTGTGAGCTTTTCCCAGTGATGATGAGTTTTGGACTTTTTACAACTGCCTCTCCTTCAGTTAAAATTTTAACCAGCACAACTAGGTCCCTGACGATCTAAAGAACACATCCACAGTCTCCAGTGATTAATTCACCCTCATTGTAAACTATAAAACTCAGATGGCTTCTGTAACCCGCAGGCCATTTCCATACCCAGAAAATGAGCCCTCCTGTGCCCAACTGATTGACTTCGCTGCAGAATAAAAGAAAGCTTGCTGATCCATTTAAGGTCTGATTCTGTCCCGGTTATTTGTATTTTCATTATGGTGCCAAAACTGTGTTGGTTATTTTTGCTTACATCTCCCCCTCCCTAATCTCAGGGGAAACAGGATTACATTTCTTTCCATTTTAGGCAGATTTATCCATCCTTGAGCACACACCCACCATAGGAATGAAGTAATCCAGATTTGGGGGATGGTACCAGAACTCAGAAATGACTATCTCCCAAATTAACAAGCAAATTACAACTCCAACAGAAAACACGTGAAATGTAGCCTTTGAATCACCTCTTTAAAAGCCCCCTAGTTCTCCATGATGGGCAGAATCACAGCCTTTGGGACAGGAGTTCCCTGTGCTTCTCCTTTGCTAGCAAAGCAATAAATCTTCTTTTTCCCTTTTCTCAAAATAGTATTCTCATTATTGGATTGGAATTAGGGACAAGGACCAAGCTTTCAGCAACACTTGGGAAGGAGAAATTTCTCTGGGAGTCATTCCAGGATGGCAGGACTTTACCCAAGAGTGGTGGACCCAATTCTCCTGTCCAAGCACTTTCACTACAGAGGGGGTAGATAAAATTACAGGGAAAGTTCTCTTCCAAATAGGGTCTAAGTTTGGGGAATTTGAAGGTATGGTCTTGACATAACTAGATCCCCAGGTTCATACAGAGCTAGAGAAGCGAGTAGCTCAGATACAGAATATCTACAGATTTTAGCTTGAAACATGGCCAGGTTTGTGATATGAGCCACCAGATCTGCAGTTTCCTGATCTTGGAGAATGTCATTCCTTAGGAATTATTAGATATGGAAAATGAAAAATTCCCAAGTATCACCGCCTGTGGCAACAATTGCACAGGTATTTATCGGAGGGGCCTGGAAATAAACTATTTTTCCTATATTCACTAATTTATTGAGGAAGAGAGACTTTAAGAGAAAGATAGGCTTTGCTTAGAGGAAGAGAAATTTTGCTTATCGGGAAGAGAGACTTTGCTTAGAGAGAAAGTTTTAGAGAAAGAGAGGCTTCCACGCTTATCAGAGATCTATTTCTTCTTAGTTCTGCTGCTTCTTCTTAAAGGTGCGTCCTGCATCCTGTGAACTAAGGGTGCGTCTATCTGAGGTGCTTCTTCTCAGAGGTGCTTTCTATCTGCTTGCCGCTTCTTCTTCTTCCTTTCTGCTAATGGCTTCTACTCCACTTCTTTCTGCTAGCTGCTGCTCTTACTCTCGTGCCCCTGCCCACTGCCCACTTATATTCCCTCCAGGAGGCAGAGGGCAGGGCCACGCCAGTTGGATCAGGTGAGGAGCCAGCTGCCCCATCACGGCAAGGGTTAAAATGAGCAGGCCCAAGCAGGCATGCTGGGGAACACCTGTGCACGCATTGTGCGGGTGGACTTAACTGAATACGGCCAGTGATAAATCACCTGAGTGCGCTTATGTCAATCAATCTCCTCACTGCTGATGTGATCAGGCGCCGTTCTGGCTGGCACAGCCCCCAACACCCAAGATAATGTGGACTGGGAAAAGGGAATGAAAAAGAAGGCTATGCACCAACAACCTTCATCTCCTGAGACAAAGATTTTCCAGGTGCCAAGTACAGACAGGGAGAAAGTATTTTATTACCCCGCAAATGACAGTGTCTAAAAGGCAGTAATCCTCTTCAAATACAGACCCGCTCAAGATGCCGCGTGTAGACCCTTGACCCAGAAGGTTAAATTCCTAAACCCTCAAACTGACACTTTCACTGATTAATAGAACAGACCCCCAAATCCTGAGTGCCCATGAAAAACTGGTATGCTCACTAGACCACTCCTCAAAATAACCTATGTAAATCCAGCCTCTTTCCTTGTTATGTGACTCGTTTTCCACTAGGGAAGTGAATCCATAGATACCATTTCATCCCTGCACACCCTGTTCCTGTGTGAAACTTCATTCCTGAATAAACAACTGAGATGATTCATGAGGTTTGCGTCTTGCCTGATCTTTTTGTGCTAACATTTGGTTCCCTGACCAGGAATCAAAAGCAAGCAAACTTTATGAATCAGGGGCTTACTTGACATTTTGCTCCTGCATCCACCACTGACCTTCTCATCTCTTTGGAGAGGTAGAACCCATTAACCAGGACCCTGTCACTCATTCATTTCCTCTCTGGTGGACAGAGACTCCACATTTAGGCTAACCGGCACCCAGTCCCTTACCACTGGGGTTGAGGGAAAGATGTTTCCTCAGTCCCTCGTGGGAAAGTCCAGTCAATGACTTGCACACCACGTGGCATAAAGAGCGCAAAGGACACTTTGCTCTCCATTTGCTCTCCATTGTCACCTTCTCTGTCAAACACCTCCAAAGATGGGAACTACCCAATCAATTCCCAGAGACACTCCCTTGGGCTGTCTCTCCACCAATTTTAAAACCTTCTATTCCCATACCACTCTCCTAATTAAACACCTCACTAGGCTCAGCACTCAAGTCTGGTCACAGTATAAACTGGATCACCAGCATACGTGACCCAAATATGGAACTCTCCATCAAGAGACTGTACAAGAGGTTTCAAGATGGTGGACTAGAGGGCGGCTGCATTTCATGTTGCTCAAGGATGCAGGATTCAAAAGAGGAGATAGTGAGAGACTTGGGACCAACTCAAAGCCGCCAGGTGAGTCTCTCCCATTGGGGAGGTGTCCCGGATGGGGCGGTAGCCCCGGAACGCAGGGAACTTTGTGAAGTAGAGTTGCTCGGCGAGACACCCCTCCCCCCGCTGGAGCGGTAAACACGGACAACTGGGAACATCGTAGAGGAGGCGGCTCAGCACAGCGCTTGGACTCGGAGCAACCACTGGGGCTCCAGGTGGCTGCCTGAGGAAGAGCTGCGTGGCGAGCTGTTTGGACTCAGAGCGATCACTTCTGAACACCGGGGGGCTGCCCGGAAGAAGAGGAGGAATGTGGTGGGTCACTTGGTCTCGCAGTGACTGCATCAGATCTACAGGTGGTTGCCAGAGAAGGAGCTGCACGGCAAGCTGTTTGGACTCAGAGTGACCACTTCTGAACACCGGGGGGCTGCCCGGAGGAAGAGGAGGAACGTGGCAGGTTGCTTGGTCTAGGAGTGACTGCATCAGAGCTCCAGGTGGCTGCTCAGAGGAGGAGGCGAGTGGTGAGCTGTTTGGACTCAAAGCGACCACTCCTGAACACCGGTGGCCTGCCTGGAGGAGGAGTGCGGTGGGTCGCTTGGTCTCCAAGTGACTGCTCCTGAACACCTGGGCGGCTACTCCGAGGAGGAGGAGGAACAGGGCGGGTCACTTGGACTCGGAGTGACTGCCTAGGGCTACGGGCGGTTGGCGGGAGGAGGAGACGAGAAGTGAGTTGCTTGGACTTCTAGTGACTGCGTCAGAACACCGGGCGGCTGTCCGGAGGAAGAGCTGTGTGGCGGGTCTCTGGGTCTCGGAGCTATATGTACGGGGCTCCAGGTGGCGGCTCAGAGGAGGGGCCGCATAGCTAGGCGATTAGGTGCAGAGCAGGGTCCCAGGACCTAGGCGGCTTCTTGGTGGAAGAGTCGCACAGAGACACGCTTAGGGGCGGAGTGAAGGTTACAGGACTTCGGGCAGATTCTCCAAGGAGAGGCAGCCTAAGGAGACTCGTCTGTGAAGGGTGAGGCTCCCAGGCCCAGGAGGTAGGTTCGGGCCCCTGGGAACGTTGCAGAGGAAGGCAGCCCAGCCCAGGTGGTAGTTGTAGATTGAGGGGAACCTCTAGGAGGGCAAGTGACCAGCGAGACCTCCCCACCAGGTGAGTCTTCCCTGCCGGGGGAGGTTTTCCCACAAGGACGGTAAAACCAGAGACACAGGCACAAACAGGCCTTGCCTCAGCCCGCAGCCTAGTTCCCCGTTGGATGACCATTGGTCAACAAGTGGAGGCACCTCTGCCCACTATCAGGGAATATATCCCACCTGAGGGTCACCACCCCTAGAGAGTCACCTTCCTTGTGGAGCACCGCATTATCAACTTCCTCCAAGACTTCAGGCTACTGAAGGATAAGACGGGATATACTAGCAATCTTCAGGGACATTATAAGTCAATAGAGGAAATCTGCAATATCTTAATGATCCACTGATTCCTGAACAATATGAGAAAACAAGGGAAGAAAATGCCCCAAACAAATCTAGATGTTACATCAATAAAATCCAACGACAGCATGGCAGAAGAAATGACAGAAAGGGAGTTCAGAATGTACATAATTAAAATGATCAGGGAAGCAAACGATGAGATGAAAGAGCAAATGCAGGCATTGAATGATCGCACCAATTGACAGTTAAAAGAGCAAATATACAGGAAGCAAAAGATTATTTCAATAAAGAGTTAGAGATATTGAAAAAAAACCAAACAGAAATCCTTGAAATGAAGGAAACAATAAACCAAATTAAGAACTCCATAGAAAGCATAACCAATAGGATAGAACACCTGGAAGATAGAACCTCAGATATTGAAGACAAAATATTTAACCTTGAAAACAAAGTTGAACAAACAGAGAAGATGGTAAGAAATCATGAACAGAATCTCCAAGAACTATGGGATATCATGAAAAGGCCAAATTTGAGAATTATTGGGATTGAGGAAGGCTTAGAGAAACAAACCAAAGGAATGAACAATCTATTTGAAGAAATAATATCAGAAAATTTCCCAAATCTGAAGAATGAAATGGAAAATCAAGTCCAAGAGGCTTATAGGACTCCAAATACACAAAATTACAACAGACCCACACCAAGGCACATTATAATGAAAATACCTAACATACAAAATAAAGACAGAATTTTAAAGACAGTGAGAGAAAAGAACCAGATTACATTCAGGGGGAAACCAATACGGATATCAGCAGATTTTTCAATCCAGACCCTAAAAGCTAGAAGGGCCTGAAACAACATTTTTCAAGCTCTGAAAGAAAATGGATGCCAACCAAGAATCTTATACCCAGCAAAACTTACCTTCAAATTTGACAATGAAATAAAATAATTCCATGATAAACAAAAACTAAAAGAATTTACAAAAAGAAAGCCAGCATTACAGAACATTCTCAGCAAAATATTCCATGAGGAAGAGATAAAACACAAAGAAGCATATCAGCAAAGGGAGGAATTATCCTAAAGGAACTGTCAAATAAAGGAGGAACCAAGATGTGTCAAAAATTTTAAATATGAACCAAATGACTGGGAATACAAATCATATCTCAATAATAACCCTGAATGTTAATGGCCTGAACTCATCAATCAAAAGACACAGACTGGCAGATTGGATTAAAAAGAAAGATCCAACAATATGTTGCCTGCAAGAGACTCACCTCATAGAAAGAGATACCCATAGACTAAAGGTGAAAGGATGGGGAAAAACATACCATGCACATGGACTCAGCAAAAAAGCTGGAGTATCCATCCTCATTTCAGATAATGTGGACTTCAAGCCAATGTTAGTCAGAAGGGATAAAGAAGGACATTTCATACTGCTTAACGGAAGCATAAATCAGCAAGATATAACAATCATAAACATCTATGCCCCAAACAGTGGCTCATCCATGTATGTTAAACAAATCCTTCTCAATTTTAGAAACCAAATAGACCATAACACAATAATACTAGGTGATTTTAACACACCTCTTTCACCACTGGACAGATCTTCCAAACAAAAATTGAACAAAGAAACCATAGATCTCAATAACACAATCAATAATTTAGACTTAACGAACATTTATAGAATATACCATCCAACCAAGAGCGAATACACTTTCTTCTCAGCAGCACATGGATCCTTCTCTAAAATAGACCATATATTATGCCACAAAGCTAATGTCAGCAAATACAAGAAGATAGAGACACTACCTTGTATTCTATCAGATCATAATGGATTGAAGTTAGAAATAAATGAAAGAGTAAAAAACAGAAACTACTCCAACACCTGGAGATTAAACAATATGCTACTATATGATGAATGGATAACAGAAGATATTAGGAAGGAAATTAAAAAATTCTTAGAGGTAAACGAGAACAAAGAAACATCATATCAAAATCTCTGGGACACTATGAAAGCAGTACTTAGAGGAAGATTTATTTCATGGAGCACATTTAATAAAAGAAGTAAAAGTCAAAAAATAAATGACCTAACACTACAGCTCAAAGCCCTAGAAAAAGAAGAACAGACCAACACCAAAAGTAGTAGAAGACAGGAGATAGTTAACCTCAGAGCTGAAATCAACGAAATTGAAACGAAAGAAACAATACAAAAAATTGACAAAATAAATAGTTGGTTCTTCGAAAAAATAAACAAAATTGATAAACCTTTAGCCACACTAACAAAGAGAAGACGAGAGAAAACCCAAATCACTAAAATTCGGAATGAACAAGGAAATATCACAACAGACACGACTGAAATACAAAACATAATTAGAAGCTATTTTGAAAATCTATACTCCAACAAAATAGAAAATTTCGAAGACATCAACAGGTTTCTAGAGATATATGAACTGCCTAAACTGAACGAGGAGGACATACACAATTTAAATAGACCAATTTCAAGTAATGAAATAGAAGAAGTCATTAAAAGCCTTCCAACAAAGAAAAGTCCAGGACCAGATGGGTTCTCAGCCGAGTTCTACAAAACCTTTAAAGAAGAGCTCATTCCAATATTTCTCAAAGTATTCCATAAAATAGAAGAGGAGGGAACCCTCCCATACTCATTCTATGAAGCCAATATTACCCTGATACCTAAACCAGACAGAGACACATCGAGGAAAGAAAATTTCAGACCAATATCCTTAATGAACATCGATGCAAAAATTCTCAACAAAATTTTAGCAAATCGCATACAAAAACATATTAAAAAGATAGTGCACCATGATCAAGTGGGTTTCATCCCAGGGATGCAAGGTTGGTTCAACATCCGGAAATCAATAAATGTCATTCACCATATCAATAGACTTAAAGTCAAGAATCACATGATTATTTCGATAGATGCAGAAAAAGCATTTGATAAAATACAGTACCCCTTCATGCTCAAAACACTAGAAAAAAATAGGGATAGCGGGAACATTCCTTAACATTGTAAAGGCCATCTACACTAAGCCGATGGCCAATATCATTCTAAATGGTGAAAAACTGAAAGCATTCCCCCTAAAAACTGGAACAAGGCAGGGATGCCCTCTTTCACCACTTCCATTCAACATCGTCCTTGAAACTCTAGCCAGAGCAATTAGACAGACCAAAGAAATTAAAGGGATATGAATAGGAAAAGAAGAACTCAAACTATCCCTATTTGCTGATGATATGATTATATACTTAGAGGAACCAGGAAATTCCACCAGAAAACTTTTAGATCTCATAAGTGAATTCAGTAAAGTAGCGGGATATAAGATCAATGCACATAAATCTAATGCATTTTTATACATAAGTGATGAATCTTCAGAAAGAGAAATTAGGAAAACTACCCCATTCACAATAGCATCGAAAAAAATAAAATACTTGGGAATCAATCTCACAAAAGAGGTGAAAGACCTCTACAATGAGAACTACAGAACACTAAAGGAAGAAATTAAAGAAAACCTTAGAAGATGGAAAGATCTCCCATGTTCCTGGATAGGAAGAATTAATATTGTCAAAATGGCCATACTACCAAAAGTGCTATACAGATTCAATGCAATTCCAATTAAAATCTCAATGATGTACCTTAAAGAAATAGAGCAAGCAATTATGAAATTCATCTGGAAGAATAAAAAACCCAGAATAGCTAAAGCAATCCTTGGCAGAAAGAGTGAAGCAGGGGGTATCACAATACCAGATCTTCAACTCTACTACAAAGCAATAGTAACAAAAGCGGCATGGTATTGGTACCAAAATAGAAAGGTGGATCAATGGTACAGAATAGAGGACACGGACACAAACCCAAATAAATACAATTTTCTCATACTAGACAAAGGGGCCAAAAAATATGCAATGGAGAAAAGATAGCCTCTTCAACAAATGGTGCTGGGAGAATTGGAAATCCATATGCAACAGAATGAAACTAAACCCATATCTCTCACCATGCACGAAACTAAACTCAAAATGGATTAAGGATCTCGGAATCAGACCAGAGACCTTGCATCTTATAGAAGAAAAAGTAGGTCCAGAGCTTCAACATGTCGGCTTAGGACCAGACTTCCTCAACAGGACTCCCATAGCACAAGAAATAAAAGCAAGAATCAATAACTGGGATAGATTCAAACTAAAAAGCTTTCTCTCAGCAAAGGAAACTATCAGCAATGCGAAGAAAGAGCCTACAGAGTGGGAGAAAATCTTTGCCAATCATACTTCAGATAGAGCGCTAATTTCCAGAATCTATAAAGAACTCAAAAAACTCTACACTAAGAATGCAAATAATCCTATCGACAAATGGGCTAAGGAAATGAATAGACACTTCACAGAAGAAGATCTACAAGCAATCAACAAACATATGGAAAAATGTTCAACATCTCTACTAATAAGAGAAATGCAAATCAAAACCACCCTAAGATTCCATCTCACCCCAATTAGAATGGCGATTATCAAGAATACAAGCAACAACAGGTGTTGGCGAGGATGTGGGGAGAAAGGTACACTCATACGTTGCTGGTGGGGTTGCAAATTAGTGCAGCCACTCTGGAAAGCAGTGTGGAGACTCCTTAGAAAACTTGGAATGGAACCACCATTTGACCCAGCTATCCCCCTCCTTGGCCTATACCCAAAGGACTTAAAATCAGCATCCTATAGAGATACAGCCACATCAATGTTCATAGCTGCTCAGTTCACAATAGCCAGATTGTGGAACCAACCTAGATGTCCTTCAATTGATGAATGGATAAAGAGACTGTGGTATATATATACAAGGGAATATTACTCAGCCATAAAGAATGATAAAATTATGGCATTTGCAGGCAAATGGATGAAATTGGAGAATATCATGCTAAGTGAGATAAGCCAATCTCAAAAAACCAAAGGACAAATGATATCGCTAATAAGTGGATGATGACACATAATGGGGGGTGGGAGGGGTTAGTGTTAGGGTTAGAGTTAGGGTTAGGGAGGAGGGCAAGAATGGAGGAAGGAAGGACTGTATAGAGGGAAAAGAGGGGTGGGAGGGGTGGGGGGAAGGGAAAAAATAATAGAATGAATCAAACAACATTACCCTATGTAAATTTATGATTACACAAATGGTATGCCTTTACGCCATGTACAAACTGAGAAACAACATGTATCCTATTTGTTTACAATAAAAAAAAAAGAAAGAAACCAATACAGATCTGAAAATTTTCAAAGTACAAAATTACAATAAATGCCCTGGAAAGAAAAAAAAAAAAAAAAAAGAGACTATACTAGCTTTAGAAAAATATTTAATCCAAATTGGCAAGCACTTGGATCCCCCATACCTCCAGACCTTTCCTCCTCCACTCAAACCCCTTCCTGTATCAACCTGGCACTACTTTGCAATTACAAGCTACAAATTTACACTCCCCTTCCTCATTCTCAGCCCCAGAGATAGCTGATGAACACCCCCTTACAGATCCTGGGGCCCACAGCCTCCCCTGAGGCCTCCTTCTCCCCTTGGGGCTCCCCTCCCCAAAGCCCCATTGCTCCCCCATCAGATCCTCCTCCCCAGAGTCCCACAGCTCCCCCATCAGACTCCCCTTCACAAACTCCACACTCTCCCTTTCCTTTGCCATCCTTTTACCGGACATGGTCAAAAATGCTCCCAGCAAGCAATAAGTTCCCTCTCCTCCGGGAAGTAGCAGGGGCTGAAGGGACCCTCAGAGTTCATATCCCCTTCTCTATGAGAGAGATGTCCCAAATAGAGGACAAACTCTATTTCTGAAAACCCTGCCAAGTATAGGAAGCAATTCACCTGTCTGACTCAGGTATATCATCTCACCTGGGCAAACGTATATTATATACTAACTTCCATCCTGACCAATGAGGAACGACGTGTCTGCATTTGGCAGACTGCTAGAGATCATGAAAATCTCTCACAGGACCAAACCCCCAAATCTACCCAGCAGCAGACACAACTGTTCCCTCAGCTGAACCTGGCTGGACTACCAACCTCAAGACCCTGGGGTTATCAGGTTACAGCAGAAGGTCACTTGCTTCCTGGAGGGAATGTCAAAAAATTCTCACACCCGAGTAAACTGGGAAAAGATGAAGGAAATTACCCAGGGACCTGAAGAAAATCCCACACTAATTTTGGCCCAACTTACTGAAGAAGTCATTAAATATACAAATTTGGATATCAACAACCCTGTGGCAGTCTCTCTTTACATTTTAACCTTATCAGCAGATCTGCACCCGTCGTCAGCAAGAAACTCAGACACTTAGAGAAGGGCACCAACGCTTTCCAGAATCAATTTCTAAGTGCTGCTTTCAAGACCTTTAGCAATAGGCAAGATAAGGCCAAACAGGAGAAAGAAAAGCATCTGCTCATGGCCACAGCCCCTGATAGATCCAAAAAAGCCACTGCTGCTCGCAGCCCCACTA
Organism: Sciurus carolinensis; assembly: GCF_902686445.1. Classification (NCBI taxonomy): domain Eukaryota; kingdom Metazoa; phylum Chordata; class Mammalia; order Rodentia; family Sciuridae; genus Sciurus; species Sciurus carolinensis. The sequence goes on from NC_062229.1 coordinate 20,163,380, forward strand.
GAGCCTCTAACCCATCTCCTGGGTGCTATTTCCAATGCGGACAGACTGGATATTGGGCAAAAGTTTGTAAAAATCCAAGGACCCCCACCAAGCCATGTTCCACATGTGGGCAGTGGGGACACTGGAAGGTGGACTGTCCCCAGGAAAAACACCCCTTCCCTCAATGCAGCCAGCTTCCCGGGTCCCCTAATATATCCAAGAATCCCTAAGTTACAGCAGTGGTGAAGGGCCGATCAGCAGGCAAACATTCCCCTTCTGAAGAGATTTTTAAGGGCACAACTAACTGGTAAATATCCTCCCTAAACCCTGACCAATCCAACAGCCAGTGGCATGTCTCAGTAAGGAGCATGATAATGTTTCCTAATTTTCTGCATCCCAACCTGCCTGATTACCAACTGGGGAAAAAAGGGTTAAAAAGCCCTAGGCAGCAATTTCCCAGGCTGGGCCGCACTGAAGGGTGCTTGGAATGTAACTTGGAAAAAGTCAGCACACGCAGCAGGGGACCAGCCAGAGACTAAAGAAAAAAAAATGTCATTTTAACTTCTCCTGGCCTGCAACACAGAAAGATGGTTTTAAGACACACACTCTCTCTCTCTCTCACTGTCCATCTCTCTCTATCTCCCTCTCTCTTTCTTGCTCTCATACTGCTTTACTGAAATAATTAACAGTTGTGTCATTCTTTCTAGGACTCTTGTTTTTTTCTTAAATTCCATAGTTTTTGAGCTCATGCTTTTGATCCTACACACATGCCTAAGTTAATGTTTTTCTGATCAGTCCTATTTTTATTCAACTCTAGAGAGTTTTAAACATCTATAACATGGCAATGGAGATTTACTTACAAAAAGCCATAAGGCCTTTGCTTTTGGGTTATGCGTGTATGGTGTTGTCTGTCTATATATGTGCATGTGTCCATACGTCACGTACGTGATGTCAAAATCGGCGTGAATGCTCATAAATTAAAATCCAAAAATATGGATCCAAATTCCTTTAATTCATGTGATTTAAAAGGTATTAGATATGGAAAATGAAAAAAGTCTCAAACAGTGAGACCTAAGAAAAGGGAATGAAAAAGAAATCCATACCTTAACAGTTTTCTCAGTGCATTCTTTCCAGTGATAGAACAATCCCTAGAAAGGAAGCCAAGACATAGATTCTGCCCCAAATAAATCCTTTCCCAGTGACAGTACAATGGGACCCTGAAGGGAAAGAGATAAGTGCTGAACTCTGACCCCAGACCCTCCATTCTTCTCCAAGTAAAAATATTGCCCAGTAAGAACAAATTTTCAAATTCTCACACCTGTTTCCTGAGTGCCCAAACTCACATGCTCACTGGACCATCCCTCAAAAATAACCTATATAAACCCCGTCCCTTTCTTTGTTCAGTGGTTCATTTTCCACCAGGAAATTGGGTCCACTGGTGCCATTACCTCCCTGCACCCCCTGTTTCTGTGTGAAGCTTTGTTTTTGAATAGACAGCAGAGCTGACTCCTGCCCAGTCTATCTGTGCTAACAAAAGGTTCAATTTAAATTGGGTAAACAAAGAAAGGTAAAGACATCTTTGAAAAATATAACTTAGCTCACAAGTTTCTCTGGTGGTCAAAATAATATGGTGTTTATTATAAAATGTCTATTATCTGGGACTTCTCTTCAACAAGGAAGAGATGGCACATACTGTTTGACTTGTATGATATCTTGTTTTTTTTTTTTACAGTAAAATAAGCAAATTGCATTTAATATGTATGGGACTAATCATGAAAGTATTTGCAAGAGACATATGATTAATTTACAAAGTAAAAATGCTAATGGTTCATGTAACATCAAAATACTCCTAACTTCTTGAATTCCATGGGATGATATACTTGCAAATTGTGTTTTCATATATTGGTAAACTAACTGATGTAATTCTATGTACAAAGGGTCCAAAAGTTTCAACTGTGTTTCAATTAGTGTACTATATATAACATAAAATATTTCCCCTTATTAAAATGCAATAATTTATCTAAATTCAAAAATTTCATAAGGATTGTTTCAGAATGTAAATTTAAAAAGGGGTCAACAGCTAAAGAAATTTGAATGTTCTAGGTATAAAAATTTATTTAATAAAAGGAAAACTGTTTCTGGGTAAGAAAGTCTTTGTGTGAGGAAACAAACAACAATGAGGTCTATGTAAGTAAAGGGTGACTCTAAACCAGTTTATGTGTAACTAAACTAAGTTGGTTATATGCATGTGAAAAAATCAGTTAAATCTACTCGAGGTTTTTCCCCAAGATCAAATATTAATGTATTGATAAAAAACCAAGGTTTAATCTATATGTTAAATTGATAAAAATTTCTTAACATAGACATTAACTTTTAACATTATGTCTGTTAAGTTTTATTCTTCAGAGCAACTAGTCTTGAAGACATTAAGATTTTATACAACTCTGGTTAAACAGCAACTGTTTTGAGTATTACACTATGTTAAAGAGTCTAAATTTTCCTTTAAAAGCTAAACTTGGTTAATATAAAAACATCAACGTAATTGTGGTGCTATTACTCTTCTTTGTATATTGAATGTGTTCATATCTTGCAGGTATACAAGTCTTTAAAGCAGGAAATTTAAAAGAACATTTGTTCTCCAAACTAAAGTCTGGAATAGTGACTTTAAACTTATAAAAATAACAAATTTAATTGGGGATTTATTTATATCATTTAATGTTGTGTAACTGAACCTAAGTCTTATGTTACTTTCTACACTGGGATAAAAGTGTAAATGCATTTCAAAAGAAAGCCTGGTCAATTTAAAGGTTAATAACATAAAACATGAAAACATTTTGCCAATTTTCCACACAAAAGTGAAAAGCTCTCTCAGTCTTTCTTAATTCATGTTTTAAATATAGTGTTGGTGTGTATTTGTGTGGGATGGGTGTTTGGAGGGAAGAAGACCCTCCAAGGCCATGGGGGGTGGAGGGCAGGGATCCTGGTGACAAAGATGGGGGTATTTTCTGTTTTCCACTTGGAACCCTCAACATCCCATTCAAGCACCCTAGACACTTTTGGGGCCCACGGAAGTTCAAACCTATCCAGAGCGTCTCCATCCTTTCTGGGAGTGAAACCCAACTCAGGGGGCTATCCCAGTAGAACCTGGGCGCGGAATGCCCGGTCAACCCAGCGCCCCTTCTGGTCTGAGTCGGGGAGAGAGATCTGCCTGTAGATCCTGGGCTAGGGGAGGCAACCATGGCCTGGGCCAGTGGTGAGGGCAGAATAACCGGTGGGCAGGCTTCCTTTTCATGAAGGACGCGGGTGAAGCTACAGAGCTGCCTTTGAGCCCTGACTCCTTGGCTTCCTGGGTCGGAGGAGATCTTATAAGGGAGTGGTTCTTCCTCTCCCACTAACAAGATGCCTGCTTTCCTCAGGATGGAGGGATTGAAGAATGTCCTGGGTGCCACTGGGGAAAGTCCTCCTGAGGAATGCCATCTGGCATCCAGATGCTCACAATAAGATTCAGGAGGATCAGGTATGTGGGAAATAAGAGAACCAGAGAAACAGATGGACGCTGCTTACCAGGGGACCAAAGGGAAAGTGTTGCCCAGCAGTTCAAGTTGGATGCGTTGCGATGGTTTTGATGAGACGGCTGGAGGCCAAAGAATGAAATTGCTGGGATGCCGGAAGATGATTTTCTTTCTGAAGACTACATCCCGGAACAGGAAGCTATATAATTATGAAGCTAACATGCTAGACAGGTGGGGTCACAGGGGTTATAAAGGGCTGTACCCCGAAGAGTCTGAAACAGACAGTGATCAGCAAGATATTATCAATGGGGAGAAACCATCTCCCCGGGTAAAATCATCTAGTCACGAATCCTGCAAACATAAAAAGTCAAAGAAATCTCACAGAAGGAAGCAGAAAAAAAAGATCACACAAAAAAAACAGAAGAAAAGCAAGAAGGAAGCCAGAGATGTAACAGCAGATTCCTCCAAAGAAACCAGGGCTTCTAGTGCCAGGAAAAGGAAACAACCACATAAAAGCAAGAAAAAAATCTAGGAAAAAGTCTCTCAAAAAATCTGCCTTAATTGTAGGGGCAGAAAGTGACACTTCCCAGTCAGATGCTTCAGCATCCAGCAGTTCTAAGGACAGTGAGGAAAGAGACACTGAGAAAACCAAAAGGAAAAAAAGAGATACGAATGTGCACATCCCTGTAGCTAACCATGAAATACAGGGGAGGACGAACGAACGCACAGACTGCAAAGTGGCTTCAGCTGAAAGGCCTGCTGAGCAAGCCAGCGCTCGAGGATGGCGGGATGGGAAACACTGTTATTTCCCAGTTCACTCTGGTCACTTACAGCTCTTATACCTCAGCGTTTTGCCAGCGACTCCTTCAGCACAGGGGCCTGAGGTCAGAGCTGTCTTGTGCCATCTGTATGTTTGACAGACTCCTGTTTTCTGTTTTGGCCTCTTAAACTTGATCGCCTTTTCTTGTTAATAGGGAATCTGGTATTTTGTTATGAAGGTTTCTTGAAGAGATCTATAGCTATGCTTAGTATACGCCTAACACGTGGTAACCAGATAGTAAATAGTTTTCTAGATCCATTGCTGTTATTGCCGAAACAGACTTGTGTTCATAATTATTTCTTCAGTTGTCATAATATCTACAAAATGGGGAAGAATTAGGAATTAGTTATGCTAATAATGCTCTGAAAGGAATTCAGGGTAGCAACAGTCACCTAAACGTCTAAATGTCATCTTCCTTTCCCACCCCACCCCCAGTCTGGGGATTGTCCCAAGGTCTTGCACATGCGAGGCAAGCACTCTACCCTAAGCTGTCCCCCCAGCCCTCTGTCTTCCTTTTTCATTTCTAGTTCTAGTAATGAATTTCAGATTTTCCCTGAAATGAAGTTGAATCAGTTCCAAAATGAAACAGGCTTCTCAGGGACATATCTACTTCTTCCCAATCTGCCTTCAAGTTAAAGCACCAAGTAGAGACCACATACATTTCTCTTTGCCATACTGTGATCCTTCCTATGCTATTTCTTCAGAAACCAAAATATCATTGAAAGAGGGCCGGCAGGACATAGGTGAATTTTTCATTATGGGAGAAAAGGTCAAGTGACTCATTATTTTCTTCCTTATTGTCATTTTATGAGCTAAGTAAAAATGTTAAAAACTCAGAGTTTTGGTCTTAGTTCAGCCAATAAGTGGTTGTAAGTTGTAGAGCAGCTTAAATCAACCTCCCTGGCCTTTCCCCATGTGTAACAGAGAAATACTTCATGGTAGCATGACAATTTTAGACACCAGCAATAGAATACAACTAGGTGACATTCCATGAAGTGGTATTTTATAGTTCTAGCTACTAAAATTAGTTCTATTTATGGAATAATTTCTAATAAATGTTTGGTTTTAAAATAAAAAATAAATATGTTACATTATAATAACTAATGTTCATATAGACTCTGGAAACAATATATGCAAACTTAGTAAAGTTTAATTTAAGAAAGAGGCAAAGATCAACTTCAGAACTAGAACACTTTACCTAAAATTTTCCAAGAGCTCCAACTTATCTAAGATAAGGCTCTGTTCCCCACCATACTACATGTTAGAATGGTTCCAAAATAGGCCAGACTTCAACTCATTTAAAGTTGTGTTCAGAAGACTGATGTTTCTTGTAAAGATTACTGTGATCTCAAACAGGGATATAATATATAATGCCACCAAAAGTCAAAATAAATATTACAAAAACTGAACATGTTTTTACTACTGTTAATATCATTTTTTATTTTCCTTATAAACTCTATAACTGTTGCTTGTTAATATTTTACAGAGGCACTACTTCAAGAACACACAACTTACACTAATTTGAGATAATAAACCATCACCTACGGGACAAATAGGATATAAGGCTAAATTCCAGTACTAATACAGACCCCAATTACATATAAGGGGTAAATGACTGTAAGGTTATAGACATTGAAGTTAAAGCCCAGTACTCTTACTTTCAGACTGGTGGGACTGGCTTGCTAGATGTTTAACACCAAGTCTTAAAAATCGAGGTTAAAATAAAAGGGCCAAGAAAACCAATATTTGACTCTTGCCCTCTGAGTCAGCCTGACCACAGGGAACTAGAGTACTTCTCTAAGGAGTTTTGCAACTCCGGGCCACATGACCTCCTGATCAGGGAGATTACTGAGACCACTGGAGAAGGGAAAGCCAGTCAGAGCACCTGCTGCAGAGAGGAGGGTCATTGGAGAAGGGAGACATTCTTATCAAGGAGACCCTAACCCATTCTACCAAGCAGATGGTACTAAGGAGCTGAAGAGATGCTCTCAAGATCCCCAAGAGTAACCCCTATGGGTACTCAGTTGACTCTTCTTTTTCTTCCCTTGTTTTTTCATGTTGTTCATGTATCTTCCCCTCTAGCAGTGCAAATCTGGGGTATTGTAGTTTCCCCTCTATAGGCTTATAGTGATCCTATAGGTTTCCAAAACCTTTTCTTTAAGGGGGAGATCAATATTATCAGTGCCCGATATAGACAATATGCAACCCTAAACCAAATAGCCCCAATGAAGACATTAACAATATTGTCATAATAAACAGAATGAGTTCAATTATTATCTACAGTATAACAAATAGATCTGCAATAAGGTCTACAGTTTCTAATGGAGGACAAAGAAGATGGAAAGGGGTGTAGGATGTAGCTGTTAATGGAATAAGAAAAGAGTATATAGAAGTTCTAGGTTGTAGAAAGAGAGAGAGTAATCAAAAGAAGTTGATTGTTAGCATGAGAAAAGGGAGAAAGAGACTCCGAGGAAACAGGTAAACAAAAGGAAAAGAGAGCAAGAAAAGTAAAGAAATAAAAACTTAAAAATTTTCAAAAAGGAGGAAAAAAAAAAAAAAAAAAGAGAAAAACAAATCTACACTATAGCAGTCATACAGTATTCAAACCTCCCAGTCTTCAGTAGCCTGATGCATGAAAGGTACCTGACAATGAGCTTCAAGTCTCCAGCAGGCATCTCAGGATGGGATTTGCCCCACCTAAAGATGGGAGCTATGGCTTCCAGGATTATCCAAGATGGCCACTCTGGCTTCCAAATGTGTTGGCAAGTGGGGAGCTGCAACTTGGGGTGTGGGCATGGTCGGCTAGAGGTCTTGGAGGTGGGGTGCGGTCGGTCGGGCAGGGGTCCTGGAGGAAAGGTGTGGTTGGTTTGGTTGATGGGTCCTGGAGGTGGGGCACAGTCAGTTGGTCTGGGGGTCCTGGCAGCAGGGAGCAGTCAGTAGGTCTGGGGATCCCAGAAGCAAGGAGTGGTCAGTTGGGCTGAGGGATCCTGGAGACGGGGCTCAGTCAGTCTGGCCAAGTGTCCTACAAGTCCTGGCTGTTGTCTAAAAATGGCGGCAGCCACGTGTAATCAAACCTGCAGGTACTGTGACAGTGGACTTCCAGGCAACAGGAGGCAGCTGGCAATCCACTGGTGGTCTGCAGTTGGTCTGGTGGCTGCTCTCATTGGATGATTCGCAGGTGTACCTCTGGTGGTGGGTGGTGGGTGACGGGTAGGTGAAATGTAGGAGATGGACAGGTAAGAGGCAGGCAAATGGCAGATGATAGGCACCTGTCAGTGAGCAATCTGCACTTAAAAAGCAGTCAATATGCTGGCAGACTGCAGGTGATCGCAGTAGACAAATGGGGTAAACAGCAGGGGATCAATAAGCTGCAAAAACTGCCTCACCGAGAAACTGATATCCTCTGCTTGAAACCCAAGTTATGGAGCAACAAGGAACACAGCCTCCCTCTAGTCCGCCATCTTGGATCGACTCAGCTGACTCTTAACAGCAGATATGAACAAAGTCAGTTTGACCAGCTTGATCTTAAACACCTAACAAAAACAGTTATAACCAAAAGACAGCCATACCTGGGCATTTAGAAGAAAAAAAGTAGTCATTTTAAATAAAATTAAGATGTACACTGTGTCAGTTGCATGGCCCTGATGCCCCCAAACTTCTGAGTTTTTTTTTTTACAAGGCTTCTATTTATCCCTGCCTACCAAAATCAAACTATCCTCTGCACCTAAGTATTCCTTACTCCTCAAACTGACATTTAACCCCACGACCAAAGCCTACCCTTTCCAATAATGGCACACACCAGACTAGGAGAGCCCCCAACTTATTCCCTTACTGATAGGGGTAAAAACATCCACCAGGATTAAGGAATTCTTCTTCACAGCATGTGTATTAAATCCCTGTTTTATTGTCTGAACCTATTCACGACTAATATAATATAAAGATTACAAAACATATATTATGTTAAATGTGAGAACTGGACCTTACAATAGAGTGTCAACCAGATGATGTGGCAGAGTCCAGGACAAATTGTTATAAAGGCCAATAGCCACCTGGTTCCCTGTAAAAGTGCCAAACATTTTATCTGGTGGTTGGTAACTGGCATTGTTTTCTTGGCTGGGATAATTGCCTCTGAATTTTACTGAGACTTGGCAGACTCAAGTACATACTGATCAGGAGATTTTAAGTGAGTTTCAACAACTAAAAGATTCTGTTATATGGCTAGGAGAGCAAATACAAGATTTGTGATGGACTCAGACTCCAATGCCATTATAATATTACCTAATTTTGCATTACTAGAGTTCCATACAGTGATCCTGAGGTTCAATGGCAGAGTACACAATCATTTAATGGGACTTGACCTTTTCATAATGCTTCTTTGGATGTATTAAAATTACAGTTTCAGGTTCTGGCCATGGCTAATGCCCAAACACCTACTTTTGATAATGAAGAAATTTTGGAGCACTTTAGCTAAAGGGAAATCTTTCCTTAACGCTTTTAAGTGCTTTTCTACACATGTGGCTGGGTTGCTAGTCTTGACATGCTGTTAATTATATCCCTGGTCTTATTTTATGTAATTTTTCAGGCAGGATGGAAATGACTAAACCACCAAAAAAATATAGTTCCAAGATCAATCATGCCTGCTGTGCTCCAAAGTAACCAAGCCCATGAACTCATGGGAAGAAGTACACCCCAAATCTGATTGGGCCTTGATTAAAAATAGAAGAGCCCTCAATCAAGTTACATACCAAAATCATTTTCTTAACAGGGACAAATTAGTCTTTCAAGCTAGAATCATACCCTTGACATTAGTAAGCTAATTAGTCTCATTCTATATGCTACAATTGTTTCCCTAACCTAATGAACTGGTCAATCTTTACATATTACTATAATGTTTTTCTTCTCCCATTTTAGTTTTACAGTTTTTTAATGAAGTGGTCAGCTCAGCTGCAACTGCCAGGAAATACTCCAGAAAACCCTTCCTCCCACGGCTCACCTCCTGATCTCCTGGAGCAGCAGGGAAAGAGTTAACATTGCTTGGGTGACTCAGGACTCCCCCACCCATCCTCCCTGCAGGCCCCACATTGACTTCCAGAAGCCTGAAAGGAAGCCCCTTCCCCCACACACCCCTCCCAGCTCAAAGAAGTTAGAGACATTGTCCTTGCCTGCTTTCCTTTTTCCTTTCCGAGTCTGGAATAGTAGACATGGAAAATGAGAAACCCCTAAGATAATGTTGCCTGGGAAAAGGGAATGAGAAGAAGGCCCTGCCCTGATGGCCTCCACCTCCCAGGACAAAGGTTTTCCAGGTGCTGGCTGCAGACAGGGAGGAGGGGTTTTGTCACCCTCAAGTGACAATCTCTGAAAGGCAGCAATCCCCTTCAAAAACAGATCCTCTCCAGACACTGTTTGCAGACCCTCAACCCAGGAGTTTAAATTCCTAAGTCCTCAAACAGACACTTTCACTGATTAAGAGAACAGACCCCAAAAATCCTGAGTGCCCAAGAGAAACTGGTATGTTCACTAGACCACCCGCAAAATAACCTATATAAACGCAGTCCCTTTCTTTGTTCTGTGGCTCATTTCCACTAGGGAGGGCTGTCCGCAGGCACCATTTCATCCCTGCATCCCCGTTCCTGTGTGAAGCTTTGTTTCTGAATAAACAGCCAAGCTGATTCGTGAGGTGTGCAGCCTCCCTTTGAACTTTTTTTTGGGTAGGTAGGGGGTCTGTGGGCAGTGTCTGGAGAAGATTTACTTTGAAGGAGATTAGTGCCTCCCAGAGACTGTTACTTTAGGGGTGATGAAACACCTCCTCCCTGTCTGCAGCTGGCACTGGAAAACATTTGTCTTGGGAGATGAAGGCTATCAGGGCAGGACCTTCTTTTTCAATTCCTTTAACCAGGCCACATTATCTTGGGGATTTTTCATTTTTCCATGTCTATTACAAACACAGTGAAAAGGGATAATCTACTGATTAAAAGCAACTTGGCAAAACTGTGCCAAGAAACCCACAAACCCTGTGACAACTTTGGCTTATTGGCCTGTGAAGAATCAGAATTGCCCCCAAACTTCTCTTCAACTGAGCCATTGTGAAATATTGCATGGGAGACCATTTGTAACCTCAGACATTGTCACCGATCTAAGATACAAGAGCTGATCAGATAGGTAATCAATTTGGCACAGGTGGAAAAGGCCCTTTGGAGTCAGAAATCAAGTTCTCCCAGCTCCTGACTCCAGCTTTACTGCTTCACAAATTCAACCAGGTGACCTTGTTCTTTTACTTTTTTCCTTAATTTTGTTAGTATGGGGAATTGAACTCAGGCATTTTTTACTAAGCTACATCCTCCGTCCTTTTTATTTCTTATTTCTGAAATATTTTTAGTTGTAAATGGACACTGTACCTTTATTTTATTTATTTCTATGTGGTGCTGAGGATCAAACCCAGAGCCCTCTGCCACTGAGCCCCAGCCCCAGCCCCTTTTTATTTCTTTTCAGGCAGGGTCTTGGCTAAATTGCTCAGCTGGCCTTAAACTTGTGACCCTCCTGCTTCTACCTTAGGATTGACTGGGATTACAGGTGTGTGCCACCACACCTGGCTGACTTTGCTCTTCTGAAGACTTGGAAAAGGGACTCACACACCAACCCGGCACTCCCTAGACGGGAGGACTCCTTCCAGGTCCCACAAGGACACTCCGAGGGTTGTCAGATTCCAGGGACAAACATGACGGGCCCACTTTCCAAGGATAAGCCTGTCCCTCTTGAGCTTTTACAGCCCAGGACCACTTGCCACCAGGGAAAGAGAGAAAGGATGGCTCTTCACGTGAGCCTCTGGAGATGGATGGGTCCCTTTCAGAAGCAGCAAGGCCCTGTTTAAGCTGCTCCCCTACCTACGACGACGTACCAGGACTCTTGCTCCTCTGCTCTATTGGGACCTGTCCTTTGGCTGTGGGGATTGCTCCGTTCATGAGGAACCCACCCCTGGCTGGGGGGTCTCTCTTGGCATTTCGGGTCCTCTTCCTCCTCCCGTGGGGCTGCCTGCTGGGCTGCTGTGAAGCAACGCGTATACCAGGAGGAGCCGCTAGATGGCAGCACGTGCCCGCAACTGCGCTCCTGTTGCTCCTCCCCCACTTTCTCACTCGGCAGGGGGGTAACTCTCTTCACCTGTTGCCTGGAGACAGGCTGAGAGGGACGAGTCTTCCTCTCTAACGTTGGCTTTGCCCTTGTCAGCTCACTCTGGGGGAGACATCAAGCTAATGTTAGCGAACTAATGTACTGAGTACAATGTCAGCCACGTCGGGAACCCTAGATGTGAACTTCTAAATCTGGTTCCATTCTCATGGTGATAAATACCTCTGGTACCTTCTCTCACTGAGGTGAAGTTGGAGATTCCTGCTGTTACCATCAGTGTACTTGGTCAAACAGCCCAACACCCCTGTAAGCCATCATCATACAACGCAACTGGTTTTTCTGAGTGTACCTGTGTCCCACCCCCTCCACTGTAAATGGAAAATGGGTAAACAGGTTACATTAGCCAGGGTAGTAAAGTCCTCCTTACAAAGAGGACCTTGTCTCCATCAAGCAAATGCACTAGTGACACCTCATTAGCTCCTAAAGATAAAATAGATGTTGGTCTCGGATTCGTTTTGTCCTTGTGCTGGCAGCTTAGCCCAGGGGCACTTCTCCACTGAGCTTCAGCTCCAACACTTGCTATTCTTCATTTTGATACCAAGTGTCACTAAGTTGCTGAGGCTAGCCTCCACCTCCTACTCAGCCTCTCACGTTGCTGGGAGTACTGGCATGAGTCACCACGCCTGGCAGACATGCTGATCTTAAACTCTGAATTCCCTGCTTACCTAGAAGAATGTTCTTTGTGACACACACAGAAAACCCTCTAGGTTCCATGAGGCAGAGACTGTACAGCGCATCATTGGAAAGAGAGACTTGACCCTGGGGAGTAGGATGTGTGGTCACTTCAGCAGACAAAATATAAGCTCCCACCGATGACCCCGAGACACCATCTCTATGCTACAGAGGCACCTGGGAAGGGAGGTCCAGGTCCACCTGCAGCTGGGGAATCACCTGAATCGCATCACTTTCTGTACTGGTGAGAGGATGACCTGCAGGCCATGACTGCCACATCAGAGCCACAGGAGTCACGGCCGTCAAGCTGCACAAGACCTGAAATTGCTCCCTACATCCTTGGACTCGGTAGCCCAACTGGGATGGAAAATAGATCAGATTATTTGTTGGCTTAGGAAGGTGGACTTGGGCTCTAGCCAATTCCACCTGCTGTTTTCATGTCTGGGCACAAAGAAACTAGTGCTGATAAGATTTTACAAAGTGATACTTGGCTGCCAACTGCTTACCCAGGTAGTGCTGGGCTCTGTGGGAGACTACGGAGGCTCCCCGCCTAACTTCACCTACTGTTGCCCCAGCTAGGACTCTTAGGACTCTTGGTTGTTATATTTGTCCTGTCATTGACCCTTATCTTCTTCATCTCCTGGTAAAATGTGTCTCTTGTGGGGACAGGAACTCCAGATCAGGATGAAGCTGGCTCAAGGACGTCAGGCTTTCTTATACCACAGACTCCCCGGCAACATTCCCTCCAGTAGTCTGGGCACCAGACACCTTTGATTCCTGGCTGTAGGGACAGTGCTCTACTCCAGCCAGAAGCATCTATGGATGACAGGCCATTTCCCTGTACCAACTATTTAAGAGTCAGGTATCAGAGTCTCTGGGGAAGGGAGGGAATGAGACAGGAAAGGGGGAAGTAGGTGCAGATACACAGTCTTGCTCAGTGGGCACTTTGACCTGGTCTTACGTGACAGTCAGTTGCTTAACTAAAGGGATCCACTCTGGACCTGAGCAGTTAGGTGCCTTCTGCTAGCATCTGGCCTGGATCCAACTGGCATCCAGCATCCTCTCCAACCACAGATTCCTGCTAGCACCCAATTCAGCTGATGTCTTCCCACTCTCAAAGGAATCGTCATTTGTCAATTTTCTAATCCATACAGAGTGTCTTAGAACTCTGCTTGCCTACTTATAAGTCAATACAGAGGGAAGCAGAGAACCTCCGCGTGTGTTTTCTGAAAACTTGGATTCAGCATCTCTGTGTCATTGACCTCATCAGTGTCAACGTGAACCAGGTGAACGACCTGCAGTGGGGCCCAGTCCTGAGGCCAGAGACTCTAGGCTGAGGCAGGTCCGGCCTGGAGAGAGAAGGCCCTGCAATCCCCTGGTGCTTCCTGCAGCAGCCCTTTCCTGTGGGTGTCCTGGTGCCGCTGAGCACAAACTGCAGAGGAAGGACAGCGAGAAGCTGCAGAGCCTGGGAAGCAGGAGCCCCCTTGCAGGTGGTCGGGCCTCTTCCTTTCTGAGGTTGAGGCTCCCCTGTCACTGTGGCTCATTTTGAGACAGTGATTTGGGATGTGTAGCTTGCTGGAGTGGATCTGTAACTTGAGTCTGTGAAGGAAATGTGTGAAGAACAGGGTTAGAGATGGAAGATTTAAAGGTCTCCTGGAGAAAGGGCTTAGGAGTTGACAGTTTGCTTTGGTCAGAGCATGAAAGTGACTCAGGGTGAGTGTCTATGGTGACTGTTCAGGAAGGATGGAGAGTGTGCACACCCTGAGGGGACAGCTGGGCATGGTGACTCCCAGAGTGCAGTCCTTAGCTGTCCCGCCTCAGCAGCCGGGAGTGTCCCGCAAGCTGTCAGTCTGGCCCTGGAGCTTGGGAGAGCCTGGGAGAAGGTTTCTGAATCTCGGTTCTCTGTGTGCCTTTGTGGGAAGCCGCTGCCTTTTTGAGTGGCTTCAGGTGTTCGCTTTCCTCTGCCCCTGGTTCCTTTGGAGAATGTCGTTGCCTCTTCCCCAATGTGCGAACTCTGGCAAGCTGAGGCCCTGCCTCTATCCGGTGTCCTGGCCTGGTCTGGGCAGATGTCCCTGTCTGAGGTGGGGTTTCTCTATAGAACACTGCATCTCAATCCACCTGAGCACATCGTTACCCCAGTTCCAGGGAGGAAAGAGGAAGAGGCCACCGAGTACAGTGAGGGGACAGTGCCAGTTCTGAATCTGCTTAACCCATGAAGTCCCAAGTTTTCAATTCTGAAAATATTTCAATGAAATTGACGCAAGTGCATTAAAATAGGTAGGAAGTCATAACCTAGAACTTAAGTGTTGATACATTAATTAATGTTATTTAACATGAATATTATGAATATATTTTCATGGTTTTCCTTTGAATATGGATCTGCTTTCCTAAATAAACTGTCTATGCCTTTAACTGGCAGGTGCTGAAATTCCTTTCTGTCACATATGCCAAGAACCCCATTGATCCTAAATCCCCCCCTTCTCTAGGACCCCCTTAGACCCTTCTCTGGATATATTTCTTCTCCTCTGACCTTTTGGGGTGGCCCGTACAGGAATTTTCAGAGGCATCCACATTGATAGGTTTTCTCAGATATTTTCTTCTCCTTGACCATGACTCTTTCTGTACTTGTAACCTCTCTCTGTCTCTGCTTCTTTCACTTTCAGTCAGCAGAGAGCATAGCCTCCATCCGCCTTGCTTGCCTTGGGTGCCCTTTGTGGGGGGCTGGGGAATCTCCGAGCTGTGTAGATTCCTGTGGCCACGGATGCAGCTGACATCGTACAAGGGATCTGGTGTGTTTGAACTCTAGAACCTGAAATGAGCCCAGTGGTTCTCTTTAAAATTCTTTCTCCCACTACATAGTGGAATCAGATTTCTCAGCTTCTATGGGACTTACATAGTGATTTTTTTTTCTTTCTTTATCTTCCTCCTTTTGTTGACTAAAAGCCCTTTTCTCCCTTAGAAGATGAGCGCTTGCTTATAAACACGCTGAAGATAGGCAGACACCCTGAGGCAGCCTACCCGCTTCGTGGGTCAGAGGGAACATAATGTGCAGTCAGGAAGTTACATAAGAGGGACTGGTCTCCTAGCATCCTGAGCACCCCCTTTGTTTTGCCAAATATGGGATTCACCATTGTTGGAGGAACCTGGCCTTGATGTGACAGTCAAGGCCAGTAGGTCCATTAATCATCACATTCAAACCCGAGACACTCAGTGGTCAGTCTCTCAACTCAGCCTCTGCTATAAATCTCGGTTTTATAACTGTTTCTGTTATAACTCTAAGTTCTGAGGAGGACCCCTTGTCCCATCCTCCCTCTCCCTCCTCTGAACTGCCTC
Organism: Sciurus carolinensis; assembly: GCF_902686445.1. Classification (NCBI taxonomy): domain Eukaryota; kingdom Metazoa; phylum Chordata; class Mammalia; order Rodentia; family Sciuridae; genus Sciurus; species Sciurus carolinensis. The sequence continues at coordinate 20,178,878 of NC_062229.1, forward strand.
TGTATAGTTTCCTCTTCTGTGTGCCAGCTAAACTATCCTGCCTTATACACTTACTGTTTGCTAGGAAACATTCTCAAACCTTTAACTAAAATCACGATTCTTGTGTTTATGTTCACATTCTCTGTACCTGATATTTGGGAAGATAAGTTTTTCCAATCTTGACCTATCCTTTTTTTTTTAATTTTTTTTTTAGCTGTAGATGGACACAGTACCTCCATTTATTTATTTATTTATATGTGGGCTGAGGATAGAACCCAGTGCCTCACAGGTGCGAAGCAAGTGCTCCACCACTGAGCCACAACCCCATCCCTTGACCTATCCTTTAATAGAAATATCCCTAAAGGAAAATGTCCTCTCTGTCCTCTTGTTTTAGCCAAGATAAATGCCCACTCTACTGAGGGGGGGTACCTGGGATTAAATCCAGGGGCATTTGACTACTGAGCCACATCCCTAGCATCCGCCACCCACGATTCTAACTGAAAGATGAGGGCTGCACTCACTTTAAGGAGTGTGGGGAAGGGCAGTGATTGCCATATGTAAGATGTGTTTTGCTTTAATCAGACCTCACCATGGAGACACAAGCACTATGAGGCATCTGTCCTTTTTGGTCATGAGATAAAGTATTAGCTATAAACAAATCTCTATTAAAACTTACCTAACTTTGTCTTATCCCAAAGTGCCTCCAAACTCTGCAAGGTTTTTGTGTTCTTGCTATTTACAATAATAATAATAACAACAACAAAAATTGTAAGTTTTTAACACACATGGATTACTTGAGAGCTTAAGAATGTTCTTTTTAGGATTAGAGGCTGTCAAGCACCCTGAAAACTGCATAATAGGAACAAGGACACTTGTAGTGTCAACAATTTGCAGACAATATGGGACAGACATTAAAGTTGGATCCCACTGGGGACTCCTATAGCACCCTGGAGGCTACATTGTGGGACAGATTCTAAGATCTGGTTCCAATGGGGACACATAGAGTGTAACCCAAAGACAGAGTATGGAACAAACTTAGGAAGTCTGATTCCAGTCCAGGATTCAAAGAGTGTCCTAAGACCTATGTTTTTGTTTTGTTTTTCTTTTTAGAAAACCACATAGAAGATTCTGGGGTAATTCGATGTATATCCCTGAGAAGTCATCCCTTGCATGCATATTAAATAATTGGAATTATCTTTAAAAAAAAAGAAAAGCAAAGAGGCTGCTTGTTCAAGGATTGCTGTCTTAAGCAATTATTCAAGGACTAACTCTCAGACTCACTTGGAACTAAAAGAAGGAGAGATCCTCCCTTTTTGTGGGGAGGGGGTTACTGGGGATTGAACTCAGGGGCACTCGACACCTGGGCCACATTCCCAGCCCTATTTTTTTTTTAATTTTGTATTTTATTTAGAGACAGGGTCTCACTGAGTTGCTTAGCACCTCGCTTTTGCAAAGGCCGTCTTTGAATTTGTGATCCTCCTGCCTCAGCCTCCAGAGTCGCTGGGGTTACAGGCATGAAGCACCGCACCCAGCAGTAGACTTAATTTTAATGTTTTTAAATAATGGTGGTTAATGGGATAATGAAAAGTTAGTTTTCATACTTGGGATTTTTGTACTGGTGGTTTGTGACATGCTTTTACCCTTTTATTCATACATATACGTATACCTACATGTATATGTATACATACATATTTGGTTTAGGGAAACATATAACTTTTTACACAAATTTTATATTTTTCACTTTTTGTTGTACATTTTCCTCAAACACGATTTCTGCACATGGTTTTTTTAGAGGTTCCTAGGTGTTTCAGACAATTTGTAGATTAAGAAATGTGATCAGTGGTGGCTCATTCCTGTAATCCCAGCACCTCAGGAGGCTGAGGAAGGAGAATCACCGAGTTCAAAGTTAGGCCCGAAGCAACTCAGTGAGACCCTGTCTCTAAATAAAATACAAAATAGGGCTGGGGAGGTGGCTCAGTGGTCCAATGCCTCTGAGTTCAATCCCCGGTACCCAAAAAAGAAAAAAAAAATGTTATCATTTTTTCCTATTATTTATATTTACACAAAATTTTACTAACCAAATTCAGAATACAGTGATAATAATAATTGAGTACTCTTTTTGACTATAGGTGTACTAATGAGAAGGATGGAATTCTTTTTCAGGGGAAAAACAGTTCCTTGAACTGGGAGTTCAAAGTGTAGGTTCCCTGTCAAAGTAGTTACAGATCATCTATAAGAACCCTTCTCAGCTCAAGTGCCTTGCAAAGTCAGATGCCAGATTTGGCCTGGAGACCATAATTTGATGACTAAGAGACTTTTTACTGGGGCCATGGGAGAGTTAAAAAGCAAAAATAATAAAAAACAAGGATTATTAAACTTTGTAATGTGATGGGCTGAGAGATCAGGTTCCATGAGAATGTTATAGGCCAGACTCTAAGGGAAATGACCAAACAGGATCTGCTGTGCTCTGAGACTCCATATGTAGGAAATAAGCTACTCCCATGGGAATACCCATTCTCTGTACCCATTCTCAGTTACTTAGTGTGACATGTTTAGCAATACAAAATGACAATTCTTATGTAATGAAAAATTGCTCTTTTGATCTCTGTTGCTTTTAACCAACGTACCACTTAAACAGTAATTGTGTGGATGTTAGTAACCATTCTTTAGTTTGTACCTAGGTAAGGTTGTTTTGACCCACTTCCCCCTCTGTTGATGATCTCATGATGTTAGTTTGTAATTTCGAATCATAGCAACAGACACATGATTGATGTGATTTTTGGTATAAGAACCCCTACAACCCTATGGTGTGGGGGCTGTTCTCCCAATAGCCATTTTTTGGGGGCATTGTGTGAGACAGTCAGCCAGTCGGCTTAATAATGACTTTCAAATTTGAACTTCTCAGTGGTGATCGGTCTGCTCTTAAGTTGCACCCCATAACAGTAATTTATTCATTTTTCTAATTTATTTTACACTTTTATTTCTTATTTCATTTGATTTGACTTTCTTGGTATACCAACTATGTCTATTTGCTTAGAGATTGATAGTATTATTTTTTTTCAGGTTTCATTCACTTTATTTTTTATTATTATTATTTTTTTGTATAAAAACCCTATGTCATGTGGGACTAGGGATATAGCTCAGTTGGTAGCATGCTTGCCTTGAAAGCACATGGCCCTGGGTTCAAATCCCCAGCACTGCAAAAAAAAAAAAAAAAAAAAAAAAAAAATCCCTATTTTGTAGCCACGGCTGGAGCCTGGGTCCTCTGTACACTCGTGTGGGTTTTTACAAGATCATCAATGAATTCCTGATAGGGAGACTCGGTGAACACAGTCTCTTTCCAGAGATCGGGAAGCAAATAGCTATATGTCTTGGACTTGGCATCAAAGTTGGTCTTGGTGAAATTGCCCAAGGGGGCAGTGCAGCCCCTGGCAGAAGTGTAGCAGTCATCAGTACCAGCCCTCAGCAGCAGCTTCTTGGGAACAGGGACTGAGAACAAGGCCAGTAACTCTGGGGGCAGGGATGAGCCGCAGCAGCACAGAACCACAACATCCAGTCACCTTGCAGAGGACAGTGTGGGGCTTGCCAATCTTGTTCCCCCAGTAGCCTCTCTGCACAGGAACAATGGAGAACTTGGCCAGGATGATGGCCCCTCGGATAACAGTGGTTACCTCCTTGGAGCACTTTACTCCCAGTCCAACGTGACCATTGTGGTTCCCCAATAGCTACAAATGCCTTGAACCTGGTCTGCGGGCCAGAGTCTGCTTCTGAACAGGTATGATCTTCAAAACCTCATCCTTGAGTGACGCCCCCCAGGAAAAAGCCCATGATCTCAGATTCCTTGATGGGCAAAGACAAGAGACAGATCTCCTCTAAGGACTTGATCTTCATGTCCTTTACCAGGCGGCCCAGGTTGGTGACCGGGATCCACTCCTTGTCTTCTGCCTGGTGAGCTCGTGGCCCTGCCTGTCCCGCCCCTACCAAGTCAGCCGCGCTGCCCAAGCCTCCGCAGAAGCCCACACAGCCACCCGTTTCCTGGGCCCCAGCCCTGCCGACCCTCCCGCTGCACAGGCATTGTCCCACATTTGACATTTTCCCAGAGAAGAAGCGATTAGAATTATTTAGCAAAAATGAAAAGTCAGGGATGTAAGGAAATCCCACGAAACCACGCCCGACATGGGAAATCACATAAGGGAGTTTATTAAGCAAACAGAGTGTCTCCCTGCAGGGTAAGAGAGAAAATGAGAGGAAAATAGAAAGGAAAAGAAAGGGTGCGCGCTAGAGAGAGTGGAAAGCCAGGAGGATAGAGAAAGTGAGGAGGACAGACCAAGGAAGGGAAAAGGTGGTGGGGAAGCTATAGTAAACAGTTGAATTCCGCAGGGCTAACGGGACCAATATCAGAGAAGGATACTTGCAAGCTGACTGATGAACCAATAGCTAGCTAGGATGTTCACAGACTGACAAGTGGTTGGGAGGCGGGCAAAATGGCTGTACCTGATGGGCCGGGGAGCAGCTTTATACATTACAAGGGAAAGGACATAAGTTTCATTACTAATTACCAAAATGAAATGTTCTAATTGCCAAGTAAGACCAGAGTATTGAAGTGAAACATAAGTAAGAGAGAGAAACTTTTTTTGGTACTGGGAATTGAATTCAGGGGCACTTGACCACTGAGTCACATTGCCAGTCCTTTTTATTTTTTACTTTGAGACAGGGTCTCTCTAAGTTGCTGAGGCTGGCCTTGAACTTGTGATTCTCCTGCCTCAGCCTCCTGAGTTGCTGCCATTACAGGTGTGTATCACCATGCCCAGCTACTGAAGTGCTTTTATAAACAAGTACTCTTCATCTAAGGGAGAAAAGGACTTTTGGCCAAGGAAAGAAAGAAGAGAAAGGAAAAATTCAACCTTTACATCCCAGAGAGACTGAGAAACTTATATGATTCTGCTATACAGTGTGAAAAGAGAAAGGGTTTCAAAGAGGACCACTGAACTTCTTTATGGTTTTTGTTTGTTTGGTACTGGGAATTGAACCCAGGGGCACTTAACCATGGAGCCACATCCCCAGCCCTTTTTTATCTTGAGACAGGGCCTTACTAAGTTACCTAGGACCTTGCTAAGTTGCTGAGGTTGGCTTTTGAGCTTGGGATACTCCTGCCTTAGCCTCTGAGTCGCTGGGATTACACGCTTAGCAGCATTAGCAATTTAGGCCCCAAGCAATTTGGTAAGACCCTATCTCAAAAAATAAGAAGGCTGGGAATGTGGCCCAGTGGGTAAGCACTGCTGGGTTCGACCTCTGGTGCCAAACGAGAAGGAAGAAGGGCAGGGCTTTTAAGCCCTTCCATGGCTGCACCATAGGAATTTCATCCTCTTTACAGTGAGACTCCTGATGTACTAGCTGCTCTTTAGTGCCACCAGTGGGGTTATTCCTGGTCGAACAAGCCGGCTCCACAGGGGGGCATCTTGGAGTTGGATTGCGCTTTAGTGGCATGTCAGTTCAACTAAACAGGTGCCAGGAGGAAACCTATGGTCAATCCTTTCCCCAGAACTTTCCAGCTCAGTCACTCCCCGAGACTCCTATCTCAGGTACATGGGTAAAAACCAGGAAGGAAAGGAGGAAGAGAAAGATAAAATCCAGTGGAAAGACAGGGCCAGGTTTTTGTTTTATTTTTATTTTTGTTTTGTAATTGTAGATAGACAGAATGCCTTTATTTATTTTTAAGTAATGCTAAGGATCCAACCCAGTCCCTCACACATGCTAGGCAAGCGCTCTGTCACTAACTACAGCCCCGGGACAGGGCCAGTTCTGAAAAGCCAGGATCAAGTTCTTTTTAATACTCTATTATCGGGCTGCGGTTGTGGCTCAGTGGTAAAGTGATTGCCTGCAATGTGTGAGGCGCTGGGTTCTATTCTCAGCGCCACGTATAAATAAATGAATAAAATAAAAGTCCATCAACAACTAAAACAAACAAACAAAAACCTATTATCTTTCAGGGTAAATCAGTTCAAGCCCGGAGCTGGAATTTGCCATTTAGTCTCCACTCGGCCAGAGCCAGGCAGTGGACGCTTCCCGCTGCCGCTCCGAGCTCTGAAGGTGGGAACCGCAACGCTGCCCTTTGAGGAAGCGGGGGCGGGTCTTACTATCTGTCCAATCAGGAGCACAGTTCGGAGGGGTAGCCGCCCCCTTACTTCCGGCGGTGCTTCCTGGAGCCGCCTAGCCTCTGTAGCTTGTTGAGCGACGTCTCAGGCGGCTCAACCTCTATCGCTCTGGGACCGTAAACAGCTAGGTGCTTTTTAGGAGGGACTCGGGGAGACTCAGAAGCCGGGAAATGGTGTGTGTGGCGTGGCGGGGGGCGACGTCTGCAGGCCAGGTAGGAGGGGCTGTGGGCACCGACGCGGCCGGGTCTGCCGCCCTCGTGGCGGGGCTGCGGGCAGCCGGGACCGGGGTACGTGGCTCCTTGGGCCCTGAGCTCTCTCTGCGCAGGTCGGCCCCACAGCTCCGCGACTCCCCGGACTGCGGTGGCCGCGGGAGGGCCACGGGGAGAACTGGACTCGCCCGTGACGTTTGCGCGGGAGGAGCCGTGGGGTTCTGCCTCCTCGCTGCCTCGCCCTGGGTCTTCGCTTTCCCCGGAGGCTTAGTGCTGTGTGAGCAGGGCGTCAGGGCCACGGCCTGGTGGGCTCAGCAAAGCTCTCCCTTGGTGTGAGTGCGCTGCTTTTGGCCCCGTCCGTCTAAATAGCCCAGGGAGCCATTTGGATTTTCTTTTCTCGACTGAGATTCCCATTCCTCTGATCCAAATCGGCAGTCAACTGATTGGATGCTGGTATTGAGGAAAAAGACTGAAACGATTCTTCCTCTCTGGATTCGCAGACTTGTGAAAGGAGAAAAACTCTCCCAAAGGAAAAGCAGATGGCGCCAGAACTCAAAAACTCAAAAAGCACACTTCAGCACACAGCCCAGTCCAGTGCTGGCCAGGATTGTGGACATCCAGAGAGCAGGATTAGCAGGTGCGGGGGGCAGGAGTGGAGAGGGTGTCCTGTGTGACACGATGACGAGTCCTAATATTTCAGATGTGTCATTTACAGGTCAGCATTGCTCCTTCTTCAAAAGGGTTGTTTATTTGAGCCTCAGTTTTTCATTCAGTGTAAAACGTTATCAGTTGAGCTTGAAAGATAAAATATTTCAAAAGCGACAAGTATACAGGTGGATTTTATAAAATACAAGTGTGTAGTCTTAGCAGAGACGGGTGGTGCACACCTGTAATATATCAGCTGCTGGAAAGACTGAGCGTTCCAAGTTCCAGGTCAGCCTGGGTAATTTAGCAAGTCCCTGTCTGAAAATAAAAAATAAAAAGGGATGGGGTGTGGCTCAGTGGTAAAGTGCCCCTGGGTTCATTTCTCCAGTACTGAAAAAAAGGAGAAAAAAAGGGGAAAAAAAACTATGTAATCTTATACTCTGTTAATATTTTTATCCCCCCCCCCTTTTTTTTTGCCCCAGAGGGTGGTTATACTATAAAGCTGCTCCCCCACCCTTTATGCTGCAGCCATTTCTCCCCCTCCCATCTTACAACCTAGATTGTCAGTCTGTGAACATCCTAGGTAGTTATTGGTCCACTAGGCAGTCTGCGAGTCTCCTTCTTAGTCATTGGACTCTTGTTAGCTGGTGAAATTCCAATACTTACACGAGAAATTCCTTTGCCATTTTCTCTCTTTTTCTTTCCCAGCCCCAAGCGGGCGCTCTGGTCGTCCACCTAATAAAATCTCTGGTGTGAATTCCCGTATCTGGAGTGGCTTTCTGGGTGCTGTAGGTGGACCGTGACTCAGACCGGCCACCCCAGAGTGCTTCCTTGGATTCAAAATTCTGAGCTGCCATGGGACCCGAACTGAGCCACATTTTTTTTTCACAGTGGTTATGCTTCTCAGTTCTTTTTCATCTTTTCAAGTGGAAATCCAATACTTAGTCTTGATAATGCTCCTGGAGGAAAGAAAATTAGGAAATAACAGTCTACGATTATGAATGAGGGAAATGAACATATTTCTACAAGAAAATCTGGTAGATAAATTGGTGAAATACAAAGATTCATCAGTACCTCTCCTCGTGTCAGTACCTCTCCTTTCCTAGGTAGAGAATTGTCCCTGTAAATAACTTTGATCTCTCTCCTCCTACCTGGACTTAAGAGCTTAATGCTAAACCCTATGGATCATGGCATGGTAACACCAAGAAATGTTCCTGTATATTTGCTAAATTATTCAGTGTCATGGAACAAATGTTTAAATGTCATGCCTGTTGTCTGAAAAGGACAGATACTTGTACTTTTCCTTTTGAGCAATGAAATACCAGTGCCTTAACCATTTCCTTCCCTCCTGTAAACACAAATACTGAGTTTGAGTTATCTTGATGGATTTTTCAAACTGAGTATTTTCTTATTATAAAGTAAGTGAATTGTAGCTAGGGACATTGGTACACATCCAATCTCATAACCTGGGAGGCAGAGACAGGAGGATTGCAAGTTTGAAGCCAGCCTCAGCAACTTAGCAAGACCCTTTCTCAAAAGGAAAAGTAAAAAGGGCTGGGAATATGACTCAGTGGTAAAGCACCCTTGGGTGCCTCCCCAACCCCTGCCAAAATATTATTGTGTTGACTGGAGAGCAGAGGTCTCCCCCAGTGATTCCAAGCTGAGGCAAGTAATGAACTTATGAAGGGAGGTCATGGGAGGATCCTTAGCTTCTTCCTGAGAGCCTAGCCCTGAATATGTCCTAGCCTGCTCACACCTAGCACAGAAAGATACTTGGTGCTAAGACACTGGAAAGCCTGGATCCACCTGCACCTGTGGGCAGCATTGGACTGGAAGGGGAGATATGTTTATTTCTCTCACACTGTGGTTCTTATTCCTGAGCTGTTTCTAGGTATTTTACAAAGTGAAATGTTGCTAGGTATGGTGGTCCACACCTATAATCCCAGCTGCTTGGGAGACTGAGGCAGGAGGATTGCAAGTTCAAGGCCAGCTTCAGCAACTCAGTTGAGCCCCTAAACAAATTAGTGAAACCCTGCCTCAAAAAATAAAAAGGGCTGGGTTTGTAGCTCAGTGGTAAATTGCCCCTGGGCTAAATCCCCAGTATCAAAAATAAAAAGTGAAATGTTGATTGAGGTAGGACATGACTTTATTTGAAAGGAGTACTGTAGTAGGGAGAAAGCCCCAGCTATAAGGTCTGCAGATATCCCAATGGTTAGGCAGAAAGGCTCCCTCCACCCCCTACCCTCAGGAGGTAGGTGGAAGTAGAGAACAGAAAGAATGTGGGAGAGGAAGGGATGATGGAGGGTGGAACACAAGATCCTGAACCAAGAAAGTCTTCCCCTGAAGACAGCCTGTGGTTAGGGTGACAGTAAAGGGAAGGTGGTGTGCTGGCTCAGGCTGAAAGTGGGTCAAAGATCACAGGCCTGGAGGAAGAAGAGAACTAAAAAGTTTGATGAACAACTATGTTACACTGATCAGTTCAGCTTAATCATATGAGGCAAAAAGCAAGAATTTGAAAATATGAGTCTGGTTTAACAGGTGGGAGCAATGTCATCTAAGTGTAAAGACTGCTTCTCCAGAACACGAGTAATGGGACTTGATTTCTTGTATTATTGCTACTTACCCAGACAGCTGGACTTGGGTGAAATTAAACTCTCAGCAGTCTGATTTTGCATCCACAGAGTTGGTTTAGTCTCTGACTTAGACGCCTCTGGGTTCTGCTGGAGTAGCATTTGTGAATTTAAGAATCTCTTTGGGTCTGTGATATAATAAAAAATATATTTGACCTCTGTCTCCAGTTTCTGGTACATATGTCCTTAACCCCTTTGGAATTTCCTGAGTGATAGGAATATCTGGTTGTTCATAATGAGCCTCTTTCAGGAATTATCCCATTACACTGATGGGATAACTTAGAGTGGGACCTAGATTCACTTATTCTGGGGTTTGAATGGTTTGGGGGTTATTTTTATTTTATTTTATTTTTAAAACATTTTTTTTAGTTGCAGATGGACACAATACCTTTATATATTTTTATGTGGTGCTGAGGATTGAACCCAGTGCCTCACATGTGCTAACCAAGCACTCTACCACTGAGCTACAACACAACCCTGTTTTTTTGTTTGTTTGTTTGTTTTTGGTTTTGTTTGTTTGTTTGTAGTTGTAGATGGATGGCATGCCTTTATTTGCTTATTTTTGTACATGGTGCTAAGGATCCAACCCAGTGCCTCACATATGCTAGGCAAGTGCTCAGCCACTGAGCCCCAGCCCCAGCCCCCTGAGGTTTATTTTTTTATTTTTATATTTTTAATTTTTTTTAGTTGTATATGGAAACAATGACTTTATTTTTATGTGGTGCTTTTTCTGCATTCCCCAAATTTGATAAAATGTATATTAATTTTCATGTACTTTGAAATATTTAAATTTCTGTTGACACTTTTCTTTGACACATGTATTAAAGTCTATGGTTTAGGGCTGTGGTTGTAACTCAGTGGTAGAGCGCTTGCCTAGCACATGTAAGGCACTTGGTTCGATCCCCAGCACCACATAAAAATAAATAAATAAAGGTATTGTGTCTGTCTACAACTAAAAAATAAAAATAAAAAAAGAAGTCTGTGGTTCAATCTATAATAATTTGTAGCTTCTCCTTCTGCTGTTAATTTCCACTTCAGTTCTGATATGCTGAGAGCATAGTTTATACGATTTCTATTCCAATAGATTTGTTGTGGTGTGTTTTATAGCTCAGAACCTGGTCAATATCGGTGAGTATTCCATATAATGTTGAGAAGAATGTATAATCTATAGTTGTTATGTGGAGCATTCTGAAATATTGACTTCAGTTAATAGATGATACTTTAAAAAATTTTTAGTTTTTTATGGAACTTTATTTTTTTTATGTATTTATATGTGGTTCTGAAAATTGAACCCAGTGTCTCACACATGCTAGGCAAGTGCTTTCCCACTGAACCACAACCCCAGCCCTAATGGATGATACTTTTGAGTTTAACTCCATTATACCTATATTTTATCTGTCAATTACTAATATGTGTGTGGAAGTCTTCAAATATAATTAGATCTATATTCTCCTTGTAGTCTTCTAAGTTTTGGGGTCATATAATATGACTCTATACTTAGGAGCATTCATATTAAGGATTGTAATGTCTTCTTGGAGAACCTGCTGCTTTATCATTATTTTATCCCTGTATTCTTTGTAATTTTCCTTGAGCTACTGCCTGATTAGTCTGAATTAATATAAGCACTCCAGCTGTTTTCTTACATATCTTTTTAGTTGCCAATGGACCTTTATTTTATTTATTTATATGTGATGCTGAGAATTAAACTCAGTGCCTCACACGTGCTAGGTAAGCACTCTGCCACTGAGCCACAACCCCAGCCCCAGCTGTTTTTTCAGTTAGTGCTAGAAACATATCTCTCTGCATAACATATTTAATGTCTTTATTTTTATTTTATTTTTAAAATATTTATATACTTTAAATTGGTACATAAAATTGAATTCATATAATTTAAAACATCGTGCTTTGAAATATACATCCATTGTGGAGTGCCTAAGTTGAACTAACATGTCTACTGTTTTTGTGTGTGTGTGTGGTAAAGACACTTAAAGTACAATCCTTTGATTTTCCAGAGTACATTATTATATAGGTTGTGGTCAAACCAAACAATAGGAAGCACCAATGGAACGTATCCATTGATCTTCATTTGTAAATAACTATTTGCTGTGGTCATCGACACTTGGCACTATCATATTGGCTGAACTTTACACTTTTGGTTATGAAATAGGACCTAATTGACAGTTGATTTATTGACTACTCCTTCCTTGTAAAAGACATGAATCTTTTTTCACATATGGTGTTTTTACCTACCTTTAAATACATTATGATCCTTTTCCCAGGTTGTTTTTGTTTTGTTTTTGTACCAGAGATTGAACCAAGGGGCACTGAACCACAGAGCCACATCCTCAGCTCTTTTAAAAATATTTTATTTAGAGACAGGGCCTTGCCAAGTTCTGAGGCTGGCTTTGAATTTGGGATCCTCCTGTCTCAGCCTTCTGAGCTGCTGGGATTACAGGCACCACCCTGCCCAGCTTACCATTTTTTAAATCATGCATTCATTTAATTTAGCCGAGTAATCCTTTCATATCGCATGTATTCCAGTTATTTTATTTCTGCTTTCTTGTCTTTACCTCCCTGTATTTAAAATATTGAAGAGTCTCTTCCTTCATCCAGAAAAACTTAACAAAATTTTTTTCTAGGACTAGGATTAAGCCCAGGGCCTTGCACGTGCTAGGCAGGAGATCTTGCATTGAGCAAGTTCCCAGCCCCTCTTGCCCCCGTACCACTTCATTTGTTATGTTGAGATAGGATCTCACTAACTTGCCCACGATGACCCCAAATTTGGGATCTTCCTATCTGGGCCTCCTGAGTAGCTGGGATTACAGGCCTGTGCCCCTATATCTGCCTTCAAAAGATTTTTGACTAACATCTTGAAGCCTTTGAGTTTTATCTTCCCCATTTGAATGTATAGTGAATTGATTATTGTGCATGAAATAGGGGGCAGTGGGGGGGTGATGCAGTTTCCAGTTAGATACCAGTTTTCCCCTACCCATGTATTAAAGTGCTTTTTTTTTTTTTTTTGGTGGTGCTGGGGATTGAACCCAGGGTCTTGTGCATGCAAGGCAAGCACTCTACCAACTGAGCTACATCCCCAGCCCTTAAAGTGCCCTCCATCTCTGCCACTCTTCTATTTAGTACCTGTGCTATTATTAATCTACTTTTCATGTATGTGTAGATTCAATGACCATTATTTTCCTACACTTTAGTCCACTGGTTTATCTCTATCCATTGGTAGCAGGATGTTCTGAACATTATAGTTTCAAAATCCTTTATGTATTTTAGGCAAGCTATTACTTTCCCATTTGGAAGTTTTTTGGTTATGTTAGGATTTATTATTTTAAGAACACAGAAACCACTCCGGACATGGGAACTCACATAAGAGAGTTTAAGCAAACAGGCAGAGTGTCTCCCTGCAGGGTAAAAGAGAAAATGAGAGGAAAAGAGAGAGCACGCAAGAGAGAGTGTGAAATGGAGGAGAGAGAGAGAATGGCAGGGGAGCTATTCTTAAGCAGTCGAATCCTGTGGGCTAACGGGACCAATAACGGAGAAGGATACCTGCAAGCTGACTGATGAACCAATAGCTAGCTAGGATGTTCACAGATTGACAAGCTAGGTTGTAAGTTGGGAGGTGGGGAAATGACTGCAGCGTAAAGGGCGGGGGGAGCAACTTTATATTATATTATAATTATTCCTACTAGATTTGGTAAAGTAGTTTTGGTTGACTCCTAAAAGATCTATTTTGGGGGAATTTAGGGAATTTTATAGAAAAATGTGAGAGGAGACATTGAGTTCTTAAACATCTATGCCTCTTTGCACCTTATTTCACTTTCCTTTGATATTTCCCAATAAAATATAAAGGTTTTTGATAAGGGTTTTTAATTTTTAATTAGCTCATAATAATTATGTATATTTTGGAGCACCATCTGATATTTCAGTACTTGTGTAGAGGGTGTGATGAGCAGATCAGGGTAATCGTCACATCTATCACTTCAATTGCTTACCATTTCTTCATGCTGGGAATATGCAAACCCTCCTACCTATTTTGAAGTATACAGCAAATTGTTCCCATTAATAGTTATCCAGTTCTGCTACTGAGTATTTATCCTTCATTAATCTTATCAAATATTTAATTAAACTGGATGTAGAGGATACTAGTTTCATGCTTCCAGATGTCCCTTAATGTAACCTTAGAGGATGTGCTGCTTTCTCCAGGTGAAAAGCGGTCGACTACTAAAGTTGTCAACTACTAGCCAGTAAGGAAGCTCATTAGAAATCCAGCATCCATGCCAGGCATGGTGGCACACACCCATAATCCCAGCTCCTGGGGAGGATGATTCAGGAGGATCTCACGTTCAAGGTCACCCCATGCAATTTAGTGAGACCCTGTCTTAAGATAAAACTTTATTGAAAGGACTGGGGATGAACCTCAGTAGTAGTGCACTTACCTAGCATGTGCGAGGTCCTGGGTTCAGTCCCCAATGATGCAAAAAGAGAGAGGGGGATTCATTGCCCAAACAAGATTTTGAGGGCTGATCAGGTTGGCTCATTCTATTGAGCAAGTAAGAAAAGTGCAATTTTGAAGGGGGAAACAGGAGTGAAGGAACTTCCCACACTATTTGCATAAACCAATTAGGCAAATCAAGTTTTTCCTCTCAGTTAGGTAGTGAGGTCCATCCCAATTCCAGTTTCCAGCTACCAGTAAAGAAGGTAGAATGGGTGAATAAGTATTTCTAAGGATGAAGTCTCAAGACTACTGATGTTAAGTCTGTTGCCTACTCTACATAGTAGGTAGTGGGACTTGGACAGATGCTATAGGCCCATGGTACAAGGAGATATTAGGGATGCCCCAGCAGTATATATGAACTCCCCAAAGTGACAAGTGTTCTTGTTCTGCTATTTCTGTACAGAAGCATTCATAACTAGAATCAGAAAACTCTGTGAGGGGCTAGGGATGTAGCTCAGTTGGTAGAGTGCTTGCCTCGCAAGCATGAGGCCCTGGGTTCAATCCCCAGCACCGCAAAAAAAAAAAAGAATCTGTGTGAGAGAACATGGGTATGAACAAAGAGAAAGAATGTCACAACCAAGTCATGCAATAAATGTTTGTAGTTTGCAGAACTGTGTAACCTTGTTATTAATTGAATACAGGACCCCAGGAGCTGTCAGTCTCCTGAAAACATATTTGGGATTCTTTTAGGGGTTTGTGACCTCTGAGGATGTGACTGTGAACTTGACCCAGGAAGAGTGGGCATTGCTAACTGGTTCCCAGAACAAGCTCCGCAGAGCTGTGATGCAGGAAACCTTCAGGAACCTTGCCTCTGTAGGTAAGGGTGACATCCTTCCTTCACCTAGTCAGTTAGGGAACAAGGATTTTTTTATTCATCAATGCTGTTTAAAGATTTGGAATATGAAAAGGGAATACTTTGGTAAAAAATTCAACATGATCTCAATGTAATATGAACCTATACTCTTATAAATTTTCTATAGTATTGTAATAATTCATAATGATTTTTCTGGGTCTACATTTTAGGACAAAAATGGGGAGACCAGAACATTGAAGATGAGTACAAAAATCCCTGGAGAAATCAAAGGTAATTTGAACTCATAAGAGAAAGCAACATTCCTTAAGAAATTTGGAGTGAGTTGGAAATATTTAAAACATGCAAACAAAACAAATAAACCCAGCTTCAAAATTATTTTTTTCAGAATATTTTCTCCAAAACTAAATATAGGTTGAGCATCCTTACTCCAAAAATTCAAAATTGTAAATGCTCTAATATCCTAAACTTCTTTAGCATCAACATAATGCCACATGATGCCACAAGTGACATTTTCTGATGATTTAATGTGTAGAAGCTTTATTTCATGCACAAAATTATTTAAAACGTTGTATGAAATTACTTTCAGACTTTGGGCCTATGGTGTATGTAAAACCTAAATGAATTTGACTTTACACTTGGTTCCCATCTCCAAGATACTGCATATGTATTTGCAAATATTTCAAAATCTGAAATTCAAAGCACTTCTGAGCCCATGCATTTCAGATGAGGGATACCTAACCTGTACTTACATACTTACATGTGACTTAGATGGTCAGTGTTTGCAAAATAGTTAAGTTGGAAACAGTATTAAGAAACCCCAGTGAGGACTGGGATATAGCTCAGCAGTGAAATGCTTGCCTCATGTGTGCAAAGCCAGGGTTCAATCCCCAGTTCCAGAACTAAAAAACAAAAAGAAAAGAAAAAAAAAAAAAGAAAACCCCAACCAAGAAACCCCAGTGAATACTACTGCTTTGACAATATCGGTGGTTGGACCATCTTGCCAAGCATTCAGTCCATATAAGTTCCCTTGGTTTATATAGGTATAAAGCATACACACTTCCTGATGGTGTTAACATATAAGCTAACATATTAATAAATGTAAAACCACTAATAAGCAAATCTTTTGTAATGTCCTGCTTTTTTGTTACAGAAGTCAAGTGGTAGAGAGACTCACTGAATATAAAAATAGTAGACAGTGTGAAGAAATGTTTAACCAGACTCCAGATGGTATTCTAAACAAGAAAATACTTCTTGGAGTCAAGCCACATGAAAGCTGTGTGTGTGAAATGGTCTTTGGTCATTCATCCCTTACGAGGCACATCTCATCTGACTCTACATGCAGATGCAGAGGACGTAAGTATGAGGAGCATAGAGAGAAACCCTATGAATGTCAAAAATGTAGTAAAGCCTTTAGGCAGCCCAGTTACCTTCGAGATCATGAAAGGACTCACACTGGAGAGAAACCTTATGTATGTAAGCAGTGTGGGAAAGCCTTCAGTCTTCCTGTTTATTGTCGAAGACATGCACGAACTCACAATAGAAAGAAACCTATGTGTGTGAGCAATGTGGGCACGCCTTCAGATGTTCCAGTTTCCTTCATATACACAAACGAATTCACACTGGAGAAAAACCTTACGTGTGTAAGCACTGTGGGAAAGCCTTCACTTGTGCCAGTAGTCTTCGAATACATGAAAGAAACCACAGTGGAGAGAAACCTCATGTATGTAAGCAATGTGGGAAAGCCTTCAGAGAGTACAGTAAAATGCAGAGACATGAAAAGATTCACTGGAGGGAAACACTACGTATGTAAGCAATGTGGGAAAGCCTACAAGGGCTCCAGTAACCTGGAAAAACAAAAGATTCACACTGGAGAGAAGCCCTATTTGTAGAGTGTGGGAAGGCTTCAGGGTATAGCCACTGTAGCACACATGAGAATGCAGAGTGGAGAGGACTCACATCAGTGTAGGTTGTGGGAACACCTCTCGTCATCTTGGTTCAGTGCACTGATGCAGAAGAACATAATGTGGAGAGATGCTGCTTCAAGAGAATGTATGGAAGTTTTCAGTTGGCCCACACGTAAGGAAGCATACTGGATCAAAGCCCTGTGAATCTGAGAAACATAAGTTGTCAGTTGTGACAAATAGTTTGAATATCCCATGGAAATTCCTCATGTTGTAAGTCCTATGAATGTTAAGTCACATGAAGAGCCTGATATAAAGTAATTTGTATAAAATGCTCTAGAAAATATCCTACCTGAAATAAACCTTCTAAAAGTTATGAGTATTATATTCATCAGTGGCTCATTCTTTTTTTTTTTTTCATATTCATGTGTATTTTATTTATTGATGGACCTTTATTTTATTTATTTATATGCAGTGCTGAGAATCGAACCTAGTGCCTCACATGTGCTGGGCAAGTACTCTACCACTGAGCCACAACCCCAGCCCCAGTGACTCATTCTTAAAGTACCTCTCTGGACTAGTGTGTCTCATTATTAATTTTTTTGGGTAGGTGCCAGGGATTGAACTCAGAGGCACTCAACCACTGAGCCACATCCCCAGCCCTTTTTTGTATTTTATGTAGAGACAGGATCTTGAGTTGCTTAGGGCCTCACTAAATAGCTGAGGCTGAGTTTGAACTCTCAATCCTCCTGCCTCAGCCTCCCGTGTCACTGGGATTACAGGTGTGCGCCATCGTGCCTGGCTCATTATTAATTTTGAAAACAAACATGGTGACGATTCTGTAAGTATAGTGCAGACAATAATTCATGAGTTTTATAGGTCATGTTTGTTTTACTCAAGGCAGGTAATAAAATCAGGGTCATCCTATTGGCCTTATGTGGCAGGTTCTAGATATTTTTTACCTTTTATGTAGATTCCATGTGTTATTTTCATGGAAAAATGACATTTGGAGCTGGTGCTATAGCTGCTGGTAGGGCATTTGCCTAGCATAGACCAGGCCATGGATTCAGTCCTGATAACTGCAACAGATAAAATAGTTGTTAAGCCAGGTGTGGTAGGTAGTGCACACCTGTAATCCCAGCAGCTTGGGTGGCTAAGGCAGGAGGATCGCAAGTTCAAAGCCAGTCTCAGCAACTTAGTGAGGCCTTAGGCAACTTAGAGACCCTGTCTCAAAATAAAAAATTTAAAAAAAAACAAAAAAAAAAACAAAACACGGCTGGGGATGTGGCTTAGTGGTTCAATGTGTGGTACCAAAAATAATAATTAATAAAAAAATTTTTAAAGACATTTAGAACTGGGGATATACCTCAGTGGCAGAATGCTTGCCCAGTATGCGTCAAGCCCTGGGTTCAATCCCTAGTACAGAAAAAAACAAACCAAAAAACATATTTTGGGTGTATTTATTTTTGTATTTGTCTTTCTGTGTCTGTAAAAGGGGCGAGGGAGGGGCTGTTAGGGAGGGAGTGCAGAGCCTCGTGCGTGCTAACAAAGCTCTTGCACTGGGCCATACCACTAGCTCTGATATTTTTGTATTTTGATGATCTTTTTTTTGTACTGGGGATTGAACTCAAGGCCACTTAACCCCTGAGACACATCCCCAGCCCTATTTTGTATTTATTTAGAGACCGGGTCTCATGGAGTTGCTTAGTGCCTCACCATTGCTGAGACTAGCTTTGAATGCCTGCTCATCCTGTCTCAACCTCCCAAGCCACTGAGATTACAGGCATATGCCATTGTGCCTGGCTCCCGATGAATTATTTTTTTAAGTAAGATTTCTGTACATGTTTCTTCCAAGGTGTTTATTTGCTCTTTCAGACAAGTTGCAGACTAACAAGTTGTCTTTTATTTACTGAGAAGATATGTGAAAATATCCCATTATAATCTGATCAGATCAAGTTTATAATTTTCCCAAGTTTTTTGTTTAACATTAGCAGTTACTATTAACTATCTGAATACAACTTCAGGTGTTTTTGTCCTTACAGATTTTACTTTCCTTGCCAGGCACAGTGGTGCACACCTGTAATTCCAGTGACTCAGGAGGCTGAGGCAGGATTATAAATTCAAAGCCAGCCTCAGCAATTTAGCAACTATGCAACTCAGTGAGACCCTGACTCAAAAATAAAAAAATAAAAAGGGCTGGGAATGTGGCTCAGTCATAAAGTACCCTGGGTTAAATCCCAGGCAACCTCCCCAACCACACACACACACATACACACACAATTTATTTTCCTTGCTTATGTCATTAAACCTGAATTTTGGCCATAATTTCACCTTCACGCCTCATAGTGAAGTTACACTGTCCTGGCACGAGTGCCCTCCTGCCAGAAAGCACCAGGCCCGTGCCTTTATGACGATGTAATGAATTGTGGTAGTAAATCTCTTCCACTCTTAACGGATCAGGTGGTTAATTAGCAAGGGCGTTGCCAGCAGGATCTCTTACAGGTCTAGTGTTCGTTATGTGTGAGCTGATTTCAGGGTAGTGAGGGGTTTCCTGTTGAAAACGCTGAGAGGCTGAGTGGCATTCTACTTGGTAATCACAGTTCCTACCTGTAAGGCAGTGATGATGTGGAAGTAAAACTCGATCACAAGATGTACCAGTGAGTCACATAAATAAGAAAAGGAGAATTATGCTCAGTTTTAGGATTCAATAATATTTATTTATGTAAATAAATAAAGGTGCATTGACTGGAATTGGGGCTGTGGCTCATACACACACAATTGTGTGTGTATGTGTGTGGACCTTTATTTAAAAATATTTTTAAAAATATTTTTTTAAAAAAGTACATTATAGCTAGGCATGGTGGCAATTGTCTGTAATCCCAGTGGCTCAGAGGATGAGGCAGGAGGATCCTAAGTTTGAGGCCAGCCTTGGCAAGTGATCAAGACTCTGTCTCAACATGGCGGGGGATGCAGCTCAGTGACAGAGTGCCTCTGAATTCAATCTCTGCTACGACCAACTCCCAAAAAGTACCTTGTAATTTTAGGTGTTAATGTAAATCATACTTTCTCATTTTCTGAAGTCTCCCTGAGTCTTATAGACTTTTTCAACCTTTTTGCACAATGTCTAGGTAAGACCATGGGGTAAAAATACTGCAAAAAATATTTCAAAAAGTTTTGGACGCTACAATCAATGTTAAATTTAATTCTTTAGAAGCACTGAAAGAAATAAGCAACTCAGCTGGCCAGTTGCCAGCTAAGAGTGGCAACTTGTTAAGAGGATTGACTGACAAGATCCTGCAGTGGCTGGTGACAGTTGCCCTCTGCTAGTTGAGGAGCTGTCCACACAGGCCCCTGTGTCAGGTACAGGCCATCCTGGGATGCTGAGGGGACCATCTGTGCTTGCTGACTAAGGACACAGCATGCCTAATGTTGCCCTCTAACTTCTCAAAGCCGCCACTCTCTCTGTCATGGGTTTTCTGTGTTGGAACAATAAATTTATATATGTAGCACTACACAGAAGCCACAAAAGTTGAAATGAAGTTTCTAGAAAAATTAGATGAAGCTTCTAGGAAAGATCACTTCTTAGCCCTGACTTGTCATTTTTGCCAGGTTTGGCTTTGCTCATTCCTGTTTAGTAGTCATTGGACATATTTGAGTCACCGACCGTGTTTTGGGAGGTGTAGAGAGATCAAGATGCCCAAGGCATGATTTCCGCAGGTGGCAGAATTGCTGGTTTGCCCTCGGGCTGAGACGACGGTAAAGGGCACCCTCTTCCGTTCACTTCTGCCGCCCTCCAGGCTGGCTTACACACTTCCGTGACCCGTCAGGTGGCGTCTGCTGCACCGGGCTGTTCCTTCGCGCAGACGTCCAGCTCCCTCGTGCCCTCTCTTCTCTCCCTGGCATTCTGAAGCCTCTCTCTCTCCTCTGTTGAACTTGGCTCGCCATCGCTCATCCGTGGTCCAGTTTTCTTCGTGCAGGTCAACGGCCCTTTCTGGGAACTGAGTCTCTTCCCCTCAGTCTGTACTTCGTGGCCTGCTGTGCAGCTTGGTGGGATCTGGACGTGGGGCTCTGAAGGTGGTCGGGTGGCACGAGCGCCCAGGATGGGCTCTCACGCTGGCAGCCCCCTCGGTAGGGTGAAATCACTCTAACGCATGAGCACAGCAAAAAGTTCCCCATCTGCGAGCTGCGAAGGGCCTTTGCTAGGGAACAGGGCAGCCACAGCCGCCCGCACTTCCCAGGCGCCAGAACTTCTGTGGGGCTGGTTGGCCTGTGGGGTTCGTTACAGGAAGAGGAGCCGAGCCTGCCAGCAGGCCTCTTCCCCACGTTAACAGTGCACTACACCGCAGCATCCTTGCGTAGGTCTACCAGAAACGGCTCCGCGTCCCCCACGTTTCCTCCACTTTGTCCTTACACGTCATTGACTCCGACTTGGCCTTCTATTTCAGAGAATCAGGGAAGAAATGGAAGCACCCTCAAAACTAGTGAGGGCCGGGGCTGTGGCTCAGCGGCAGAGCACTTGCCCAGCATTGGGGGGCCCTGGGTTGGATCCTCAGCAAAGGTATAAAAAATAAAATAGGAATTCTTTTTAAAAAATAAAGGTATTGTGTCCATCTACAACTAAAAATATATATTAAAAAAACTAGAGAGAGAAATTGAAGAAGTTCCTCAACAGATAATTACAGTAGGTATTTCAGGAAGCCCATGTGGTATGAGGACCATGAGGCCAGCAAGAGCAGGGGTGAAGGGTCATCAGGAGCCCTTCAGGAGCCACGCACAGAAGTTACCAGAACCCAGGGAGACCTTGAGCTTCAGCACCATTAGATGCTGACTCAGTAGGAGCTTGGCCTTTAGCAGAGGACAGCAGGGTGGAAGGCAGGAGAATAAATGTCTAGTCTTCTCCTGTTTACTGCCTTCTGCTGGCTCCTCCCTTCAGCTGAATGCAGGAACTGCAGGAGTCTGAGTATAGTGATACTGCTCAGATTCTTGGTTCACAGGGCTGGGTTGCAGTTTAGTAGCATGTCAGCTCATCTAATCAGGAAACAGCTGGATATTTGTGGTCATACTTTCCCCAGAACTTTCCAGCTCAGCCTTGTTCAGTTGCTGAGGATGGCTTCGAATGTGTGATCCTCCTGCCTTAGTGTCCAAAGACACTGAGATTACAGGTATGTGCTATCATGTCTAGCTACTGTACTTCTTTGCTCCCAGCTCTGACCTTAGCAGTTGCAGTTGCTACTTCTTGGAATGCTCTCTCCATGTCTAGATTCTCATATTATTATTTTTTCAAAATATTAGTTGTCGATGAACTTTTATTTGTTTATTTGTATATGTTGCTGAGACTCGAACCCAGTGCCTCACACATGCTGGGCAAGCCCTCCACCACTGAGCCACAACCCCAGCCCAAGATTCTCTATTTCTTTAGCTCTAAGTTCTTGAGGGTTCCCACTCTGAACCCCTCTCTAATGTACCTTCCCAACCCTACCTACTAGCCTCCATCACTCATAACAGCATCTATTCTTCTCTCAAGTTATATTATGTGACTTGCTTACTAGTATGGTTTTGTGTCCCTGGCTCACCAGTTCCCACTCTAGAATGTAAACTCCAAGGTTCCTGGAAACTTCTTTTGTTCTTGACCTCATCCCCATGCCCTGGCACATCCTTCCTGAATGATTAATGAGATTCCCAGGAGAAGCCTATGGTGGGCGTCTTGGAAAGAGACCTGTAGAAGCCTCAGGTCCCCAAAGAGATACTGGGAGAATCTTCAGCCTTCAGTCCACAGAGATAGTCGCACAACCACCCCAGGGCAGGGTGGAGTACCAGAACGTTGAATTTGAATCTTTTTCTGAATTAGTCATGCAGTATGATATTCTTCCCAGTCAACAATGTGATCAGGAAATGGTAAAGAACTGATAACTCTGAACTGTATTCAGTAAGTTACGTGACATATTCAACACTTCTTTAGAAATCAGGCCTTGTTAGATCATTTTCCCCAGGTGAGGTTAATGGAAGTGTTCTGAGTACATTCAAGGAATGCCAGGCTAAGCCAAGATTTTCAGTAGATAAGGTGTATTACATGCATTTATAACATGATGATGAGTTTACCAGGGTGTAACCTGATCATAAGGGAAGGACCATCTGTCAACTTGTTACTCGGAGTCTTACTGATATGGTGGTCAGCAGAATGCCTATCTCAAGAGATTGTTTTCTGAGTTGCATGCAAGAGTGTTTGTAGAACAGTTCCCAGAGTAGAGTGAGTGATCAATAAATCGTGGTGTCCTTGATATGGGAGTGTGTTGCAGTTTCGTTGGCTTTCCTCTGCTTGTAAGTGAAAAATCTTACAACTATGAGTTCTTGGAAATAAAAGTCAGAGCTCAGATTCAAACTTGAAATGAACATGTGGTCATGTGCTGTGTTCTGAATGTTTTCCCCAAAGTCCTGTGTGGGAAACTTAGTCCCCAGTTCAACAGTATTGGGAAGCAGGGTCTCTGGGGAGGAGTTTTTACAATGGGGGATGTGCCCTTATGAATGGATTGATGTCACTCTAAAAACAGCTTGTGGAATCAGGTTGTTCTGCTTTGTCCCTCTCCCTTATGCCACATGAGAATGCAGCAAGAAGGACCTGTCCAGATGCTGGTGCCATGATTGTGGATGTCCCAGCCTCTGGAAGTGTGAGAAAATAAATTTCTGCTTTTTAGGAATTACCCAGTCTCAGATATTCTGTTAATAGCTGCACGAAGCTGACTAAAACAAATTTAATGGAGGAAAGATATGGATATTGCTGGAACAAATCACCTAAAATGTGGATGTGCCTGTGGAACTGGGTAGTGGATAGATGCTGGGACAGGTTTTGTGTGTGTGTGTGTGTGTGTGTGGCTGGGGAATCAACCCACAGCCTCACACATGCTAGGTAAACACTCTGCCACTGAGCCAAATCCCCAGCACTAGGCCAGACAGTTTTGAGCCCTTTTCTTTTCTTTTTGTTTCTTCAGACAAGGCCCTGCCAAGTTCCTGAGGCTGGCCTCAAATTTGTGAGAACTTGAGGTCCTCCTGCCTCAACCTCCAGAGTTACTGGAATCACAATGTTCTGTACCATGCTTGGTGTTAATGTACATATATTTATAATGTGCCCAAATGGAATAACACTAGAGAATTCTTTCCAGTTTTTGATGTATTCAGGCAGTATTATTTACCTGATACTGTATATTGCTGTGTCTTTACCTAATTCCTGCCAGCTTGTGGATGGTCTGCTTTTCTCTATCACCAGGGGCTCCATTTTCTGCCTCCATCATATCTTACCTGCCTTCTCCCTGGTAACAGTTCCCTCACTGCAAGAAGTGCTGCTGGGAACACTGCCTTACATGCTGCCCTACAAACAGGCGTGAGAAGCCACCATAGATACCCAGGAACACATTTCCTGATATGTAGTGCACATATGGTTTTCTGTTCTCTATTTCCACCATTCTACCCTCCCATCAGCAGTGTGCAAGGATTCTTTATTCCTCTTACCCTGACCATCACTGGGCACTTTCTAATTTGGGGAAATTCATGATAAACAGTGAAATGCAATGGCCATTTTTCGTTTCCTTCCTACATTCTTTCCTGCCTCCACTCCCTCCTTTTCTTCCTTTTGTCCATCCTTCCTTTTGCCCAGGTAACCTCTCTGCCAATTATCTGCTCATATTCGGTGCTCAGTTTTTGTATTCAGGTTCCTCTGTCCTGATATAACTGGTTTCTTGTTGGTTTTCAGAATTCTTCCCTTGTTACTTTTGGACAATACCTTTTCCCAACTTTCCATCTGCCTTTTAATTTATCCAGGATAACCTTTGTTGATCACAAATCCTAAATTTTGTTTTTCCTGTATCTTTATAAAGTTAACTTGACATTTGTGGTTTTGCATATTTATTTAAGAGGTCTTGCTGGGCTTGGTGGCAGCCTGGAATCCCTGCAGTTTGGGAGGCTGGGGATCATGAGTTCAAAGCCAACCTCAGCAATTTAGCAAGGCCCTAAGCAACTCAGTGAGACCCTGTCTCTAATAAAATATAAAGAATGGTCTGGGGATGTGCCTCAGTGGTTGAGGGCCCCTGGATTCAATCCTGGGTACCAAATAAACAAATAAATTGATGACTAAATAATTTTTTAAAAGTTCTGCTTTGATTGCTCACATGATAAGTAGCAATAGTTAAGCCAATGCAAACAAAAACCCTTTAGGATCCTCCATAGTTATTGAGTACATGGGGAACTAGAGAATAAAATGTTGGGGAGCTTATATCTGAAACTAGGTACAGAAGCTCATCCCTTAGAATGAGTGAGAGTCAAGTGTTGGGGAGAATGGAAAGCTTTATTGAGGATGTTACCAACCTGGAAAGGAGGACGACTAATGCTTCAATTTGTTCTTTCTAGGTCTTTGGGGAGGTGGAGAATGTTTATATGACGATCATTTAGGGGGCTGTGTGCAGAAATCAGCACTATCTAAGGAATCTGAGCCAGGCAGTTTGTTATTTTGGATTCTTTGTAAATGCATTCTCTTGTCTTCAGAACAGTACAGTCCAGCTTGGATCAATTTTGTGATCAACAACCAGTTTCTGGAGTCTGCTCTGAAAAATGAACAAGATCACCAGAATGCAGAATGAAGGTCCCATACCTGGCCAATGAGAAAAGGAACTGGAATCAAGCAAGATGGAATCATTGATGGCAACAGTCTGTCATAGGGTGCCTTTTTCTTTCCAGTAGAAATCTGACCCAAAGATTAAGGCAGCAAAGGACACACAGAAAATACAGAGAGATTCCAAGCTTTTTCATTGGTTTCAGCCATTTACATGTCAAAGTGAAGAGGGAGTATTTTCGGCAAAAGCAGCCTCAATCCCTGAATAGTAATCTGAGGAATCATCAACATCAGAACCTATGTGACAGAGATATGATCTACAATCTAAAGCTAGTGGGAGACAACTAATGTAGTAACCAACTCTGTAAACTTTTGAATTAGTAATTTTTATGTCAAGTAAGAAAAATTTAAAGCTACAGGGTTTATTTAGGTTTTTCCTTGGTAGCAAGTCATTTTATTTTTGGTACCAGGGCTTGAACCCTGGGGATGTTTAACCACTGAGCTGCATCCCCAGCCCCTTCTACTTTTTATTTAGTGACAGGGTCTCACTAAGTTGCTTAGGGCCTCGCTCAGTTGCTGAGGCTGACTTTGAACTCTTCTCAAGTCACTGGGATTACAGGCGTGTACCACCATGCCTGGCTCCCAAGCTGTTTCTTTACAATATGTGTTGATATTGGGAGTCACTTTTATGTAAATGATAGGTTGATATATTTTGAATGATATTTACTGGTGTAAAAGCATGTGAAAAATGATTTTTGGCAGTCATTCTTATGTCTGGCAAGACTGTGTTCCCTGTTCTCATTCTAATGTATCTGTATTTGTTTAGTAATTAACTAATTAATTAATTTGGTATAGGAGATTGCCCCACAGGCACTTTACCACTGAACTATATCCCTGGTTTTTTTTTTTTTTTTTTTTTCTTTATTTTGAGATAGGGTCTCTCTATGTTGCTTTGCTTCTGTCCCAGAGGCTGTGATTAGGTCCATCAGAGAGAATAGGTGGCTTCTAAAGAGGTGATTTAAAGGATCCATTAGGTGTTCTCTGTTGAGTTGTACTCGTTAATATGCAGAATAGTCATTTCTTAGATCTTCAGGGACCATCCCTGAAGTCTGAATTACTTAGTTCTTGTGGTTGATGTGTGCTTAAGGACAGATAGCCCTGCCCAGGATGGGGACGAAAGGTAATCCTGTTTTCCCTGAGATTAGGGAGTGGAGAATAGGGAGCTGGAGAAAGAAACATGTCTGTAAATAAAATCTTCAAGGTCAGGCTTAGAGAAAGGCACATTTAGGCAATATCCTGCAGAAAGTTTATGAATTTGACAGCTTCTTTCTGGTCCCTGAATAATTCGAATATGTTTAACCTTCTGAGTTCGGGTTCTCCTTGTGACTCGGGACATAGAGTATTGCTGCCACATAACTTTAGTTTCTTAATCATTTAATCTCTTATTGGCATCTTATTTTCTTGGCTGAGGAGGAGTGAGAAAGTCTTGACCCCTGAAGTCAGCTGTGTCATCCCAGAGTCCTCCAGTGTGACAACAGGCTTTCCTCCTGTTCCAGTGAGGCCTGGCCCAGGAACAAGGGTTGTCTCCGGGGCACACCCGTGGCCCCATTTCCAGGAGGAACAAGAGGAAGGGCCCGCCGAGGAAAGCCAGGAGCAAGCTGAGTTGCGGTGCACCGTCCTCCAGGCTGCTGCTGGTCCCGCCTGGGAGGAAGCGTGGCCTGGGAAGAACTCTGGTTGGAACACGTCACAGAGGCTCCTGGCGGAGAGGGAGGGGACCGCCGCTCCACGCCCGCGGCGCGCTCGGGGCGGGTCTTTGACCGACAGCCAACCGGGGGCGGGGCGGGGCTGCAGAGCGGTCCAATCAGGAGCGCCGGCGGGAGGTGGGTCCGCTCCGAACCGCGGGATCTTCCGCTCTGGCTCCGCCATCTTTGGGACCCGGTGGGCTCCCGAGGTTGCGCTTCCTGTTTGGCCTTGTGACCTCCGCTGACTCCGGGAGCCGCCAGGCGGACACCGGGACACACCAGAAGCAGGGAGATGGTGAGTGTGCCGGCCCAGGCGTCCTGAAGGTGGGCTCAGGGCCTGTCAGGGACCCGCGAAGCCTGCTCGGCTCGGTGGCCTCCCGGCCCCGCGGCTGGCGCGGCCCGGCCTTCGGTCCCCTGGTCTCTTCTGACCCGCGGGCGGGGCGGGGCGGGGCGGGGCGGGCGCGGGAACCCGGCGTCCGCTGGGCCTTGCGCGGCACCTCTACGGGGTCCGGAGCCCGGTCCGGCAGCGCAGCTCCGCGTGTCCCGAGGCTGTGCGGTGGCGGCGGGAGTCGGGAGACCGGACAGGAAACCCCTGGACTCCGGAGACTCCCCGCGTTGCCAAACCCCGGGGAGGGGAGTCCACATGGACTCGGGTTTGGGGTCGGAGTGCCTCGGCTGTCGTTGCTGTTGGGCCGTTTCCAGACGTTGTTGTTAACAAGGAACTGCTGAATAAAGGAGGACATGACTTGATTTGAAAGGAGTATTGCAGTAGGGGAAAGCCCCAACTGTAAGGTTGCAAGCATCTCAGTGGTTAGGCAGAAAAGGGCTTTTCTTTCTTGGGAGGAGCAAACGGGAGTAGAAACTAAGTGGAGGATGGAAATGGCAACATAAGCTCCTAGGGGTCACAACATTTTCCCTGTTCTTAGGGTGACAGTAAAGAAGAGATTTCGTGCTGGCTCTGATTGAGGCGGGGGTCAAGAATCCCAGGCCTGGAGGAAGGAGAAACCACAAAGGAAAAGTTTGCTTAACAGTTTTTTGTCTACTAATCACTTGAGTTGATAATTTTTGAGGCAAACAGTGGGAATTTGAAAATTGACTGGTTTTGTCGTAAATCAGGGTTTGCACTAGGCTGCCTCCCCAAAGTACAAAGCATTATATAGTAGAATTTCTTTAATCATGACTGAATTGCAGGATTTCAGCAGTTGCGTGAAATTCAACCTCTTCAGCTTTTTTGCATCTACGTAGTTGGTCTTGTTAGAGTGTAATTTTTGCCAGAGGTCCAGTCTGGTAGAAAGACAACTTCCGGTTCTGCCTGCTGGAGAATTTCAGTTTATTTTGATGTATAGCAGAATCTTAAAAAATTAGTCCTTGTCCCTGATTTTGACACAGAGAACCTAAAACCCTTGAAATTTCCTGAACAATAGGTGTGTCTCTGGGTGCTTATCCTTATCTCCTTTTAGGCAGTATCTGAATTTGTGTTCATGAGTTGACTCAGGATGCCACTCCTCTATCACTTCAAAATGGAAACTATTGACCACACAAGCAACACCTACCTGCTTTGTGTTCACATCTGCACTGGGGTCAGTGTACTGGGAAAGAGCCCTGAACTTGCAGGGTCTATATTAAGCTTGGGTGATGTCAGAATTTAATTGTTTGATGCCCATTTGGTATTGAATTGGTTAGCATTCAGTAAATACAGATTTAGTGTCAGAAATGATGTCAGAAAAGAGAGCAGAGATCAGAACCTTCAAATGACTCTGAGTGAATGCTCACTAGAATTGAAACTGTGTTTGGGGGAGCTGTTCCATACTGGGAGAAGTGGAAAGAAGCGTGTGTAGAGGTCCCAGGATTCAGTTCCTGAATGCTCATGTTTCCCTCACTCACTCAGACAGTGAATGCCTGGGCTTCATTTGCACAGTGAGAGTGTTTTCTAGGCTTCAGAATGTGTTTGCCATCTGAGTATAGATCCCCTTGTAAACTGTGGGTGAAGCAGGCTGTTCCCTGAGCTGCTTCCCTTTTGTTTCCTTTGTAGAATCTTGTTTCTACAAAATAGCAGTGGAGCTAAGTATGTTAGCGTATGCCTGCAACCCCAGTGACTCAGGAGGTTGAAACCAGAGGATCACAAGTATCAGGCCAGTCTCAAAGTAAAACATGGAGAGGATTGTGGATGTAGCTGAGTGGTAGTGCACCAGTGGATTCAGTCCACAGTACATTAAAAAAAAAAAGACAGTGGACTTAAGCATTTAAGAATTTTATTGATATAAGATGGTGATTTTCTTGGGGAATGGATGGATTTAATGAGGTGTGAGAAAGCAAAGAGAATTACTGAAATGAATTACTTGTTTATAGGAATTTAAGATTATAAAGGTACATAGCAGCACCGTGCAGGTGAATAAACAGACTATGATCTCTTCTAATGTGTTTCCATAATCTCATGTAGCTAAGCATCTTTAGGTGACCAGAGGCTGTATTTTTTGAACCTTCCTTATTGCTTTACCATCTATTTATCACTGTGAGATTTTGGGGGGCAGGTTACTGGGGATTGTACTGGGGCACTTGATCACTGAGCCACATCCTCAGCCCTATTTTTGTGTTTTATTTAGGGACAGGATCTCACTGAGTTGCTTAGCAGCTCACTTTTGCCGAGGCTGGCTTTAAACTCTAGATCCTCCTGCCTCAGCCTCCTGAGCTGCTGGGATTACAGGTGTGGGCCACTGCACCTAGCACTATGAGATTTATCTCTTGTTTTGTTGTCTTTTCCTCCATCCATTGCTGGTGTGATGGTAGTTCCCTTGGTTCTTCCACTGCTTTTGGAACTTGGTTATTTCAGGTTTATTTTTTGATGTTTTCAACAGTGTTATTTTGTCCTCTAGTGTTAGTGCATTTTTTTTTTTTTTTTTTTTTTACAGAATGGGAAAATTTTTTGTAAATTATGGACAAATTGAAATTCAGTAGGAAATTGTGCCTGTATAAATATATGATCTTCTGACCTTTCATGTTTGTGTGTTTCTTGAAAGGTTTGCTAACATTTTCAATGCTGTAATTTATTTATATTTTGGCATTGAAGAGCACCACTGTGGGATTGTATCCTTTTGAGATTTCTCCTAGGTGATCTTCTATCCACCTCTTTTTTCTCTTCCTGCTATGTAAACAGTTGTGATTTTTAAAAACATTTCCTATCTAGTTTATAGTTGATAGGAAACAAAAGGATGAATACTTGCATATTTAGCTACTATTGTAGAAACCTGCTACAATCCCTTATTAATTCCAAAAGGTGTTTGACTTTGTGGGTTTTTTTTTTTTTTTTTTTTTTTCCTACATAGACAGTTTCACTTATGAACCAAGACAGTTTTATTTTCAATCTCAGGGCCTTCTTTTCTTGCCTGGTGTTTTCTCTGTATGTGTCAACATGATTTTAGGAGTTTTGATATTTAACTTGTAAATGCATTACATGAATTGATTATACTATAAATGTTTATCAGGTTTCCATACTTAAAGTTAATAATTGGTTGAGGTGCATATATTTGTTTATACCTTGATGGAATTTGCTCTTGTCTGTGTTTAAGAAATATTTTCCTGTGGTTTTTGTTTCTCGTAATGTCTCTAATGTTGATATCATGGTAGTATGGGCCTCATAGCATGAAGTAGTGTTACTACTTCTTCTATTTCCTGGAAAAGATTGTAGATGATTGGTGTCATATTTTCCTTAAATGTTAAGTGGAATAAACCAGTGAGACCATGTGGATCTGGTCTTTTCTGTTTGATTATATTTGATACTTTCTCAATTTCTTTAATACACTCTTTTAATTTGCCATACTGGGGATGCAACCCAGGACATTTTACAATGGAGCTGCATTTCCAGCTCTTTATTTTTTTATTTTGATACTTGAGCTGTCCTTGAACTTGAGATCCTCCTGCCTCAGACTCCTAGTCACTGGATTATTGGTGTATGCCACTGTGCCTGGCTCTACACTCTAATGTACGTTATTTATCACTTTTGCGAGTTGTGTAGATTATTTCTATCCAGGAGTTGATTCATTTTATTACATTTATGGGCATATAATTGTTCAGATTATTTCCTAGTGGTCCACTTAATATCCAGGGAATTAGGTAGGATGTACCTCTTTTGTTACCAAGGTTAGTAATTTGTGTGTCTAATTAAGGCTAATAAAAACATCAATTTTGGGGCTGGGGAGATAGCTCAGTTGGTAGAGTGCTTGCCTTGCAAGCACAAGGCCGTGGGTTCAATCCCCAGCACCCCCCCCCAAAAAAAAAATCAATTTTGATGATCTTTCCAAAGAGCCAGGTTTGGGGGGGGGTGGGTATTTTGTTTTGGTTCTGGGGATTGAACCCAGGTGTACTTTACTACTGACCACATCCCAGCTCTCTTTATTTTTTGAGACAGGGTCTCGCTAAGTTGCTTAGGTCCTTGCTAAGTTATTGAGGCTGCCTCAGCCTCCCAAGTCACTGGAATTACAGGTGTATGCTTCTGTACCTGATTCCACATTTAAAAAAAAATATTTTTTGTAGTTGTAGATGGGTAGCGTCCCTTTATTTTATTTGCTTTTATGTATGTGTGTGGTGCTAAGAATTGAACCCCATTCCTCATACACGCTAGGCAAGCACTCTGCCACTGAGCCTCAACCCTAGCCCTCCACATTTTTTTAATGGTGCATTGTAGTTTTACATAATGGTGGGATTTGTTTTGTACGTGCCTACACTCTAACTGGGTCACTATCATTCCCCATTATTTTCCCTTTTTCTTCCCTCATCTTTCCCCTGGTCCTTTTCCTGTATTCTACTGATCTCCCTTCCCTTTTCATGAGATCCTACTCACCTTTCTGTTTTCTTCTCTAGCTTCCATGTATGAGAAAATATATCACACTTAACCTTTTGAGTTTGGCCTATTTCACTTAACATAATAGAAAATATATCACACTTAACCTTTTGAGTTTGGCCTATTTCACTTAACATAATGTTCTCAAGTTCCATCCATTTCCCTGAAAATAACAATCAATCAATCATTCTCTCTCTCTCTCTCTCTCTCTCTCTCTCTCTCTCTCTCTCTCTCTCTCTCTCTCTCTCTCCCTCTCCCTCCCTCCTCTCTACTGAACTCAGGGGCACTTAATCACGGAGGCACATGCCCAGCTATTTGTCTTTTATTAGAGACAGGGTCTCACTGAGTTGCTTAAGGCCTCACTATGTTGCTGAGGTTGGCTTTGAACTCGAGATCCTTTTGCCTCAGCCTCCAGAGCCGCCAGGATTTCAGACTTGGGCCACTATGCCGGCTCCTTATTTTTATTTTGAGAGGGTATCTCACTAAGTTTCCAGGAACTTCTGATCCTCTTGCTATAGCCTCCCAAGCTGCTGATAGCTCAAGTGTGTGCCACTGTGTCTTGCTATGTGACTCCATTTTTTGATATTCAATTTTTTTTGTTTGTTTGTTTTTTGGTACTGGGGATTGAACCCAGGGCCTTGTGCTTGTGAGGCAAGAACTCTACCAACTGAGCTATATCCCCAGCCCTTGATATTCATTTTAAATTCACTGTTTAACCTTCAACACTCCCTCCCTTTGCTCCTCACATCAGGATAAGGTGATCAAAAGCCTGGCATCTCTCTCCTTCGGTGTTGCTAGAAGCTTGAAACTGCTCAAACCTGTGATTGGAGTGAATTCCCATCATAATTTGTGTGTTAGTAACCCTTGTAAAGCTCCCAGGCTGGACTCATCCTTCCCTCTTGAGGCACTTGCTACCTGTTCGAGATGCTTATCCTACTCTCCCTATGCCCTCAATTATATGAATAGTGAGACTTTGTCCTTTGGTTTTTGTATTCTTTCTCCTCATCAACGTCAACACCAGAACCACACTTATAAACCTGACCAAAGCTGTTTGCATCATAAGTAGGATGTCTAGGCATTGACCACCTTCTGCGTCTGTCTTTTCTTGCTTTGATTTGCTAACCTGGTCTCCTGTCTGATGGCCAGCATATACTGGACTTCTGCTTCCTGGCTGTGAAGGGATTTTGTTGCGCTGTGACCTGTGCTTCTCTGTTGCTGCCCAGTATGTGAACTTTTACTCATGTTGCCATGTTTCAAGGAAGTAAAGCATAGAAATAAGTATGTTCTTTCCTAAATTTAATTTTTTTTTTGGTGGGGGAGGGTACTGGGGATCTAACCTGGGGTGCTTTACCATTGAGCTCCATCTCTGGCCTTTTTTACTTTTTATTTTAAGGCAGGGTCTCACTAAATTGCTGAGGGTGACTTTGAACTTGTAATCCTCCTGTCTCAGCCTTTTGACTCACTAGGATTACAGGTGTGTGCCACTATAACTGGCCAAAATTTATTTTTTTTGTTTAAATAATTTATCATGAAGTACTTTTAAAATTAATGAATAGCCAGGCATGGTGGGCAGGCTAAGGGGAGAGGATGGTAAGTTGGAGGTCAGCCTAAGCAACTTGAAGAGACCGTGTTTCAAAATAAAAAGGGCTGGGGATGGGGCTCAGTAGTAAAGAACCCGTTGGTTCAATCCCCAGTACCAAAAGAAAAAAAAATAAGAAAAAGAAAGGATAAAAAGTTTGTCGTAAGATATAATAACACAAACAATATAAACATCCTCAGAATCCTCTTTAAGATTCATAACTTGAGGAATATTGGGGGAAAAGATTCATAATCTGGATTGTTTCCGTGTGGGCCTCTGACTGATCCTTTCCTCTCTTGCCTCAAAGATGTCTACAATCCTGATCCTTTGGCTAGTTTTCCTATCTTTTAGCAAGTGTGGTTTTTTTCACTCAGCAGTTTTTTTAAGGATTGTCTCCTTGGGATTTTCCATACATGAGTATTAAAGGAAGTACAGAAAAAGGTTTGGCGTGTGCTTCACAGTCCTCAATGTTTCACACATGCTACTACCTGAGGTTAGGAGGAGGGGCAGACTATTTCCCCTTCTGTTGCAGTGGCCACTGTGTCAGGCTGTTTCTCAACCAAATCTGTTTTTTGTTTTAGTTTGCAGTTTCTTCTTGAGTTTCATGATTTTGAACCTTCTTTGAACATGCGTTCATTCCTTGCCTTTTACTTGCCTTAATATTCATATACTAAAGTCCCCAATCCCTTTTTAATGGCTTATGTCCCTCCCTCCCCCCTCCCTTCCTTCCTTCCTTTCTTTCTTCTACCCTCCCTCCCCAACCCCCCTTTTTTTTTGTACCAGGGATTGAACCCAGGGGTCCTTTACCACTCACTGAGCCACATCCCCAGCCCTTTTTATTTTGAGACAGGAGCTTAGGGCCTTGCTAAGTTGTAAGGCTGGTCTTGAACTTGCCATCTTCCTGCCTCAGCCTCCTTAGTCATTGGGGTTGCAGGCGTGCACCACTGTGCCTGACTGGCTTATCTCTTTTTATATAATTATTATTTCATCCAAAATATATTTGCTACTGACTTCTCAAAGTATTCAAGTTTTAACTTTTCCATTTCATTGTGTAATTTGATTATCATTCATAAAGTAGGTAGGAATACAGTATAAACTTCAAGTAGACCCCAGTTTGTCCCTGACTCATGTATTAAAGAGATTGTGATTTCTGCCACTCTTATGTACAGCTTGGGCTGTCATAACTTGGTATTCTATAATCTGTTAATTTGTGATAAATGTAGTATCCTGAATAGTGTAGTATGAAAATTTTTTATGTATATTAAACAAGCTATTAATTTCTAGTTCCAATGACTTTGAACATTGTTGGGCATTCATTATACCTACTAAGTTGAGGAAAGTGGTTTTTGCTGACTAGTTAAAAGGTGCGCTTTGGGAATTAAGAATTTTATTAATGTATGTGAGAGGTGACATCTTGGTGACATTGAACTTTCTATATCCATGTGCTATCATTCCCCATATTTCATTTTCTTGGACATTGTCCGGTAAAAACTAATGTTTTTCCATTAGCATAGTGAATTATTCTTCATGAGGCTTATTTAGTGTTTAAGGTAAGAAACAGTGTAGAAGCTTCCGAAGATTGTCTCTTAGTACAATACCAGAGGATGTGTTCTAGTCCTTAAGAAACAAGTAGTGACAAGTCATGTTAAATTGAATCTGTCAGACCAACTTCTTAGAGCTTCTTCATCCAGAGGGTATTTGGAGGGCTGATGACCATTCAGAATATTGAAAACATTCAGAGGGACAGCAGGTTGTGAATAAGAACACATAGTTGGCATATAGTCTATGGGAACACTGAACTCCTCTTTACAGTTAGGCTGGTGAGGTCCATCCAGTAGTAGTTCTGAGATACTAACATAAGTCATATTTCCCTCAAGCCTTTCTAAGAATATGCAGTCTCTGGACAGGTGGCGCTTACTGTCTTAGTTACACTCAATATTAAGACTTTGTTCTGGGAGGCATTACAGACCCACTGCACAACAAGATGTTGGTGTGACCCAGGAGCACAATGTGTGTTCCTGTTCTGCTGTTGTGTTAACAGTTAGTTCCAGACTAGCATCAGAATTGCTGTGTGAGAGATATGAGTGTACATGGGGAATTAAGAGTGTGATGATATGAAGTGAATGTTGAGGAATACAACATCATGTCAACTTTTAATGAAATGAGTCCCCATCTCTGGTACTGAGTCTTACCTTTCCTCTTGGAAATATATGTGGGATAATTTAGGAGTTGGTGACCTTTGAGGATGTGGCTGTGAACTTCACCCTGGATGAGTGGGCTTTGCTGGATTCCTCCCAGAAGAAGCTCTACCAAGATGTGATGCAGGAAACCTTCAGGAGCCTGGTCTCTCTAGGTAAGGATGACATTCTCTTATTTATTTTATCAGGAAAAAAGTGTTTCTTCCTTATCAAGGCTACTACATGATATGGACTATGTAAAAGGAATATTTGTATTTGTATACCAAATACAAATTGTGTGGTCACAATACACGATGCGCCTAACTAGAATGTAATTATATTTTGGTAGTGTTTAATAATTCATACTGATATACTGGGTTTACATTTTAGGAGAAGAAAGAAGCAACCAGACCAATGAAGATGCATACAAAAGTCCTGGGAGAAATCTAAGGTAATCTATACTCATAGGGGAAAGCAATGTTGCTCAAGAATGTTGTAATAACAGGAAATTAAAAAAAAAATAACAATGCAAATAAACCCACCTTTAAATTGATTTGATTTGAGGAAATTTTCTCTATAAACTTGTATTCAGGTTAGCATTGTTAATCAGAAAATCAGAAATTCAAAGTGTCCCAGCATTGGAAACATGAAACACTTGTATAATGCCATATGTGACACTTTTCTGATGGGTCCATGTGCACAGATTTTGTTCCATGCACAGAAGTATCAAAAATGTTGTATGAAATGTCCTCTGGACTTGGGTACAAGGTGTTTATGATATTCAAGTAAATTTTGTGTTTGGGCTAACACCCAGAATATTTATTTATTTGCAAATTTTCAAAATCCAAATGCTTTTGATTCCCATTTCACATAAGGAGTACTGAACCATGCCGTATTTATTATTATATTCAGTATTGGCCAAATAGTTTATTTAGGAACAGTATTAAGATTTTTACATTACCGTATCACTAATTTGCCTGGTATGCGGGCATACGCCTATAATCCCAGCAACTGGAAGGCTGTGGCAGTGGGATCACAGTTTCAAGGTCAGTCTCAGAATTGAGTGAGGCCCTAAGGAACTTAGTGAGACCCTGTCTCAAAATAAAAAATTAAAAAGGCTGGGGACATAGCTCTGTGGTAAGAGCTCCTGGGTTCAATCCCCAGTACAAACAAAACAAAAAAACCCCTACTTCAATGATATCTGTCATTGACCCATACCACAGTGCATAGCAGTATCATTTCATGTTCAAAAATTATAAGACATCAAACCATTGCATCTCCTTATAAACCATTAAGAAACAAAAGCTTACTAATGTGCTTCTCATTTTTTTCCAGAAATCAAGTGTTGGGGAGACTCTGTGAAGGTAGTGAACACGGAGACATCTTCAGTCAAACTCCAGATTATATTGAGAACAATACAAGTCTCTCTGGTGTAAAACCACATGAAAGCTTTCTGTGTGGAGAAGTCCTCATTGGTGATTCATCACCAAATGTGCTCCTCAGGACTCACACTGAACATATACCATATGAATATCAGCAACATGAGAAGGCCGTTATTTATTACCAATGCTTGCAGAAGCATGGAAAGACCCATACTGGAGTGGAACACCATGAATATAAGCAATGTGGGACAATTTTAACTTGTCCCAGTTCCCTTCCAATACATGAAAGGATTGACACTGGAGAGAAACCATATATATGTACACCATGTGGTATAGCCTTCACTAATCACAGTACTCTTCGATACCATGAAAGGGTTCACAGTAGCAGAAAACCCTATGGATGTCAGCAATGTGGGAAAACCTTTAGTTGTTTTAGTAGCTTGGAAAGACATGAGCAAAATCACAATGGAAAGAAACCCTATGGATGTAAGCAATGTGAAAAAGCCTTCTTTTCTGTGAGTCACTTGCGAAGACATGAACAAACTCACAACAGACAGAAACCTTATGTATGTGAGCAATGTGGCAAAGCCTTTCATTTTCCCTGTTCCCTCAGAAAACATGGAAGAACTCACACTGGAGAGAAACCCTATGTATGTATAGATTGTGGGAAAGCCTTCAGTGACTCTAGTTCTTTTTACAGACATAAAAGAACTCACACTGGAGAGAAACCGTATGTTTGTGAACTATGTGGAAAAGCGTTCAGTTGTTTCAGTACCCTTAAAGTACATGAAAGGAGTCACACTGGAGAGAAGCCCTATGTATGTGAACACTGTGGAAAATCACTCAGTTGTCTCAGTTCCCTTAAATTACATGAAACAATTCACACTGGAGAGAAACCCTATGTATGTAAGCAATGCGGAAAGGGCTTTAGTTATTCCAGTTCCTTCCGAACCCATGGAAGAACTCACAATGGAGAGAAACCATATGTATGTATGCATTGTGGCAAAGCCTTTAGTTATTCTTTTTCCCTTAAATATCATGAAAAAACTCACACTAGAGAGAAACCCTCTATCTGCAAGGAGTTTGGAAGAACCTTTAGTTCCTTCTGTTATATTAAAATATGTGAAGGAATAAACAATGGAGAGAAATCCTATGTGTGTAAGGAATGTGGAAAATCATTCAGTCAAACCAGTCATATCATCAGACATCAAAGAACTCACACTGGCGAGAAACCCTACGTGTGTAAGGACTGTGGGAAAGCCTTCAGTGACTCTAGTTCCTGTCACAGGCATAAAAGAACTCACACTGGAGAGAAACCCTTCATATGTGAACAATGTGGAAAAGCATTCACTTGTTTCAGTTCCCTTAAATTACATGAAAGAATTCACACTGGAGAGAAACCTTATGCCTGTGAACAATGTGGAAAAGCATTCAGTTGTTTCAGTTCCCTTAAATTACATGAAAGAACTCACACTGGAGAGAAACCCTATGTATGTCAACAGTGTGGAAAATCCTTTGGTTATTCTGGTTCCTTTCGAGACCATGCAAAAATTCACAGTGGAATAAAACCCTATGTCTGTAAACAATGTGGGAAAGCCTTTAGTTACTCTAGTTCTTTTCGAAAACATGAAAGAACTCACACTGGAGAGAAGCCCTATGTATGTATGCAATGTGGGAAAGCCTTTAGTTCTTCCTTTTCTCTTCAAAATCACGAAAGAACTCACACTAGAGAGAAACCCTCTATACGCAAGGAGTATAGAAAAGCCTTTAGTTCTTCCCGTTACATTAAAAGACGTGAAAGAACACGTACTGGAGAGAAACCTTACATATGTAAGGAGTGTGGAAAAGCATTCAGTCGGTCCAGTCATGTTCTCAGACATCAAAGAACTCACACTGGAGAGAAACCCTATGTTTGTAAGCAATGTGGAAAAGGTTTTAGTTCTTCCAGTTATATTAAAATACATGAAAAAATACATGAAAAAACACATACTGGAGAAAAATCCCATGCATATAAGCACTGTGGGAAAGCTTTCATTCAGTCCAGCTATGTTCTACTAGATGAAAGAACTCATGAGAAAGTAACCCTAACCAAAGACTGTGATAAGACTTCTTTCTTAAATTTTTTATCAGACATGAACAGTGGAGAGAACTTGTATTAATGAAAAGCATTTGAGGATGCCTGCAGTCATTTTGTTTAGTATATACATATAAATAAACATAGCACGGAGAGAAACATGGGACAGAAGAGATGTGCAAAGGCCTTTAGTTGACCCATGTAAAAGTATTTGCACTGAACAAAAAGGTTGGGAATGTGAAAAGTACAGGAAAGTTGTCCTTTAAAAGGAACAGATTCAGTGTCCTCTGAAAAAGCCTTTTTGGACTGGAATTCTAAAGGTGTGATTTACTATGAAGACCTTGATGCAAAATAATTTTGAGTAGAATGCTCCAGAAAATGCACTACCTGAAGGAAATGTACTAGTCATAAATTGATTGTGCTCATCAGTGACTTTTTTTTTTCCTTTTGGCATCTTTTTTTTTATATAGTGTTTATTTTCCCAAGTGAATGCAAGCTCTGAAGGGCATGGGCGTGTTTTATAAATATTTCTGCCTCCTCAGTTCCAAAGCCTCAGGGGAGTGCTCACTTCTGGAGGGATGAGAGTGAACAACTCTGAGCCAGGCCCTGGGACTTGGGTCTGAGTCATCTCTGCCTCTGATGACTGCCAGCACCCAGTAAGTCTCTTAACTGCCTTGGGCCTCACATGAAATAGAGGTGAGACTTTGTTCCACCAAACTCTCTTAAACAACAGGATGGATAAGAAAAAGCTTTAGTGAGGCAAGATGCAAAATGAGAGGAATTGATATTGTTCTTTTTCATCAGGCAGAAGGGGTTATACAGAGTTGGAATGTTCTTGGTGGAAAATGAGTGACACAGGAATTCAGGTACTTCAAGTAGACATTGAGATTTCAACCAAAGAGATTCAAGTTTAGAAAATACCCTGAATTTCTTATTTTGTTTTAGTTGTCTGCCCACCTAGGCTTGGCTTCATTTTGGCCTGATGTAAATTTACTTTTTAAATCTTTGGTTTGGTGTACAAGTGAGTAAAGTACTCTAGTTTTAACCATAATTGAACCTAAACACTCTACTCAGAGTCTCTCTCCATCAGTGAGGGTGAACTTCTTCAGGGACCAACTGGAGATTGGGTAGAAGAGGCCTGCATCCTGAGTGTCAGTGACCACAGGTGGTTGAAGTCTCCCTTGGCCCAGGTGATGAAGGTCAGGAAAGTGGGAGGATCCTGTGCTACTTCCCTCTTACTATAGCTTTACCGTGGGCTCCAACTAACCTGGGTAAAGTTGACTGCTGTCCACTCTAGGGAGGGTGCTACAAATGGAGATGATCTCAGTAACAAACCAATCTGCCCTTTTCACTGACTACAAGTCTCTGCTTAGGGTGGCTCCATTGAGATGTTTCTGCCTGACTTGAATTGTGGGACTGGCATGGTGGAGCCATGGCTGAGTTCCCCGCAGTGACCACTACCATGGTGTTGTAGCTCTTGTCTAGTGTGACTGTCTTAGGGATCTTGCAGACCGAGAATGGGGTGGCCAGGACATCCAGATTATCCACTAGGAAATCCTTAATATCCCAACACATGGCATTGCTGGATATCTTGAAGGTGTGTTCATCCTCATTATCTGGGTATCTGTGGGGCTGCCCCCAGATATTGGTGTGGCCCTAGACGGCCAGGATCCGGGGTGATCATAGCTGCCATCTTTGCACTCTTGTACCATTGTGGCAAGAGGAAGCTGCAGAATCCTCAGGTTTGACGCAGTCCCCACTGGCACAGTGTCTGCTGCCCCGGGAAACCTGCGTGGCCATGTCGCTTCTCATGAAGAACAAGAGCCTGCAGCCCTGAGAGAAACTGGCACTCCTGCAATTCCTTCTCTCCTACTCATGCACTGGTGCGAGTGGAGGTGCTTCAGTGGCGCTTTGCCTCCTGCTGAACTGCGCATCTTTCCACAAGGGGATCGATCATATGTGAACGAAGTGGGCTGATTGCAGTGTGATGAGGCAGAGCGTTTCCTGTCTTGAAGGAGATGGTGACTG
This sequence comes from Sciurus carolinensis, assembly GCF_902686445.1. Lineage (NCBI taxonomy): Eukaryota > Metazoa > Chordata > Mammalia > Rodentia > Sciuridae > Sciurus > Sciurus carolinensis. The sequence continues at coordinate 20,220,133 of NC_062229.1, forward strand.
GAGCTGCTGGGCTCAGCTGAAGAAGAGTAGGCAGTCCTGAATGACTGAGGAAATGTTTCTCGGGGAGTTAAGCACCTTACATACTTCTTAGACAGTAATTTCTTCAGAGAGCTGGGAACATCGCATGCCCAGAGTTCATGCTTCCATTGGCGAACACATTGCTTGAGGGTCTAGGCCAGGAGGTTGTGTCCTACTTCTTGACCCAGGCCGCCTGACCCAGTCTGCACTCTCAAACACACAGTCCTTAACTCCCAGGCTGCTACACAAAATGCCCACTCTGCCTGTCTTGGTAAACCCCAGCAATGGGAAGACCACAGAAGGCCCCGGCCCTCCGCAGTGTGGTAGGTAAAAGGAAAGGGCTCTAGTGACTCATCTTAATGGAGATCTCTACCCTGTGTTTGTCTAGTTTTTACTTATGAAAGTAAAGTTGTGGGCTGGGGTTGTGACCCAGCGGTAGAGCGCTCGCCTAGCATGCGTGAGGCCCTGGGTTCGATCCTTAGCACCACATAAAAATAAAATAAAGGTATCATGTCCACCTACAACTAAAAAAAAAGTATTTTTTAAAAAAAGTAAAGTTGTGGTGACATACTTTGCAAGTTTTGTTTAGGCATTTGTGGGTGAATTTAATAGGTGCTTTTTAAAGTCAAATGAGGTAATGGTGTGTTTCTTTTATTTTGAATCCTGTTGGACTCATAGGCAAATTGAAGTATATCTCTAATGTCAGTAAGACTTAATTTTTATGTAATTCTTTTTTTCACTTATTGATGGACCTTTATTTTATTTATTCATTTATATGTGGTGCTGAGAACCCAGTGCCTCATACATGCCAGGCAAGCACTTTACCACTGAACCACAACCCCAGCCCCTATAGTTTCTAAATTGTTTTTAATGGACCAATGGAAAAATTAGATTTCCTTGTTGGGATTTTCCTAATAGTCTCATGGTAGGTTTTTATCCCTTTGTACATACATAGATATATACGTACATATATATATACATATTATATATACAAACACATGTATTTGGTTTGGGGGGGACAAAGGACTTTTTTACATTTTACATCAGATTTTGTATTCAACGTTTGATGTACGTTTTCTTCCAACACGATTTAAAAAAATTTTTTTTTAGTTATACATGACAGAATATACTTTGACACAGCATACCTATGTAGAGTTTGACTTCCATTCTTGTGGTTGTATATGATGTGGAGTTGCACTGCTTGTGTAATCATATATGGACATAGGAAAGTTATTTCCAATTCTTTCATTCCCATTTCCATCCCCCAAAACATGGTTTCTTGTACATGGTTTTTTAGAATTTCCTTAGTGTCTTTAAGAATTGTCATTGACAACTTTAAGAATTGTCATCTTTTTCCCCATTTTTATATTTCCACATAATTTTTTAACAAAATTAAAAATACAGTGATGACAATAATTGAGTACAATTTTTTGGATATAAGTCTACTTATGAGAAGATCTGAATTCTTTTTCAGGGGTAAATTTCTTTAAATTTCTGTTAAAAGTTCAAGTCACCTATCAAATATATCATCTGTAAAGACCATTATAGCTCAAGAGCCATGCAAAATCAGATGACCAGATTTGGCCTGCAGACCATGCTTTGATAACTAAGAGGCATTTTATTAGGACCATGGAAGAATTAAAAAGCAGAAGTAAGGGCTGGGGTTGTGGCTCGGTGGTAAAGCACTTGCCTAACACATGTGAGGCATTGGGTTTGATTCTCAGCACCACATAAATAAAGGTATTGTATCCATCTACAACTAAAATTATTTTTTTAAGAAAAGCAGAAGTGAGCAAAGACCAGGAGTGTTAGATTTTGTAATTTTTTTCCTGATTTATATCTTCACTTTCATATTTCTTCATCTTGGTGTACGCAGGACATCCATTTGTTTGGATATGGATTAGAATTAACAGAGCCTGTTAATTCTAGCACATGCCTCTTATCCCAGCAGTTTGGGAGGCCGAGACAGGAGGATCGTGATTTCAAAACCAGCGTCAGCAATTTAGTGAGACCCTAAGCGACTCAGCAAGACCCTGTCTCTGAATAAAATATAAAAAAGGATTGGGGGTGTGGCTCAGTGGTGAAGCTCCCCGGGTTCAATCTCCAATACACCCCCCAAAAAAGAATTATTTAGCAGAAATGAAAAGACACAGAAAGAACCTGTGTTTGGTTATTGACTTCCAAAATAAACATTTTTTAGTTCCTTGTAAGACCTGAATATTGAAGTCAAACAGAAGAAAGTTAAACTTTTTAGAACTATGTAAGTTCCTATTTACATGTGAAAAACCTGTTTAGAATGACTCATACTTTTGGGTTCACTAACCCATAGGAAGAAACTTAAGCATCTTCAGGATGTCTTTTTAAATTTTTTTCTTTAATTTCTTTCAAAAATTATATTTTTTTTGTTTTGATTTGCTTTTTAAAGTTTTTAACTGGAACACAAAACCATAAATGTACATATGAATGGGATAATATTCTATCTCTTACATATATACATTGTGTATATTTAAGTCAGGTTAAATATTTAAATATTTTCTTCCTCTAAACCTTTTTTTATACCTTTGCAGTAGAACCTTTCAAAATCCTTACTTCTAGATTTTTAGAATGTTTAAAAAATATTTATAGTTACCATTCTGCAGTGGTGCCCCAGAGCTTCTTGCTCATATGTAATTTTAACTCAGTGCCCATTGATCAAACTTTCCCCATACCCCACAACTTTCACCAGCCTTTGGTAACCTGCACTTAAATGTCATCTTCTATGAAATCAACTTTTTTAGAATACGCATATGAGTGAGATCATGCAGTACTTGTCTGTGCCTGGCTTATTTCACATAATGTCATAACCTCCATTTCCATCCATGTTGTTGCAAATGATAGGATTTCTACCTTTTTTTTCCTCCTTTTTTCCATTCTTACTTCTCTAGGACCTCTTGCATGTTAGACAAGTGCTCTTCCACTGAGCTGCATTCCCAGCCCTGATTTCATTCTTTTAACAACTGAATAGTATGCCATTGCAAATATGAACCTTTTTTTTTTTTTAACCCTTAAGTACTGGGGATTGAACCCAGGGGCACTTAACCACTGAGCCACATCCCTAGCCCTTTTTATTTTAAGGCAGGGTCTCACTAAACTGCTATGATCCTCCTGCCTCAACCTCCTGAGTCTCTGAGATTATAGGCATACACTACTATGCCCAGCATGCAAATATGCACCACATTTACTTTATCCATTTATCTGTTGCTGGACTCAGATTGCTTCCATAACTTTGCTGTTGTGAATAGTGCTGTGATGAATATGGGAGCAGAGATGGCTATTCGTTTTATTTGGATGTAGAGGCAGTAGTGATTGCTGGTACATAGGTTAGTTCTGTTTTTAATTCTTCAAAACACCTCCATCCTCTTTTCCATAATGGCTGTACTAATTTACTTTCTTGCCAGAAGTTTGCAAGGTTCGCATTTCTCCACATTTGGGATTGGGGGAGTACTCTGCCACTGAGCTAAGTCCCTGGCCCTTTTTATTTTTTATTTTGAGAAGGTCTTGCTGAGTTACGGGCCTTGCTAAATTGATGAAGCTGACCCTGAACTTGTAATCCTCCGTGCCTCAGCCTTCCCTCAGCTTCAGCAAGGGGGCACCACCAAGCCCAGTCATTTCTCCACGTTCTTGCCAGCATTTGTTTTCTTGTGTCTTTTGTGAATGATCTCACCGTGGTTTTGATTTGCATTTCTGTGATGACTAGTGATGTTGAGAGCATTTTTCCATGTACCCGTTGATCACTTGTTTGTCATCTTTTGAGAAATGTTCAGATTCAGTGACCACTTTCGAATTGGGTTGTTTTTTCCCCTGTTGAGTTTTTGGGGTTTTCTGTCTGTTGCAAATATTTTCGCACATTCCGTAGGTTAAGTGTCCTGTGATGTTTCCTTTGCTGTGCAGAAAATTTTTAATTTCAGGTGCAGAAACTTAATTTCAGGTAATCCCATTTGTGTATTTTTTGCTTTCATTTCTGTGATTTGGGTTTTTATCCAAAAAAATTTTGCACTCCAGAGTCATGAAGCATTTCCCCTGTATTTTCTTCCCGTAGTTCCAATTCTTATAGTTAGGTCTTAATCCATTTGGAGTTGATGTTTGTGACTTGTGAGAGAAAGTCACAAGCATCTACATCTTCATTCTTCATCTGATAATCCAGTTTTTTCATTAACATGTTGAAAAGACAGCCTTTTCTAATACATACTGTTGCATTGATAATTGTCTGTTTGTGTGGCACTGCCATGCTGTTTCAATTATAACTTTCTAGTATGTTTTAAAGTCGGGTAGCTTAATGCCTCCTGCTGTGTTTTTTGCTCAAAATGCCTTTGGATATTTAGAGTTTTTTTATGGTATCATAAAAATATTAAGATTCTTTTTTTCTAGATCTGTGAAAAATGCCATTGATTTTTTTTTTGGGTGCTGGGGATCGAACCCAGGGCCTTGTGCTTACAAGGCAAGCACTCTACCGACTGAGCTATCTCCCCAGCCCTGCCATTGATATTTTGATATGGACAGCATTTAATTTGTAAATCACAATGGGTAGTATGACTTTTTTTTTAAAGTATGAACTTTTTAACAATATAAATTCTTCTGATCCATGAATGTATGACATTTTCCATTTTTTTTGGTGTCCCCTCAATCTCTTTCATCATAGTTTTATAATTTTTAATTTTGAGGATCTTTTCCCTCTTTCGTTAAAAGTCACTCCTAAATATTTTTTCTTGTAGTTATTGTAAATGAGATTGCATTCTTAATTTTTATTTCAGATAATTCACCATAGGCATATAGCAAAGATTTTTGTATGTTGAACTTTCATTCTGCATCATTGCTCAATTCATTTAAAAGCTTATAACCTTTTTTTTTCTTTTGGCTGATTTGGGTTTTCTATGTATAATCATGTCATCTGCAGACAATGACAATTTGATTTTTCCAATTTTAATGCCCATCATTTCTTTGTCTTGCCTTATGTCCCTGGCTAAATCTTTTTGCTGTATGTTGCATAAAAATGAAACTGGGCATTCTTGACCTGTTCTGTATATTAGAAAGCTTTCAGCTCTTCCCCCACTCAATGTAATGAAAGCTATCAGCTTATTGTAAATGACCTTTATTATGTTGAAGATACGTTACTTTCTGCTCAATATGTTCAGCATTTTTATGATGAAGGAATGTGGAATTTAATCACATACCTTTTTTCTTCAGTTGAGATGACCGTGTGGTTTTTCGCCTATTGATGTGTACTATATTAGCTTTATTTTTATTTTTTATAACTTTATTTTATTTAGTTTTTTTTTTTTTTTTTTTTTGGTATGTGGTGCTGAGGAGTGAAGCCAGTACCTAACTCATGCTAGGCAGGTGCTCCACCAACGGAGCCACAATCTCAGCTGTTGTATTAGCTTTATTGATTTGTGTTTATTGAACCATGCTTGTATCCCTACGATGAATACCACTTGATCCCGGTGGATAATTTTTTTAATGTGCTGTTGAATTCAGAGTGCTAGTATTTTGTTATTTTGCATCTATGTTCATAAAAGATACCAACCTCTGGATTTTTTACTTGTGTCCTTCTCTGTTTTAGGTATCAGAATAAAGTTAGCCTCAGAGAATGTCTTTGGAAGTGTTCCTCCTATTTCTTTTTTTCTTTTCCTTTTTTTTTTTTTTTTTCTTGGAATAACTTAAGGAGAATTGGTAATAATTCTTTAAATGTTTGGTAAAATTTAGCAGTGAAACCCTCTGATCCTAATCTGTTCGACTGAATGTGTTTTGTTTTGTTTACCCCTACTTGAATCTTGTTCTTTTTTTGTGTGTGTCTGTGGTATTGGGGATTGAACTCAGAACTTTGTTCATGTTATGGAAGTGTACTACCACTGAGCTGCATCCCCAGCCCCATCAGTCTTGCTACTTGCTTTTGGTTGGTTCCAATTTTCCTCATTTTATACACACACACACACACACACACACACACACACACACATATATATATAATTTTCCTAATTTTATATATATATATACATATATATATATATATATATATATTTTTTTTTTTTAAGTTGTAGATGGGCACAGTACCTTTATTTACTTTCATGTGGTGCTGAAGATGGAACCCAGTGCCTCACGTGCTAGGCAAGCACTCTACCACTGAGCCACAACCCCAGCCCGAGGTTTTCCTAATTCTTCCTGAGTCAGTCTGGGCAAGGTCTTGTGTCTAGGAAATTCTTCTAGATCATCAAGTTTGTTTGCATATAGTAGTTCATAACAGTGTCTAATGATTTTTTGTATTTTTGTGGTGTCAATTGCAGTGTTTCCCTTTTCATCTCTGGTTTTATTATTATTATTATTATTTTTTTTTTGCATTTTTTTAGTGTCCCTTTGATTTATTTATGATCTGATCTTTGTTATTTCTTTCTAATTTTGGGTTTAGTTCTTTCTCTCGTTGAGACGAGGAATAGCTTGTTTATCTGAGATTTTGTCCATTTTTTATTTGGGCATTGATTGCTATAAACATTTGTGCTGTATCCCATAAGTTTTGATATGTTGTGTTTCCATTTTTGTTTCAAAGTAATCTTTATTTTCCTTCTTAATTTCTTCTTCAGTCCATTGATTATTCAAAAGTTAAGTCATTTAATTTCCACGTATGTGTATAGTTTTCAAAGCTTTTTACTTTTTTGTTACTGATTTCTAGCTTTACTAAATACGATATCACTTTTTTAGAATTTGTTGATACTTATTTTATGACTTCTCACCTCATTTATTCTGTAGAGTATTCCATATGCTACTGAGAAAAATTATTCAGCAGTTGTCATTAGAAAATTTTTATAGTCTATGAGGGCTAATTCTCTTTCTTTGTTGATTTTCTGTATGGGTGATCTGTTCAGCGTGGAAATATTATGGTATTGGGTATTATTTCTTACTTTAGATCTAATACTTGCTTTATATGTTTGATATAAATATATCTGATACTGGGTGATGCATATATATTTATATGTATATACATATTTAGAATTGTTTTTCTTTTCTGAATTGACACCTTTGTCATTATCTAATACCTTTGTCTCTCTACTGCTTTTCATTTAAAGTTCATCTGAAATTAGTATGGCTACTGCTGCTTTCTTTTGACTTCCATTTATTTATGTGGAATATATTGTTCCATCCCCTCACTTTCAGTCTTATGTGTCCTTACAGGTTAAACGAGCTTCATATAACATACTTGGGTATTTTTTTTTAATCTATTCATTCATTCTGCCTTTTAATTGGACAATTTATTATTGTTACGGTAATTGAGGTGTTTTTTTGGTACCAGGCATTGAACCTGGGGTGCTTAACCACTGACCACACCCCCAGCCCTCATGGTAATTATTGACAGATAGGTCTTACTACAGTGATTATATACTTAGTTCTTTAGGTTTCTTTATTCACTTTGTTTGTGGACCTGGGAATTGAACACAGAGACACTATACCACTGAGCTATATCCTGAGCCCTTTTTGTAACTTGAATTTGAAACAGGGTCTGATCAAGTGACTGAGGCTGGCCTCAAGCTTGTGATCCTCCTGCCTCAGCCACCCAATTCACTGGTATTACAGGCATTCACCACCTCACAAGGCTTTTGTTTTTTAGTTTTGTTGTACTTCCTTACTGGGGATTAAACCTGGGGTGCCTTTCACTTAGCCACATCACCAGGCCAGAGTGGCCTGGAATTTGTAATGTTCCTTCCTCTGCTTCCCAGCTCGCTGTGATTGTAGGTGTGTACCATCATGTCCAGCATACTTACTCTCATCATGTGTTATAGACTTACTTGATGGTTAACTGAAGTATTCAAATTCACAGTTTTTAATACTTGCTTAATTTATCCCTCCCTGTTATGGATTTTTATCTTGTCAGTTCTACGAGTCTTTCCAAAAACTTTGTTGAGTATAACAAGCTAATTCGATATGATTGCAATGTAACTTTGTCATAAGGATATGAATAGAGATAGACAAAAGAAGAAAATTTAGTCATAAGAAAACTCTGCTACAGTATATTTTCTTTTTTGTACAGCATGTTTTATTTACTGGGAAAATACCTGTAAATAGCCCATCATAATCATTGATACATCAAGTATATGAGTTAAATTTTTCTTTTCATGTCAACATACATTATCATGTGTAAACAACTAAAGATTATTTTATCATCTAAATTTCATTTTTCATGTTTATATGTTATAGCTTTTCTTTTTATCATAATCATAATTTATCCTTCACTCAACCCAGAAAAGACATTTTGATATTGTGAATTGACTCTTGCCAGAGACTGCCAGTATATACCTTTGTCACATAGGATGTATTGAATTGCAGTAATAACTTCCTTCACATCACAATTGCCTATGTGGTTCATTAGTAAGAGCATTCTCCTAGAATTCCTGATAGGATTTGGTGTTTGTCTAGGGGGATAGATGGTTTTTCAGCTTAGTGAGGCATCTCCCTCTACTGGATGCATTGATAGGGTAAATACACTTCTGTCTCATAACCACAATAGTCTTACCTGGAAGGCGGAAATATGGAGTGAAAGGAACTCTAATTAAATATGAGCTGAACCAATCACAGTAGCGAGAAGAGGGAAATTTTGTTCCTTTTCAAGATTCAGAATATGTTCTGTTTCACCAGTTTTAGAGGCACATGTACAGGATGTCTTTTTATTGTTGTTTATCCATTCTAGTCACTTAAGATCATGATCTCTTGTCAGATTATGTGACATAATTGGCTAGAATATGAAGTCGACTCCAGTTTTCATGAACTGGTTTTGCCTTTCTTACTATCTAAATAGTAATTTCTTACAGTGTACTGTACATTGTTCTCCATAAATTGACTACTGATGTGGTTCCATTCTCATAAGCCCAGGGTAAGTTAACTCATAAGTGACAAATGCTTTTAATATACTTAGTGAACTTCAAAGCTGAACCAAACCTACCTCACATGTACTCACATATATTAGCCTACATTGAGTACAATCATCTAAGACAATCTTATAATAAGGTGTTGAATATCTTCTTTAATTCATTAAACATACTATGCTGTAGGATCCATTTTTTCCCTGCACGAGATTGTGGCTGAGTGTACTGCAGCTCACTGCTATTGCCCAGCAACTCAGGAGGCTGAAATATGAGGATCCCCAGTTCAAGGCCCTCTCACAGAAACTAAAAAAAAAAAATTCTGGGAATGTACCTCAGTGGTAAAGCGCCCCTGGATTCAATCCCCAGTGCCAAAAAAAAAAAAAAAAAGTGTGATGCATATTGCTACTGGAGATTGTACCCAGGGATGCTTTACCACTGAGCTACGTCCCCAGACCTTTTTCCTTTTTGTTTTGAGACAAGGTCTGGTTAAGTTTCAGACTGGTCTTGAACTTGCAGTCCTCCTATCTCAGCCTCCTGAGTTGCTGGGATTACAGGTGTGTGCCACCATATCCCACTGCAATAATTCATTCTTAAAAGTAGATCTCTGCATTGTGTGTTTCTGTTTTTATTCTTGAAAATAAACTACGAGGTGGAATACTTCTGCAAGTTTTGATTAGGCATTATATGAGCTTAGTAGGTGTCTTTTTAAATCAAATTGGATAGTAAGCCTCCTTTCATTTTGAACTATCTTGAACCCATAGTGAATTGGTATGTATTTCTAATATACCACGAGGCTTAATTTATGTGTAGTTCAAAATAATTGTGGTTAATAGACCACTGAAGAGTAGGTTTTTTGTTGATGATTTCAAATTTCCTATTCACATATGTTCTTCCTCTTATTTATATAAACATATTTGTGTAAATATACATATATTTAAGAATGTGTGTATGAGTGTATACGTTTTCAGGGAACAAATGACATTTTTACATGAATTTTGTATTTTTCACTTTTATTTTTAGTTGTAGGTGGACAGTATGCCTTCATTTTATTTATTTACTTATATGTGGTGCTGAGGGTTGAACGCAGGACCTTACACATGCTAAATAATTGCGCCACCACTCAGCCCCAGCCCCAGCCCCTATTTTTCACTTTTTGATAATATATTTTCTTCAGAACAGATTTCTATAGATTTTTTAGAAAGAATTTTTTAACTCTTTCAAACAAATTGCAGACCAATACATTTTTTCTTTTTTTTTTTTTTTTACTTTCACCAAATTGTATTGGAGAAATTCAAGTGTATATACTTTTTTTTTTTTCATATCAGAGTTTGAACCCAGGGGTGCCCAACCACTGAGCCACATCCCCAGCCCTTTATTTTTTATTTTGAGACAGGGTATCACTACATTGCTTAGGGCCTCACTAAGTTGCTGAGACTGACCTTGAATTTGCAATCCTCCTGCCTCGGCCTCCTGAACCATTGGGATTACAGGCATGCACCACTACACTCAGCACTCAAAATATATTGATAATAATTGAGTACTATTTGGGGTGGGGTACAGATCTATTGAGAGAATGAAGTTCTCAAATAATAATTCCCTTCTCTGAGAGTCAAAATTAGATTTCCCTATTATCAAACTGATTACAGATATCTGTGAAACCAGTCTTAGCCAAGGGCCATGCAAAATCAGATCGCCATATTTGCCCTGCAGATCATATAGTTTGATGAGACATTTTTCTTTCCTTCCTTCCTTCCTTCGTGCTGTACCACTGAGTTATGTCCCCAGACCTATTTCATTTTGATACAGGTCCAAGTTGTCGAGGCTAGTGTCCTACCTCAGCCTCCAGGTAGCTGGACTTTCAGGCGTGTACCACTGGCCCAGCTTACTAAGACTTTTTACTGGGGCCATGGAAGGAGTTCTTGCCTGACAGGCAGTTGCTTAACCAGAGATCTCATTGGCATTATGCTCCTTCTCAACTATAGTTATGGGGAATCAGGTGTGGAATTTGCTAGCATCTGTCTTGGATCCCACTGACATCCTATTAGCTTGTAATTGAACAAAACATCTCCACACAACCACAGAGTAATTAACGTCTTTGAGCCAGCTCCAAATAGTTTCTTGTGCGGGTGCACTGAGAAGCAATGACCTCCACTTTACCTTCTTGCTTATTATGTCTTGTTGCCATATATAGTCACACACCCTTTAGCTGCATAATTATATGCCAATGAGTTGAATAGGGTTCGTGAAGGCACCTTCTTTCCAAGGAACTTCATCCATAGTCAACCCCTGTTATGTCCATAATTCTCCTGAATGACCAGCGCCCTTCTAGCCCTGGTGCTGCTCAGCTTTTGAGTGTGCCTGCACTCTGTTCCTACTTTGTGTACCTTTTCCTTTGCAATGAAACAGTTGGTTCTTTTTTGCAGGGGATGGGATTAAACTCAGGGGCACTCAACCACTGAGCCACATCCCCAACCCTATTTTGTGTTCTATTTAGAGACAGGGTCTCACTGAGTTGCTTAGTTGCTCTCCATTGCTGAGGCTGGCTTTGAACTCGAGATCCTTGGGCCTCAGCCTCCCTAGCTGCTGGGGTTACAGGTGTGCACCACTGTGCCCAGCTGTAAGACAGTTTTTTTTTTTTTCCTTTAACCTGACCTGTCCTTAAATCCAGTGGCTCAGGAGACTGAGGCAGGAAGATCACATGTTCAAGACCAGCCTCAGCAACTTAGGCCCTAAACAACTCAGTGAGATCCTGTCTCAAAAAATAAAAAAGGACTGGGGATGTGGCTGGGTGGTTAAATGCCCCTGGATCAGTATAAAAAATAAAATTATTTTTAGTGATGTGCTCAGGAACATGGAAAGATTTCAGTGGAGGTCTGCTCTGTCTCTGGACACCTGCAAACCCCTAACTGGTGACATCTTCCTTCACCAAGCAGGTGGTAAATTAAGGGCAACAGCACAAACTGGTGAGTGGGCAGCTTTTTTCTAGAATATTCTCTTTAGTTTGCCATCTCTCCATATCTCTCCATTAGATAAATTTGCTGCTTTTTTTTTTTTGGCCTGTTTTGTTTCCTCTTAAGTCCTTGCAGCCTTGCTTCTAGTTTAGAACGCCTGTGAGTGCCTGACCCTAAGCATTCATTCCTTCCAACTCAGGAGGAAGGACTTAGGAGGGGAACACCGCATGTGTGCAGCACCCTCTCGGGGAAGCCCCAAAGTAACATTTTGTTCCTGGGTGGGAGGAATATCCCTGGCTCATCTGGGCAGGCAGGCACAGGATTGATCACCCAGTGTCTTGAGGGCAAGGAGACATGTCCATTATATTAGTTTGAAAAAAAAAGGCATCCGGAGAAAAACTCCACCTGATGCTGTGCAGTGTGTGCTGCTTACACTGCTCTCACCCAGAAGCTCAACTTTTTCTAGCTTTTGCATTTACTTTCAAAGGCTTGTTACTAAGCTTTTTGCACGATCTTTTTTTCACATTCCATGGTCACCTTTGCAATCACTCCCACCCTGATCTTACAGAAGATAACTCTCCCCTCTTACACACCAAAGGCCTCTGCCCTTGACTCATTTTCTGGAAGATCCCTGCTCTCACCTCATCCTGTAGTTAGCTTTCCTGTCCCACCTCCTCTCCTACCTGAAGCCATTACTACACTGGCAGACTTGGCATCCTGGATTGCTCTGGCAGTGGTGTTGGGATAAGACAAGACTGAGTCCGAAATGTATTCCATTAGAAAATTCCTCTTTTCCTCAAACACTCTCACCACATATTTGGGGGAACCTTCAGGGTATTTGCCCTTTTACCCTGCTGAACCATATAATTATGCTTTCCTGGCCGAGGACAAACCAAAATGATTTCCATCACTGAAAATTGCAGTCTAGATTCTTATAGGACCACCCAACCTGACTCATTCTGACAGTTCTTTTTTCAAGAACCCTGATGGAGCTTAGTGGCTCTTGAAAATGGTCTTTGAGAATGTTCAGCAGATCCTGGAACTCCAAGAATACTTGGGTACAAAAATATTATGTTTAGGGATGCCTACCATCCTTTAACCCTCAGGAGGCTGAGAGGAGGATCACAAGCCAGACCTGTGTAGGCCAAATCCTCAGTAGTTTGTTCTTGAGCTTGGTCTACAGGGGCAAGGATCTCTCCAGGAGGTCAGCATTTCTTTTTTTCTCTTTCAAGCACAAGAAGGTTGAAGTCTCAGCTCATGACCAAGCTGAGATTTCTCAAAAGGAGTGATGCCTTACCTTACCCATTCTAGCCAGTTCTCCTTTGGGGTTTTGTTTGTTTTTCATACTGGGAATTTAATCCAGAGACAGTATACCACTAAGTATATCCCCAGGCCTTGTTATTTTTCTATTCCAAGGCAGATCTCACTAAATCACAGAAGGTCTCACTAAGCTACTGGGACTGGCCTTGAATTTACAGTCCTCTTGCCTCACAACCTTTTCCAGTTGCTGGGATTATAGGCAGGCATGCACCACGGTGTCCAGCTCCTTTTGGATTTCATTCTGAATAATTGAGATATTATTTTCCACCAGAAGGGCTCTGGTGTCCATGATCTATAGACATTGAAGCCACACACAAGACAGACTCTGATTTGAAAAGTAAGCCACAGGTCAAGGAGAGTCTCAGCTACATATATGGTGAATGGCTCATTGTTTAAGGCTGACAGACTCAAGACAAAGGCTGATTTTGTTTAGCAATACTGCAAGATCTCAATACAAATTGGGAAGTGGAGGAAATCTGACCTCCAAATGGGACTCTGAATTAAAATATAATGCTGAAATTGAATCTCCTCTGCAAGGGAGAAGAAAAATGGACAGAAGTTCCTAATGTCCAGACCTTATGATCTCATACCTGAACTCAAAGCAGGGTAGTCTGTGGTCATGCCCCTTGACAGAAGCCAGGAGCAGAGCTTCACACTATGGGGAGTCCCAGAACCCCTACCTGTGTCCACTCCAGGAAATCTCCAACACGTGGGATCACGTGGGTACATTTCCTTTTCTCTAGTTTAGACTTGATGTAAACAAAAACAGTGACTGATGGGATTGAGGCAAATTGATGAATTCCAGGTGCTGTGACCCTAAATCTTACCTGGGGTGACCTGTTTTTAGTGTTGTCCACCTGCTGTACCCTAGAGGAAAAGGTTCAGGCCTGGGCCAAGACCCAGGCTTATGCTGATAGTGTGGTGGCCCAGGATTTCCATCAGGCAGTAGGAACTACTGCAGGACACCCAGGATCCTAACTGAATTGATCAGATGGGGCTTTGCAACCTTTCTCATTGGAATCACATAACTTATTTAATCAAAGAAATGGAAATGTGCATGAGCAGATGAATACATTATGAAAAGGTCACAGGAATAACTCAGGAAAGGGATGAAGTTCTTTGCTAATCTGCATGTAATACCCTGATTCTTCCATCACTAAAACCAAATGGAGAATATCTTCTACTCCAAGGTTTCCATGGTTTGACTTGTTTACCAGCGGGCCTGGATGATTCACTGTCTCCCTGACCTCAAGGTTGACTTCTTTCCCTATTCCTTTGTACTCAGACTCACAGTACCTGTTTGCCTTTGAGTGGACTGATGCTGCCCCACTCAGTACGCTCGGGTGGTGCCGCTTCGTGTACTCAAGCACAGTTCCCACCTGTTTAGAAATGGCCTAGCAAAAGAACTGGCCTCCTAACCCTTAGAGACAGAGCTCTCTTCAATATGTACACGATCTCCTTATTTGCAGCCCCGCAAAAAACAGTGTCAGTTCTTTATTTTTTTTTTTTTGTACCAAGGATTGAACCCAGGGGTGCTTAACCACTAAGCCACATCCCCGCCCCCCCCCCCTTTAAATATTTTATTTAGAGACAGGGTCTCGCAAAGTTACTGAGGTTGGCCTTGAACTCGTGATCCTCTGCCTCAGCCTCCTGAGCTGCTGGAATTACAGATACATGCCACCACACCTGGAAGTTCTTAATTTCTTAGGGGTCCAAGTGCACTGGTATCTCCACAAAAAGGCCAACTCTCCCAATAAAAAGTAAAATATGTAGGCTGTATCCTGATTCCACAAGAAATAACTTCACCCCTGAGACCCTTGTAAAGGTAGAAGCACTCTAAGCCAAGAGACAACTCAGGGCCTTCCTAGAAATGACTGGATTTTATAGAAGTTGGATCCCTGGTTTTGGACTCAGCCAAGCCACTCTGTGAGGTTATTCTTGAGTTCCAACTGTGAACTGCTGGACTGCACAGGGAAGTGAGGCTTTTCAGATGCTCAAGGGCTTGCTGCTATCCGTTGCAACTTTAGGATTCCTGACTTGGATGAGCCATTCACCTTATTAGCTGAGATTCCTCAACCTGTGGCTTACTTTTCAAATCAGTTAGATTCTTCATCCTGTGCCTGGCCTCAGTGCCTGTGTACCATAGCCACAACAGGCCTTCTGGTGGAGGCGGTCATTAAATTAACCCTGGGATACACACTGGAGGTTCAGACCCCTGACTGGTTGATGGCCCAAGCCCCAGGCCCCCTGCTGGAATCCCCCGTGGTGGTCACTGCTAAAGTGTTCCTAACTCTGAACCTGGCAACCCTGCTTCCCACCCAGAGGAAGAAGATGACTTCCTTCATCAGTGTGGAGACCCAGGAGAGGTTCACCCTAGCAGGCCTGGCCTCCAGGATGGGACCAACCTTTGACCAACCCTCATCCGGACTTGTTCCCACTGGGAAGTAGTTCCTTGGGGAGGGAGCTTGGAGGGCAGGCTGTGCCTCTGTTCTTCCCCAGGAGGTGGCTCAGGCAAAACCCCTTCCCCCAAGCCCTTCAGCCCACGAGACTCAAGTAACCATCCCTCCTGGATCTCTGCCATTGAGGAAAGATGCACGAGACATCATCTACACTGAGGTGTGCTTTCCTAGGCCTTCATGCTCATGTGACAACATGGAAGGGGGACTTCTGACGGGGATAAACAAACATGGAAACGTGACCATGACACTGTCACCCTCCTGGAAGTAGTGTGGTTACCCACAGAGGCTGCAGCCATGCAGGTCAGGGGACCCAGAAAGGGTGGCTCAACCAGAATGCAGGGAGTGCCCTGGAGGATCCCAGTGCTTCAGGAATGGCCTGGTGTCCTGGCCCCAATCTTAGGTCACCTGCTCTTACTCAAAGATGGAGGAGGAATGGGCAAACAGTGGGTACGGAAGCAGCAGACAGCTGGGGGACTAGAGAGATCTGAAGCATGACTACCTCAGGCTGACCAGTGGGAATTAAGAAAGGAAGCCAAGAATCGAACTGCTTAGGGAGGGAGGCACTGATGACACTGGTCACTCATGCCTTTGCAGGGAAAGTTTTTGTATGCCACTCGAGAGGTGACAAGCTAGCCCCTCACCTGGTAATAGCCTGCAGGGTGGGGCAGTGGGCAACCAAACCACCCCCTTTACCTAGCCCTCTGCAGTAATGGAGTGTGTTCCCCAGGGAACGTTGGCAGCTAGACTCCCCCAGATTTCCTCCCCCTGCAAGGATGTAAACACCTTGGTTTTGCTGACATCTTTTCTGGGTGGATAGTAGCATACCCCACCTGAACCCAAAAGGTCACTAAAGCTCTATGAAAGAAAACCATCCCTCAATTTGACCCCTGGGTCACTCCAGTGTGATCCTGACCTCGATCTCCAATGCCTCATGGGCATTGGGAACCACTTACATCTCTCTCCTGTGTGGGATTGAACCCAGTACCTTGTGCACGTGAGGCAAGCACTCTGCCAACTGAGCTACATCCCCAGCCCATCCACTTACATTTTTTAAAAAATGTTTTGTTTTAGTTGTAGGTGGATACAATACCCTTATTTTGTTTTTATGTGGTGCTGAGGATCAAATCCAGGGCCTCACATGCTAGGCGAGTGCTCTACACTGAGCCACAGCCCAACCCACTTACATCTTTGCACCTCCTGGCTGCTGGAAGGGGCCAGTCTACTGATCAAAAGCACTGTGGCAAAGCTGACAAAAAACACCCAAACCCTGGTGACAACCTTGGTCTGTTGGGCTGTGAAGAATCAGAACTCCCCAAACTTCCCTCCACCTGAACCATCGTCAGTACTCTGTGGGAGGCCCTTTGTGACCTCATGCTGTCACTGATCCTAAGATACAAGAGGTGATCAGAAACGTGATTAATTTGGCACAGCTGCAATCGGCCCTTGGAGTTCAGAAATCATATCTTCCCAGCTGCTGATGTCACCCCCACTGCTCCACAGATTCAACCAGGGGATGTCATTTTTAAAAGACTTGAAAAGAGACTCAACCTGTCACTCCCTAGACAGGAGGATTCCTTCCAGATCCCACAGGGACACCCCGAGGGTTGTCAGATTCCGGGGACAGACATGACAGGCCCACTTTCCCAGGATAAAACCTGTCCCTCTTGAGCTTTTACAGCCCAGGACCACTTGCCACCAGGGAAGAAAGGATGGCTCTTCACGTGAGCCTCTGGAGATGGATGGGTCCTTTTCAGAAGCAACAAGGGCCCTGTTTAAGCTGCTCCCCTGTGTACGACGTACCAGGACTCTTGCTCCTCTGCTCTAGTGGGACTTGTCCTTTTGGCTGTGGGGATTGCCCCTGGCTGGGGGGGTCTCTTGGCATTTCCGGTCCTCTTCTTCCTCCCCTGGGGGCTGCCTGCTGGGTTGCTGTGAAGCAACACGTATACCAGGAGGAGCCGCTAGATGGCAGCACGTGCTCATAACTGCGCTCCTGTTGCTCTTCCCCCACTTTCTCACTCGGGCAGCGGGGTAACTCTCTTCACTGTGGACTGGAGACAGGATGAGAGGGAAGAGCCTTCCTCTCTAACATTGGATTTGCCCTTATCAGCTCACTCTGGGGGAGACATCAAGACAATATTAAGGGGTATTTGGGCAAATGAGACTAACATGATTCTAAATCTCCCTTTGATGGCTAATGCCTTCCATCCAGACCCAAGAATTAAAACTCACCTCCTCATAGGACACCCCCCTATGGGCTTTTTAGCCTTTGACTTTGACCTGGTGAGTTAATGTAGCTGGGTACAATTTCAGCCACTTCGGGAACTCTAGATGTGAACTTCTAGATGGCTCCATTCTCATGGTGTTAAATACCTCCGGTACCATCTTTCCCTGCTGTAAATATGTAGATTCCTGCTGTAACAGTATACTTAGTCGAACTGCCCCAACACACCTGTCAGCCATCCTTCTATAACACAATTGGTTTTTTTGAGTGTATCTGTGTCCCACCCACTCAGTAAAAGCACAAGGGAGATTTGCCACCATTGGGGAAAATGGGTAACGAGTTTACATTAGCCAGAGTATTAAAGTCTTTTTAACAAAGAGGACCCTGTGTCTGTTGAGCAAATGAATTAATGCACTTCACTGGCTCCTAAGATAAGACAGATGTTCCTGAGCCCAGGCTCGTGTGCTTACCTGGGGGAATGTTGTTCATGACAAGCAAGAAACCATGGTGACTTCCATGAGGCGGAGACTGTACAGAGCATCGTTGAAAAGAGGTGATTCAGTCATGGGAAGTAGGATGTATTGTAACTTCAGTAGACAAAATACATGTTTCCGACAGTGACCCTGAGACACCATCTCTATGCTACAGAGGCACCTGAGAAGGGAGGTCCAGGTCCACCTGCAGCTGGGGAATCACCTGACTTGCATCACTATCTGAACTGGTGAGAGGATGACCTGCAGGCCGTGACTGCCACATCAGAGCCACAGGAGTCACGGCCGTCAAGCTGCACAAGACCTGAAATTGCTCCCTACATCCCTGGACTCATGAGCCCAACTGGTGATAGAAAATAGATTATTTCTTGCCTCAGGAAGGTGGACTTGAGCTCTGGCAAACACCTCCTGCTGTTTTCGTGTCTGGACACAAAGAAACTAGAGCCGATAAGGTTTTAAAAAATGATACTTGGCTGCCAACTGCTTACCCAAGTAGTGCTGGGCTCTGTGGGAGACTATGAAGCTTCCCTGCCTAACGTCACGTAGCTGTTCCCACAGCTAGGACTCTTGGTTGCTATTATTTCTGTCATTGGCCCTAATCATCTTTATCTGCTGGTAAGATGTGTCTCTTCTAGGGGACAGAAACTCCAGATCAAGGAGATGCTGGCTCGCAGACATCAGATTTCCTACACCAGAGACTCCCCCAAACTTCCCCTCCACCTAGTCCAGGCAGCCAGACACCTTTGATTCCTGGCTAGGTAGGGACATTGCCCTCCAGCCAGAAGCATCTCTGGAAGATGGACTGTTCCCTTTATCAAATATTAAGAGTAAGTCTCTGGGGAAGGGACTGAATGAGACAGGAAAGTGGGAAGTAGGTGCAGGCACACAGTCTTGCTCAATGGGCACTTTGACCTGGTCTTATGTGACAGGCAGTTGCTTAAGCACAGAAATCCTGTTGGCATCAGGCTTCCTGCTCAGTTCTAGGTATGGGGAAGTAGGTGGGGGTCTTCTGACATCAGGCTGCCTGTTCATCCACAGGTATCTCACCTGCATCTGTTTGGAGAAGACAATACTCTCCCTAGCCACAGAGGGACCACACCTTGAGCAAGCCAGGGACTGTTTCTCTTGGAGGTGCACCTAGAAGCAAGGTCTCTACATTTTGCTTATTATGACTCATTACCATATGTCCTCACACACCCTGTAGCTGCATAATTACAGGTCTATGAAGCTGAGTGGGGTTCCACGAAGGGACCTCCCTATTCCAAGGAACTTCGTCCATAATCAGCCCTTGCTTGTTAATATTAATTTCCCTAAATATGATAGTGAGACCGGAATATAGTCGACCCATAGGCAGTCAGGAAGAGTTTCAGAGAAGAAGAGGAGGAAGAGACCATGCCATCCTGACCTGGGCGATACATTGTTGCAGCCCTTGACAGCTTCAACTGCAACAGCACGTCCTGAGTTACTCCTCCCCCTATCCCTAGCAACATCAATCACAAAATCTCCAAAGCATTTCCTCTTGTGCCAGCAAACCCTCACCCCAACCCTTATGCTAAGAAAGGCTTAGAAACTACTCTCCATATTTGTTGAAAACAAAATAGAGTTGATTAGCCCCCTTTTAAATCCTATGTTACTTGTCATTAACCAATCACCTATAGGGACAGATCAAGTTCATAAGATACCCTAGACTACAGACATCCATTGGCATCCCTCCCTCTATGGGAAGCTCTGCCTTTTTCTCTTTCTATTAATGAATCCTGTTGCTTTGCTCTCACCCTTGTGTCCAGAGATATCATTCTTCAAGTCATGAGACAACCCTGACCCATGCTGTTACAATAATCCACAGCCTTTCTAACGAGCTGCAGAGCCCTGGGAAGCAGGAGCCCCCTTGCAGGTGGTCTTGGGGCTGTTTCCTTTCTGAGGTTGAGGCTCTTGTTTCACTATGGCTGTTTTTGAGACAGTGATTTGGGAATGTAGCTTGCTAGAGTCAATCTGTAACTTGCCCATGTGGAACAGGAATAGAGAAATTTAGAGATGTCCTGCAGAAAGGGTCATGAAAGTGACTCAAGGTGAGCGTGTCTATGGTGAATATTCAGGTTTGGAAGGATGGAGAGTTCCACACCATGAGGAGGGGACAGTGGCATGGCGACTCCCAGAGTGAAATCCTTAGGCATCCTGCCTCAGCACCTGGGAGTATCCCATTCTGAAAACGGATTCAGCAAGCTGTCAGTCTGGCCCTCAAGCTTGGGAATATGCTTCACCTTCTGAATCCAAGTTTTTCTGTGGCCTCAGGTGGAGCAGGCTGGTTTCTGAGTTCAAATGTTTCCTTTTATTCCCTCTTGAATTCTTTGTAGAAAGTTGCTTCCATGTAACTCCGTTTTCCCCCTGAATTGAATAACTGCACTCCCCTATAGGTATGTTTTTATTGTCTTAGGTAAAAATAGGTAGATAGAAAAAGCATAGGAAAGCTTGGCTATGCAGCCAGCTGTCTCATCCCAGACATGACCTCTGACAAGAGGCACTCCCTCACTCCCTTCCGTTCCATTTTGTCCTGGCAGTCTGGGTAGATGTCCTTTTGTTTTTTTGGTACCGGGGATTGAACCCCGGGGGGTTTAACCACTGAGCCAAATCTCAAGCCCTTTTTTTAATCTTCATTTTGAGACAGGGTCGAGCTAAGTTGCTGAGACTGACCTTGAACTTTCGATCCTCCTGCCTCAGATACCCAGCTGTGGGAATTACAGGCATGTGCCAATGCACTTGGCGAGATGTCCTTTTTTGATGTGGGGTGTTATCTCCATGGATATTGCTTCTGGAACTGCCTAAGTACAGTTACCTCAATTAGAGGGGAAGAAACAGGAAGAGCCCACTCACTTCAGTGAGAACACAACACCAGTTCTGAAAACCCAGTATTGAATTCTGCTTAACCAATTGAATCCCAAATTTTCAATTCTGCAATGAATTGAAATTAATTTATATAAGTCAATATTACTTAACAATATTAATCTCACAATATGGTTGTATGAAAATGGTATTTTATAAACTGATGTTACATTTTGCATACTATATTTAGTTTTTATAGGGGTTCCCGCACCTGAGAGGGCGGACCTAAATGAATACATGCGATTATCCCGCATGTTAGGTCAGGTTCAGGCCCTGGAAAGAAGCTCAGGCTAGGAAGGGCTGTAGCTGGAAACCATCCCTTGGGTTCTATTCACCCAGGAGGGAGGTTTTCTTCTGCTGTCAGTCAGGGCTCAGGGGCGGGTCCTGAGTCACTAGCCAATCAGAGACATGGGGTGGGGCTTCAGGAACTGTCCAGTCAGGAGCGCCGCTGGAAGAGGGCGGAAACCTTGCACTTAGTTTTCCTTCATAGAGCCTCCACCTCAGGTGTCCAGCTCTGCTGCGAAGAGAACTAAGTGGCTCAGGCTGGTCACTGTGACCCGCAGAGGGCGACCCCGAGATCCCCAGAAGTCATGGAATGGTGAGTGTGGAAGGCGTCGTTCCGGGAGCGGGAGCGGGTCTCCGTGAGTTGAAGGGACGAATCGCTGTGGAAGGAGCCGGGGCTGCGGCGTCTGCGGTCCGAAGCCCGCTGGCCGGCTCGGCCCTGGGTCCTGCGCGGCCGCTTGGCCCGGCCGGAGCGTCTGTGGGCCGCGCGGCCCCCGCAGCCCCGCGTGTCCCCGTCCGCGGTGGCGGCGGGAGGGTCGCGGGGAGACTGGGACTCGGTGTGAGGCTGGCGCGGGTGCCCAGTGCGTCCCTGCGCCTCAGGGGGACCTGGTGACCCTGAATTCCGGAACGCTGGGGAGCCGGCTCTAAAGCCGTGACTCTTCTCAGCCCGGGGCGTGTGGGGCCGGAAGCGAGCAGAACCCCTAGGTCCTTGTCCACAGGGCCTCCTGAGGGGAGGTCGGCGCCCGGCTCCGCGGTGTGAAAACAGATGCGAAGGGAGGAAAGCAGAGCTGCGTGTAGGAGTCGAGCATGCAGGGGAGCCCGCCGTGACGTCCGCAGGCTCCTCAGTGGTCAGCGGAGGAGGACCTTCTCCAGAGAGGGGCGCGGAGGGCGCACCAAGAAGGTGGTAGTGTTGTAGGATAGAAGAGTTGGACATCTGCGGAATTTTCAGGAAGCATGTTTATTGACTGCAGGGCCCAGAGAGGCTATCGCCTAAAGCATTCTGGTGGGCGACAGTCTGGAAATTCTTTACTTTGTGCCCAGTGAGAGGAGGAGTTCACAGGTTTTCATGACAGGCGCTTTTGTTCCATTTTTGAGACTAGAGGTTTTGCTTTTTTTTTTTTTTTTTTTTTTTTTTTCCTGCAAACCTAGCATTTACAAAAAGAGGCAACTACCAACCGCAGTGCTCTATACAGGTTTTTTTTTTTTTTTTCTTCTTCTGATATCCTGTGTAAAAAGCTTTCTGAGAAGAAGAGGAACTTATGTGTTACAAATATGGGGGGGGGGTTCTCCTTAATTATGGTAAGGGTCTTCGGGTGGGTGGGGTCTCTGTCCTGCTTCAGTAGATGAAGGGAGGATGGAGGGTGGCAACATCATCTTGGATCTGAGAGTGTTCACCCTTATGTCAGCCTTTTGTTGTTGTTGTTGGTGGTGGTCATCATTTGTTTTGTTTTGTTTGATACCTGCATTGAACCCAGGATCCTAAACCACTCATCCATATCCCCAGCAACAACCCTTTTCTTTTTTGGGGGAGGGTAGGAGGTACTGGGAATTGAACCCAGGGGTGCTTTGCCATGAGCTACATCCCCAGCCCTTTTTATTTTTATTTTGAGACAGGGTCTCACGAAGTCCGTTGAGATTGGCTTTGAACTTGAGATCCTTCTGCCTCAGTCTCTTGAGCCACTAAGATATCATGCTTTTATTGATTACCTCTGGCTTTGAGCATTTTTCTTTAGTGGTCTTTCATTCTTGTGAAATTGTTTGTCTCTTTGTCAAACTTCTTTTTCTGTATAACTATTGTTTTTAATTTGAAATTGATTTTTTATACTTGATATATAGAAAAATGATGGATTTTTGCATGTTAAGCTAATGTGTGTTTTTAAACCTTGCAATACTCCAGTATTAATTGCAGGAGTTTTTGTTGGTTCCTTTGAGATGTTGAATGTCGCCACCCACGGCAACAATTGCGCAGGTATTTATCAGAGGGGCCTGGAAATAAACTATTTTTCCTATATTCACTAATTTATAGAGGAAGAGAGACTTTGAGAGAAAGATAGGCTTTGCTTAAAGGAAGAGAAACTTTGCTTATCAGGAAAAGAGACTGCTTAGAGGAAGAGAGACTTTGCTTAGAGGAAGAGAATTGCGTAGAGGAAGAGAAACTTTGCTTAGAGAGAAAGTTTTAGAGAAAGAGAGGCTTCTACGCTTATCAGAGATCTATTTCTTCTTAGTTCTGCTGCTTCTTCTTAAAGGTGCGTCCTGCATCCTGTGAACTAAGGATGCGTCTACCTAAGGTGCTTTAGTGATGTGTCCCATGTACTGCGATCTGCCTATCTGCAACCTAAAGATGTGTTCTCATTTCTCCGCTCTGCGATCTGCCTTCTGCCGCTGCCCCTACTGCCTGCTTCTATCTGCTTGCTGCTTCTTCTTCCTTTCTGCTAATGGCTTCTACTCAGCTTCTTTCTGCTAGCTGCTGCTCTTACTCTCCCCACCCGCCCACTGCCGGCTTATATTCCCTCCAGGAGGCAGAGGGCGGGGCCACCCACGCCAGTTGCGATCAGGCGAGGAGCCAGCTGCCCCATCACAGCAAGGGTTAAAACGAGCAGGCCCAAGCAGGCGCGCTGGGGAACACCTGTGCATGCATTGTGTGCGTGGACTTAACTGAATACAGCCAGTGATAAATCACCTGTTGAGTTTTTCTATTTTCAGTGCAGGGGATCAAAGCAAGGGCCTCACACATGCTAGGCAGGTGCTATACCTCTGAGGTAGGCCCTGCTGAAGATTTTTTCATCTTTATTCATAAAAGTTGTGTCTTCTCTGCACTGGGATTGAAATCTAGGGCACATTCACTAAGCTACACTCCCTATCCTTTATTTATTTATTTTTGTTGTTTCTTATAATGTCTATCTAGTCTTGTATCATGACACTCTGGGCCTCATATATTATTATTATTATTTTTTATTGTAAACAAATGGGATACATGTTATTTCTCTGTTTGTACATGGCGTAAAGGCATACCATTTGTGTAATCATAAATTTACATGGGGTAATGTTGTTTGATTCATTCTGTTATTGTTTCCCCTTCCCCCCCACCCCTCCCACCCCTCTTTTCCCTCTACACAGTCCTTCCTTCCTCCATTCTTGCCCCCCTCCCTAACCCTAACTCTAACCCTAACCCCTCCCACACCCCATTATGTGTCATCATCCACTTATTAGTGATATCATTCGTCCATTGGTTTTTTGAGATTGGCTTATCTCACTTAGCATGATATTCTCCAGTTTCATCCATTTGCCTGCAAATGCCATAATTTTATCATTCTTTATGGCTGAGTAATATTCCATTGTATATATATACCACATTTTCTTTATCCATTCATCAATTGAAGGACATCTGGGTTGGTTCCACAATCTGGCTATTGTGAACAGAGAAGCTATAAACATTGATGTGGCTGTATCTCTGTAGTATGCTGATTTTAAGTCCTTTGGGTATAGGCCAAGGAGTGGGATTGCTGGGTCAAATGGTGGTTCCATTCCAAGTTTTCTAAGGAATCTCCACACTGCTTTCCAGAGTGGCTGCACTAATTTGAAGCCCCACCAGCAATGTATGAGTGTACCTTTCTCCCCACATCCTCGCCAACACCTATTGTTGCTTGTATTCTTGATAATTGCCATTCTAATTGGGGTGAGATGGAATCTTAGGGTGGTTTTGATTTGCATTTCTCTTATTACTAGAGATGTTGAACATTTTTCCATATGTTTGTTGATTGCTTGTATATCTTCTTCTGTGAAGTGTCTATTCATTTCCTTAGCCCATTTGTCAATTGGATTATTTACATTCTTGGTGTAGAGTTTTTTGAGTTCTTTATAGATTCTGGAAATTAGCGCTCTATCTGAAGTATGATTGGCAAAGATTTTCTCCCACTCTGTAGGCTCTTTCTTCACATTGCTGATAGTTTCCTTTGCTGAGAGAAAGCTTTTTAGTTTGAATCTATCCCAGTTATTAATTCTTACTTTTATTTCTTGTGCTATGGGAGTCCTGTTGAGGAAGTCTGGTCCTAAGCCGACATGTTGAAGCTCTGGACCTACTTTTTCTTCTATAAGATGCAAGGTCTCTGGTCTGATTCTGAGATTCTTAATCCATTTTGAGTTTAGTTTTGTGCATGGTGAGAGATATGGGTTTAGTTTCATTCTGTTGCATATGGATTTCCAATTCTCCCAGCACCATTTGTTGAAGAGGCTATTTTTTCTCCATTGCATATTTTTGGCCCCTTTGTCTAGTATGAGAAAATTGTATTTATTTGGGTTTGTGTCCGTGTCCTCTATTCTGTACCATTGGTCAACCTTTCTATTTTGGTACCAATACCATGCCGTTTTTGTTACTATTGCTTTGTAGTAGAGTTGAAGATCTGGTATTGCGATACCCCCTGCTTCACTCTTTCTGCCAAGGATTGCTTTAGCTATTCTGGGTTTTTTATTCTTCCAGATGAATTTCATAATTGCTTGCTCTATTTCTGTAAGGTACATCATTGGGATTTTAATTGGAATTGCATTGAATCTGTATAGCACTTTTGGTATTATGGCCATTTTGACAATATTAATTCTTCCTATCCAAGAACATGGGAGATCTTTCCATCTTCTAAGGTTTTCTTTAATTTCTTTCTTTAGTGTTCTGTAGTTCTCATTGTAGAGGTCTTTCACCTCTTTTGTGAGATTGATTCCCAAGTATTTTATTTTTTTCGATGCTATTGTGAATGGGGTAGTTTTCCTAATTTCTCTTTCTGAAGATTCATCGCTTATGTATAAAAATGCCTTAGATTTATGTGCATTGATCTTATATCCTGCTACTTTACTGAATTCACTTATGAGCTCTAAAAGTTTTCTGGTGGAATTTCCTGGTTCCTCTAAGTACATAATCATATCATCAGCAAATAGGGATAGTTTGAGTTCTTCTTTTCCTATTCGTATCCCTTTAATTTCTTGTGTCTGTCTAATTGCTCTGACTAGAGTTTCAAGGACGATATTGAATAGAAGTGGTGAAAGAGGGCATCCCTGCCTTGTTCCAGTTTTTAGAGGGAATGATTTCAGTTTTTCACCATTTAGAATGATATTAGCCATGGGCTTAGCGTAGATGGCCTTTTCAATGTTAAGGAATGTTCCCACTATTCCTATTTTTTCTAGTGTTTTGAGCATGAAGGGGTGCTGTATTTTATCAAATGCTTTTTCTGCATCTATCGAAATAATCATGTGATTCTTGACTTTAAGTCTATTGATATGGTGAATGACATTTATTGATTTCCGGATGTTGAACCAACCTTGCATCCCTGGGATGAAACCCACTTGATCATGGTGCACTATCTTTTTAATATGTTTTTGTATGCGATTTGCTAAAATTTTGTTTAGGATTTTTGTGTCGATGTTCATTAAGGATATTGGTCTGAAATTTTCTTTCCTCGATGTGTCTCTGTCTGGTTTAGGTATCAGGGTAATATTGGCTTCATAGAATGAGTTTGGGAGGGTTCCCTCCTCTTCTATTTTATGGAATACTTTGAGAAGTATTGGAATGAGCTCTTCTTTAAAGGTTTTGTAGAATTCGGCTGAGAACCATTCTGGTCCTGGACTTTTCTTTGTTGGTAGGCTATTGATGACTTCTTCTATTTCATTACTTGAAATTGGTCTATTTAAATTGTGTATGTCCTCCTCATTCAGTTTAGGCAATTCATATGTCTCTAGAAACCTGTTGATGTCTTCAAAATTTTCTATTTTGTTGGAGTATAGATTTTCAAAATAGCTTCTAATTATGTTTTGTATTTCAGTCGTGTCTGTTGTGATATTTCCTTGTTCATTCCGAATTTTAGTGATTTGGGTTTTCTCTCGTCTTCTCTTTGTTAGTGTGACTAAAGGTTTATCAATTTTGTTTATTTTTTCGAAGAACCAACTATTTATTTTGTCAATTTTTTGTATTGTTTCTTTTGTTTCAATTTCGTTGATTTCAGCTCTGAGTTTAACTATTTCCTGTCTTCTACTACTTTTGGTGTTGGTCTCTTCTTCTTTTTCTAGGGCTTTGAGCTGTAGTGTTAGGTCGATTATTTTTTGAGTTTTACTTCTTTTATTAAATGCGCTCCATGAAATAAATCTTCCTCTAAGTACTGCTTTCATAGAGTCCCAGAGATTTTGATATGATGTTTCTTTGTTCTCCTTTACCTCTAAGAATTTTTTAATTTCCTTCCTAATATCTTCTGTTATCCATTCATCATATAATAGCATATTGTTTAATCTCCAGGTGTTGGAGTAGTTTCTGTTTTTTACTCTTTCATTTATTTCTAACTTCAATCCATTATGATCTGATAGAATACAAGGTAGTGTCTCTATCTTCTTGTATTTGCTGACATTAGCTTTGTGGCATAATATATGGTCTATTTTAGAGAAGGATCCATGTGCTGCTGAGAAGAAAGTGTATTCGCTCTTGGTTGGATGGTATATTCTATAAATGTTCGTTAAGTCTAAATGATTGATTGTGTTATTGAGATCTATGGTTTCTTTGTTCAATTTTTGTGTGGAAGATCTGTCCAGTGGTGAGAGAGGCGTGTTAAAATCACCTAGTATTATTGTGTTATAGTCTATTTGGTTTCTGAAATTGAGAAGAATTTGTTTGACATACATGTATGAGTCACTGTTTGGGGCATAAATGTTTATGATTGTTATATCTTGCTGATTTATGCTTCCCTTAAGCAGTATGAAATGCCCTTCTTTATCCCTTCTGACTAACATTGGCTTGAAGTCCACATTATCTGAAATGAGGATGGATACTCCAGCTTTTTTGCTGAGTCCATGTGCATGGTATGTTTTTCCCCATCCTTTCACCTTTAGTCTATGGGTATCTCTTTCTGTGAGGTGAGTCTCTTGCAGGCAACATGTTGTTGGATTTTTCTTTTTAATCCAATCTGCCAGTCTATGTCTTTTGATTGATGAATTCAGGTCATTAACATTCAGGGTTATTATTGAGATATGATTTGTATTCCTGGTCATTTGGTTCATATTTAAAATTTTATTTATTTATTTATTTATTTTTTGACACATCTTTGTTCCTCCTTTATTTGACAGTTCCTTTAGGGTTATTCCTCCCTTTGCTGATATGCTTCTTTGTTTTTTATCTCTTCCTCATGAAATATTTTGCTGAGAATGTTCTGTAATGCTGGCTTTCTTTTTGTAAATTCTTTTAGCTTTTGTTTATCATGGAATGGTTTTATTTCATCGTCAAATTTGAAGGTAAGTTTTGCTGGGTATAAGGTTCTTGGTTGGCATCCATTTTCTTTCAGAGCTTGAAAAATGTTGTTCCAGGCCCTTCTAGCTTTTAGGGTCTGGACTGAAAAATCTGCTGATATCCGTATTGGTTTCCCGCTGAATGTAATTTGGTTCTTTTCTCTCACAGCCTTTAAAATTCTGTCTTTATTTTGTATGTTAGGTATTTTCATTATAATGTGCCTTGGTGTGGGTCTGTTGTAATTTTGTGTATTTGGAGTCCTATAAGCCTTTTGGACTTGATTTTCCATTTCATTCTTCAGATTTGGGAAATTTTCTGATATTATTTCATTGAATAGATTATTCATTCCTTTGGTTTGTTTCTCTAAGCCTTCCTCAATCCCAATAATTCTCCAATTTGGCCTTTTCATGTTATCCCATAGTTCTTGCAGATTCTGTTCATGATTTCTTACCATCTTCTCTGTTTGTTCAACTTTGCTTTCGAGATTAAATATTTTGTCTTCAATATCTGAAGTTCTGTCTTCCAGGTGTTCTATCCTATTGGTTATGCTTTCTATGGAGTTCTTAATTTGGTTTATTGTTTCCTTCATTTCAAGGATTTCTGTTTGGTTTTTTTTCAATATCTCTAACTCTTTATTGAAATGATCTTTTGCTTCCTGTATTTGCTCTTTTAACTGTCGATTGGTGCTATCATTCAGTGCCTGCATTTGCTCTTTCATCTCATCATTCAATGTCTGCATTTGCTCTTTCATCTCATCGTTTGCTTCCCTAATCATTTTAATTATGTACATTCTGAACTCCCTTTCTGTCATTTCTTCTGCCATGCTGTCGTTGGATTTTATTGATGTAACATCTAGATTTGTTTGGGGCATTTTCTTCCCTTGTTTTCTCATATTGTTCAGGAATCAGTGGGTCATTAAGATATTGCAGATTTCCTCTATCGACTTATAATGTCCCTGAAGATTGCTAGTATATCCCGTCTTATCCTTCAGTAGCCTGAAGTCTTGGAGGAAGTTGATAATGCGGAGCTCCACGAAGAAGCTGCCTCTCTAGGGGTGGTGACCCTCAGGTGGCGTATATTCCCTGCTAGTGGGCAGAGGTGCCTCCACTTGTTGACCAATGGTCATCCAACGGGGAACTAGGCTGCGGGCTGGGGCAAGTCCTGTTTGTGCTTGTGTCTCTGGTTTTACCGTCCCTGTGGGAAAACCTCTCCCGGTAGGGAAGACTCACCTGGTGGGGACGTCTTGCTGGTCAGTTCCTCTCCTAGAGGTTCCCCTCAATCTACAACTACCGCATGGGCTGGGCTGTCTTCCTCTGCAACGTTCCCAGGGGCCCGGACCTACCTCCTGGGACTGGGAGCCTCACCCTTCACAGGCGAGTCTCCTTAGGCTGCCTCTCCCAGAGACTCTGCCCTCAGTCCTGGAAACTTCACTCCGCCCCTAGGTGTGTCTCTGTGCGGCTCTTCCAACAAGAAGCCACCTAGCTCCTGGGACCCTGCTCTGCACCTAATCGCCTGGCTATGCGGCCCCTCCTGTGAGCCGCCACCTGGAGGCCCGTACAATAGCTCCGATACCCAGAGACCTGCCACACACCTCCTCCTCCGGACAGCGGCCGGGTTTCCGACGCAGTCACTAGGAGTCCAAGCAATTCACTTCGCGTCTCCTCCTCCCGCCAACCGCCCGTAGCCCTAGGCAGTCACTCCAAGTCCAAGTGACCCGCCCTGTTCCTCCTCCTCCTCCTCGGGGTAGCCCCCCGGGTGTTCAGGAGCGGTGGCTCCGAGACCAAGTGACCCACCACGCTCCTCCTCCAGGCAGGCCACCGGTGTTCAGGAGCAGTCGCTTTTAGTCCAATCAACTCACCACTCGCCTCCTCCTCTGGCAACCGCCTGTGGCTCTGATGCAGTCACTCCTAGACCAAGCGACCCGCCGTGCTTCTCCTCTTCCTCCGGGCAACCCCCCGGTGTTCAGTAGCGGTCATTCTGGGTCTAAACAGCTCGCCACGCAGCTCCTCCTCAGGCAGCCGCCCGGAGCCCCAGTGGTTGTTCCAAATCCAAGCACTGTACTGAGCCGCCTCCCCTATGATGATCCCAGTTGTCCGTGTTTACTGCTCCAGTGCAGGGAGGGGCGTCTCGCCGAGCAACTCCACTTCACAAAGTTCCCTGCGTTCCGGGGCTACCGCCCCATCCGGGACGCCTCCCCAATGGGAGAGACTCACCCAGCGACTTTGAGTTGGTCCCAAGTCTCTCACTATCTCCTCTTTTGAATCTTGCGTCCTGGAGCAACGTGAAATGCAGTCGCCCCCTGGTCTGCCATCTTGAAACCCGGAAGAAAACTTCTGTCCTCATACATTATTAAGTAGTACTTTGCTTCTATTGCCTGGAAGACATTGTACTGATTGATGTTATTAAATGTTAGAATAAGTCCAAGTACCAGGTGGGCCTGGTTCTCCCTATTGTTGAGTTGCTATTGTTTCAATTTCTGTAACAATACAATACAATAAGAGCCTTATTTACATTGTTTATCTTTCCTAATGTGAGTGATTGTGGATTGTTTCTTTCCAGAAATTGGCTGATTTCTTCCAAGTTATTTTTTTGTGCTTTAAAGTATCTTGCTCTTCTTTTGCTAGTTATTCCATGTGGTACATTAAACTGTTGATTGATGTCTTTCTTCTTTTCTAACATATGCATTCATTGTTCTAAATTTCTCCCTATGCACTGCTTTTTCTATATCCCACAAGTGATGTTAAGATGTTGGTTCATTTTCACATATTGTGAAATACTTGAATTTCTTTGCTGTTGTTTCCTTTGATGCATGTGTCATTCAACCATGTGGTGTGCAATTTCTTGGAGAGTTTCTTGATATGTTTATGCTATTGATGTCTGATTTCATTTCAGTATGGTCTGAACATGGGCATCTGTATGTGATTTCTTGCTGTGTCCCATACAGCATCAACAAAAGATCTCAAGTAGGGGTGAAAGGAGATGGAGAAATTCACAGAGACAGAGAACCTAGAGATATTTTTAACCAAAGCTGGAGCCAGGTGGGACCCAGAACTAGCTCTACAAATTTATTATATAGGGACTCCCAATCAGGAAGTTTAACTATGGGGACATTGTAAATCGTTCAAGGGTTGTGAGTTATTAAGAGGCTTCTTTGTGCAATAAAAAATTACAGAGCTAGAAAATTTTGAGGCTGTCTTGCTGTACTCAGAAAACCCACTGTACTTGAACATTTGGTAACTGTTAGCATCAGAACCAAGCGTCAAGGCTGTTGACATCTTGCCTTTTGGCAAGGAATGTTTCCCAGGTTTGGCTTTTCCCAACACTGCAGTATCAGCCAATGACCAGGGGCTCATCTGCTCTCCACAATTTTTGTTCCTTTAGATTTGTTAAGGTGTATCTTGTAGCTCAGAACATGGTCCATTGGTGAAGGTTCTATGTTGTGGTAGAACAAGATGGGAACTTTAGCGGTTTAAGAGGTGACAGACTGTGGTTTTGCATGCTGACACCCAGAAGCTCTGTTTACTGACATTTAAACATAGAGGCTTGTGGTGGCTAAAGGTACCTGTAAAAGATAACCACAGTAGCAGAAGCAGGAAACCAGGCCATTTTAGGCTTAGTGCAATAAAAGTCCCTAAGCTGTATGATCTAAGAGTCCCTGGGCTGTTGAAAAGCTTGCACCCATGTAAGAAATGCAGAATGCACCTTACAATAGAATGGCACCAACTCCCTTACCTTGATGTACCCCAATTGTGCTTGTGTATAAAAGTAAAAGCCCTGCTGTGGTCAGGGCTCAGGTTTTGTGAATTATCCCTCTGGGCTATGACTCCAGGAATAAACTATTGCTTCTGGATCTTGTGTCCTGACCCTCATTTCCTGCTACATTGTGATTTTGAGAAGAATGTGTACTGAGGCTTCAAATGTAGCTTAGCAGTAGACACACTTAGGAAGTATTTTCAAAGCCTTGGGTTCAATTTCCAACACTACAAAAAGAGATGGGGGCAAAAGAATGTGTACTTTGTAGTTGTTCTACCATAGCAGATGTCTCCAGTTGATGTCCAATGCTGTTGATTTTAACTATGCCATTACTGATTTTCTGCCTTCTTGATCTGTCCATTGCTGATAGAGATGTGTTGAAATCTCAAGATATAATTGTGAATCTGTGATTTTCCCCTCAGTTCCATGTTTTTGCCTCATGTGTTTTGATGCTCTATCAGAGTATATATTAAGGATTGTTATGTCTTCTTGGAGAATAAACTGTTTTAGTATTATTTAATCCATTTATTCCCTTTATTATTTGGTTTGAGATATAACTTGATTAGTACAATATTAATTGAGCTTCCAAAGGTGTTTTTGGATCAATCCTAGAATGGGTGTAACTTTATATGTAATTCATCTTTGTCTTCACATTGGTCTATTTTGAAAATATCTGTTATTTTAATAGATAAAAATTGAATACATTTGTAATTTCAAACATGATGCTTTCATCCAGGTGTTGTGGGGCATACCTGTAATCCCATCTACTTGAGTGGTTTAGGAGGAAGATGGGAAGTCCAAGAGCAACCCTGTGGAACTTAGACCCTGTCTCAAAATAAAAATTTAAAAATGGCTTGGGGATGTAACTCACAACTGAATGCTCCTGATTTCAGCACCCTTTCTCTCTCTCTCTCTCTCTCTCTCTCTCTCTCTCTCTCTCTCTCTCTCTCTCTCTCACACACACACACACACACAAATTAGCCATTGCTGAATGGCTAAATTGGGCTAATTACCAAATACATTGCTTCCCATACATATTTTCTGTGGAATGAGAGCAACTTAAACATAATTCTCTAATGATTTCTCAGAGTACTAGATTTCTTGAATTAATTTCTTATATGTAAGTGCAATTTTGACTCCTGACCTGATGTCTTGATAAAATTTTTTTTCTCATAAAATACACAAGGGTAGATCTTGTTTTCTGCCAGTCTGCCTGCAGAACATTCCCATTTAAAGTGATTATTGATATAGTTGGATTAATTAATATATTTGTAACTACTTTCTTTTTGTTTTACTTTATGTAATCACTGTTCCTACATCTTTTTGCTTCTGTCTAAAGGACTTTTTTCCATAAGGCAAACCAAGCAGACACATTGGTAAAAGTCTCTGAATTTTATTCTTTGTTCTTTTCCTTCTTCAGCATGCATAATTTCAATCATTTAACTTCATCTTAGTTGATAGTGATGGTGTCATATAAGTAGTTATAACTGGAACCTGAAATTACTATAAGGTCTTTTTTGTTTGTTTTGTTTTTTTGTGTTTTGTTTTGTTTTGTTTTGTTTTGTTGGTGGTACTGAGGATTGAAGCTTTATCACAGAGCTATATCCTCAGCCTTTTTAAATTTTTTTGTTTAGCATTAGGGTGTTGCTGAATTGCCAAAGCTGGCCTTGAACTTGTGATCCTTCTGCCATAGCTCCCTGACTCAGTGGGATTACAGGAGGCACCTCACTATTTGCTCAGTGACTATCTCTGTTCACTAATTTCAAATTCTGAGTTTTCTCAGAAATGGCTTTTCTCTTTTCTTTACTATTATTGAACCTTATTTTCCTCTTAATTATATTGTTGCTGTTGCTGTTGCTGTTGTTATTATCATTATTATTATTATGGGGATTGAACCCAGGGGCATTTAACCACTGAACCACATCCCCAGCCTTTTCATATTTTATTTAGGACCAGGGTCTTGCTGAGTTGCTTAGAGCCTCGCCCAGTTGCTGAGGCTGGCTTTGTAGTGGCCATGCTCTTGCCTCAGCCTCCCAACTCTGTGGGATTTCAGGCATGCACTACCATGCCCAGCTCTTTATTATTCTTTTATTTATTTTTTGTTATAGTTCATATGTGAACATTTGAAGACTCTAATGGATATCTATATGAATCAGAGTCTCCTCTTTCAGTGTTTGAGCAGAAGTACTTGATGAGGTCAGATTTTATTTCAGCCATTGGTTTGAGGGTTGTAGCAAAATTGAAACTACAGCATCAGTGGAGTGCATCAGTGTATCCTCCATTCATGTTTAAGCCTTCATTGTTTCACTATGATCCTCCATAGTTACATGTATTTAGCTTTTTCCTCAAACAAGGACACATATCTCTTTATTGAGTTAAAATGTTTAGTGTATCTTTAATCATGTAGTTATTTTTGTTGATATTAATCATGTGTGTGTGTTGAGGCGGGATTGAACCCAAGGCCTTGCACATGCTAGGCAGCTGCTCTAACACTGGTCTACATCTCCGGGCCTTTTTCTTTTTCTTTTCTTTTTTTTTTTGGAGGGGTACCAGGAATTGAACTCAGGGGCACTCGATGACTAAGCCATATCCCCAGCCCTATTTTGTATTTTATTTAGAGACAGGGTCTCACTGAGTTTCTTATTAGCACCTCGATTTTGCTGAGGCTGGCTTTGAACTTGCAATCCTCCTACTTCAGCCTCCTGAGCTGTTAGGATTACAGGGTGTTGCTGTAATCCTAAAAAGGCTGGGCCACTGCGCCCAGCCTTTTTCATTTTTCATTTTGAAACAGGGTCCCCTAAGTCGCCCAGGCTTCCCTGGAATTTGGGATTCTCTTGCCTCAGCCTCCCAAGTTGCTGTTATTACACATCTGTGCCACAATGCCTTGGAGCATAATAGTCCTTTTTTATGCCACATATTGCAAAAATTTTTGTCTTTTACCTTCCTCTATTTTCATAGATTTAAATTGCTCTGCTTTTTTTTTAAAGGAATTTTTCTCTTTTTAAATTAGGAAACACTATTCTCTATATTTAAAAGGAATTTATGACTTCTCAAACTATTCCAGTATTGTCTTTCTGGTTTCAGTGTGTAATTTGAATGTCATCCTTGGAATAGAGGGGAACACATGGCATGTCCAGGTAAATAGATACCTTTTTGTCCCTGACTCGACTACTAGAGAGGCTGGGTGTCTGCCACTGTTGTACAATGCCCGCTGTGTCATGAACCAGTTCTCTGTTCACATGTGGACTCACTGAGTGTTCTTTTCTTTTTCACGATCTGTTTGTTAATCTTTCTGTTAATAGTGTACTCTTCCAAGTAGTGTGGCTTCAAGATGTTTTGTGTCCATTAGTCAAGTGATCACTTTCTTATTCCAATGTATTTACATATTGTTAGACATTAATTATGCCTAGAGAATTCAATAAACTTTTTTTCTTTGTTTTCTTTCTGTTTCTTTTCTTTTCTTTCTTTTTTCTTTAGTTTGGGAATGGATGCCAGAGGCCGTGTAGCACTGCACCATATCCCTACCTCTTTTAAAAATTTATTCATTTTACTTTTTTTTTTTTTAATTATTTTGAGGTAGGGTCATACTATGTCCAAGTCACTGGGATTATAGGGCATGCCGCTGCAGCAGGCATAAATAATTTTTTTTGTTTTCCTAGGAAAAGATCTTGTTGTTGACATTGTGTAATTTTAGTGGTCTATGTAGAGGTGACATGTTGGTGACCCTGAAATCTTTCTAAGAACATGTACCACTTTTCCCCTTATTTTATTGTGTTTTGACATTCTCCAACCAAAACTTTAATGATTACCTATTAGTTTACTGAATTATCCTTCATGAGTCTTATTTACTACATAGTTCTGGTTGGTGTACAGGAACTTGGGTCCAGACTTCCAGTTGCAGTCCCTTAGTGCAGTTCCAAAAGATGTATGAATTCCCTAATAACGAGTTGTAGAAAGAGGTTTTAAATCTGATCGGACACACCAGTTCACTAGAAATTCATCACCCAGTGTATATTTGCAGGGCTAATGAGGTAGGGAACCTCTGACCAGCATGTCAGAATATCACAAACATTTAGAGGACCAACAGAATTTAAACAGGCTGCATTTTGTTGGGATAACCTGCTTGGAAACCCCAATTCCCTCCTTGCAGTTAAGCTGGTGAGGTCCATCCCAAACGCAATTCCCAGATACAACCAAAGATCAAAGTTTGTTCTCAAACATTTTTAAGAATACACTGTCCAAAGATGGCTGCTGGTATTAAGGGCAGTACGTAGTTGGATTTGTTGTGAGAAGTGCTAGAGACCAGTGTACAAAGAGAATCGAAGTGACCCAGCACCATGGCGAGTGTTCCTGCTCTCCCTGTTACTCTACCAAGTAGATGAAGTCCAGCTTCAGAATTGCCGTGTGAGAGGATGTGAGCATGGCTGGAGAGTGAGAGTGTGACAACCAGGTGATGGAGTATTGGGAGGACCTAGTGTCATGTGAAACTCTCACACAGTGAGTCCAGGTCTCCAGTGCCGTGTGTCTCATTTCCTCCGGGCAATACCTGTGGGATGTTTTAGGAGTCAGTGACCTTTGAGGATGTGGCTGTGAACTTCACCCTGGAGGAGTGGGCTTTGCTGGATCCTTCCCAGAAGAAGCTCTTCAGAGACATGATGCAGGAAACCTTCAGGAACCTGACCACTATAGGTAAGGGTGACCCACTTTCCTCACTTACTCATTCAGAGAACTATTGTTACTTGCTGATCAGTGCTGTTCCATGATCTAGAATTTAGAGAAAGCCTACATTGTGGTGACTCTACTGGCATGGTGACATTACACAACAGATCTGCAAGTCTCTGATAGTTTTTATCTAATGTTGAAATAAGTTGTAATGTTTTTTCTGGGTCTGCATTTTGGGAAAACAATGGAAAAATCAGGCCGTCCACGATCACTACGATTCCAGGGGAAATTTAAGGTAATTGACTCACAAGAGAAGGCAGTATCCCTGCAATATCTTTGAGTAACTTATAAAAACTTGTAAAACGAAGGAAATGATACATGCCAAGCTTCAAATTGATTTAATCTCTGTTTTCTTATAACAAGGCAGACAGGTTGAACACCCATAATTGGCAAGTTCAAAATCAAAAATCTTCCAGTTCAGGCACCATCTGGAACACTAACATGATGTCATCAGTGACACTTTCTGATAGTTTATATATTCAAACTGTGTTCCATACACAATTTATTAGAAACATATGAAATTACATTCAAATGGGACCTATTTTAAAGATATCTTACTATGTATTTGCAAATATCACAAAATTTAATCTGAATTTTGTCCCATGCATTTCACATAAGTAGTACTCAATTGTAATTGAATGTAATAAACATCTTTAGGGTTAACAAAGTACTTAACTTCAAAGGAGTATTTAGAAACCTTAGTTGGGCAGTAGTGCACACTTCAAATCCCAGCAACTTGGAAGGCTGAGTCAGGAGAATCACAAATTCAAGGCTAGCCTCAGCATATTAGTGAGACCCTGAGCAACTTAGTGAGATGCTTTCTCAAAATAATAATAATAATAATAATAATAATAATAATGTTAAAAGGACTGGAATGTAGCTCAGTAGTAAAGCTTACACAGCATAAAACCAATTCTTGTGGTAAATCATTAATAAACAAATCCTTAGTAATGTGCTTTTCATTCTTTGCAGAAGTCAAGTGGTATAGAGACTCTGTGAACAGAAAGAAGATAGTCAATGTGGAGGAATCTTCAGCCACGTCATAGATCCTCTTATAAATAAGACAAGTTCTTCTGGAGTAAAACCAAGTGAACACCATGTGTGTGGAGAAGTCCTCATTGCTAATTCATCCCTAGCTGGGCCCCTTTCAGCTTACACTGGACACAAAGCACACGAGTATTATGAACATGGAGAGAAGCCATGTGAATGTAAGGAACATGGGAAAGCCTTCCATTATCACCTGTGTTTTCAGAAGCATGAGAAAACTCACGCTGGAGAGAAACCTCATGTTTGTAAGCAATGTGGAAAAGTCTTTAGTTCTTCCAGTTACCTTAAAATCCATGAACAAATTCACAATGGACAAAAACCTTATAATTGTAAACACTGTGGGAAAGCCTTTCGTTTTCCCAGTTCCCTTCAAATTCATGAACAAACTCACAGTGGAAAGAAACCCTATGTGTGTAAGCAGTGTGGAAAAACCTTTAGTTCTTCCAGCCACATGAAAAAACATGAATGAATTCACAGTGGAAAGAAATCATATGTATGTAAGCAATGTGGAAAGTCCTTTAGTTTCTCCAGTTACATTAAAATTCACAAACGAATTCACAGTGGAGAGAAACCCTATACATGTAAACAATGTGGGCAAGCTTTTCATTTACATAGATTCCTTCAAATACGTGAAATAGCACACACTGGAGAGAAACCCTATGTATGTAAGCAATGTGGAAAAAGCTTTATTTATTCCATTCTCCATTAGAAAACATGAACGAATTCACAGTGGAGAGAAACCCTATACATGAAAGCAATGTGGAAAAGCCTTTAGTTCTTCCAGCTCCATTAGAAAACATGAACAAATTCACGGTGGAAATAAACCCTATACATGAAAGCAATGTGGAAAAGCTTTCACTCATTCTCATGTAATCAGAAGACATGAAAAAACAACTCTGGAGAAAAACCCTGTGTATGTAATCAATGTGGAAAAGGCTTTAGTTCATACAGCCACACAAACGAATTCACAATGAAGAGAAACCCTATACGTGAAAACAATGTGGGAAAGCTTTCATTCATTACTGTTTAGTCAGAAGACATGAAATAATGCACACTGGAGAAAAACTCTATGTATGAAAGCAATGTAGCAAAGCCTGTAGTGATCCAGGTCCCCCCAGAAAACATAAAAGAATTTACAGTGACATGAAAACATGCATGTAAGCAGTGTGTGCAAGGCTCCAGTCATTTGTCCACCCTTAGAATACAGGAAGGAATGCACGCTGGAGAGAAACCCCGTGTGTGTGTAAAGAAAGCAGCAAAGCCTTCACTCCATCCAGTTACCTTCTCAAACAGCAAGGAACTCACAGGAGAGAAACTCCATGAGTGTGAGCAATGTGAGAAGGCCTTTACTGTTGACAGTTCCCTCTGATACCATGAAAAAATTCACAGTGGGGAGGAACTTTAATGATGTCAGCAATGCGGAGAAACCTTTTTTCTCAGATTCTTTCAAGTACATGAAAGAATACACTGAAGAGTAACCCTGAATACAAAATAGTGGGAAACCTTTATTATCACATGAACTTGTTAGCACACATGAGAATGCAGGTGCAGTAACTTGTGTTGTTACAAAGGATGTGGGGACACTTGTCACCATCTTGGTTCAGTGTACCCATACAAATGAGCACATCATGAAGTGGAACCTGCAATAGAAGACGTGTGCAGTGACCTCCATTTGATTAACATGTAAGAAATCACAGTGCATGAAAACCCTGTGAATATCTTTAATCCCAGCAACTTGGATCTGAGGCAGAAGGATCACAAGTTCAAATCCAGCCCCAGCAATTTAGCAAGGCTCTAAGCAACTCAGTGGGTTTAAAATGGTTTAAAAGTCTGGGGATGTGACTCAGTGGTTAAGCACCCCTGGGTTCAATCCCTGGGACCAAAAAAAAAAAAAAAAAAACCCGTGTATTAAAAAATTCATAGAAGAGGGGGTCAGTTATAACATAGTTTCAGAGGTCTATGAAAATCACTCATGTAGCAGAATCCTATATGTGCAATTAATATGAAGAGCTTGGTGCAAAATAATTTGATTAGTAGTCCCCACAAAGTGTGCTATCTGGAGGAAATGTCCCAAAATTTATATTGTGTTCACCAGTAATTCAATCTTAAAGTAGATCTCTGAACTGTTTCTGATTTGTATTCTTGAAAATAAAGATTGAGGTGAAACACTTCTGAGAGTTTTGTTTAGGCTGTACTATATGAGTTTAATTGGTAGTATATTTTTAATCAAACCAGGGAGTAAGCCTTCTAACATTTTGAGGCATGTTGGCTCCAAAGCAAATTGATGTATATTTCTAAGATGCCATTAGGTTTAATTTTTATGTAGTTTTTCAATAAATGTGGTTATGGGCCACTGAAGAATGAGTTTTTGTTCATTGTTGCAAATTTAGTATGGACCTCACATGATGGTTTATGCGTGTCCTTTTATTTATGTGTATATACATGTGTATGTATGTGTATACATATATATGTTTTCAGGGGAAAATGATATTTATACATGGATTTTATATTTTTCACAATCTGATGGCATATTTTTCCATATTATTGCTGCATCATAATTACACATAATGGTGAAATTTATTTTTACATATTTGAACATGCCCGTGATATAGCAATAGAGGTAGATTTTCTTAAAACCAGATTTCTATGCATGCTTTTTTAGAATTTCTTAATTGTTTCAACCAAATTACAGATTAACACACATTAGCTTCTTTTAAAAATTTTTATTGGAAACTGATAATATTGTAATAGAGTACTGTTTTTGTAATGCAGACCTACGACTAAGAGGAATGAAATTCTTTTTTTAATTTTTTTAAATTTTTACAGACTGCATTTTGATTCATTGTACACAAATGGGGTAAATCTTT
The DNA here is from genome assembly GCF_902686445.1 of Sciurus carolinensis. NCBI lineage: Eukaryota > Metazoa > Chordata > Mammalia > Rodentia > Sciuridae > Sciurus > Sciurus carolinensis. Next base: position 20,261,287 of record NC_062229.1, read on the forward strand.
TCATTTCTATGGTTGTACACGATTTAGATTTTCAGTGGGATATCAATTCTCTTTAATTGGAAATTCAAGTTAGACTTCCCTATCAGATTAATTACAATTATCACCTGTACAAAGTTTCTAATAAGTCTGGGAAAATCAGATTGCTGTATCAGTGATGACTCAAAGGGACATTTTTCCTCTTTTTGCAGTTCCTGGCATTGCACTCAGGGCCTCACACTTTCTAAGTGAGTACTTTAGTACTGAGCTATATCCCCAGCCCATTTATTTTATTTTGATACAGGGTTTAAGTTGCCAGGCTAATGTCTAATTTGCAATCTTCCTGCCTTAGCCTCCCATGAAAGTGGGATTTTAGGCCTGTGCTACTCAACCCAGCTTTATTAAGAGACATTTTACTAGGACCAGGGAAATGTTTAGGAATGGAAGAAAACAAAGACAGGCAATAAACTGTCCTTTTCCTGAAATACATTTATACACTGCTTTATTTCACATTTCAATGTACCTGATCTTTTTAGGACAGAAGCATCTATTTGCATAAAGATGAATGGGAAATATTTTACATAAATAAGGGAGAGAAGGAATCTATTACTCTTGACTTCCAAAATAATTTTTTTTAGTTCTCAGTTATAAGATAGTGTTAAAGTCTATCAGAGGACTTGGGGTTTTTTTTTTTTGTTTTGTTTTGTTGTTTTTGTTTTGGTAATGGGATTGGACCCATGGTTGCTTAACAACTGAGCCACATCCCAGTCCTTTTTAGAAGCAGTGGCTTGCGAAGTTGCTCAGAGCCTCGCTAAGTTGCTGGGGCTGGCTTTGAACTCAGTGTCTTCCTGTGTCAACATTCTGAGCTGCAGGGATTACAGGCTTGCGCCACTGTACCCTGCTCTGTAAGAACATTTAAACAAGTCATTTACATTGAGGCATGTGAGAGTGCCTCAGGGACGTTAAGCTTGGGGCCAGTTTGATTTTTTTGATAAAGATATTTATTATGCTTTGAATTTTTAATGGAAATTTGGATGAATCAGTCAGTGGTAGGGTGGTTGAGTCTAGAGAATTTCACAGTGGTGATCAGAATATGTGAAATCCCAGGCAGAGAGCACCTGGTGACAACCATCAACTGGGAAGATGAGGGAAGCTTGGAAGTCAGGAGGAAAGGGAAGAACTCACATCTGTTGAGAGGGCCTCGAGGCAAGATTCCTCCACACAGGACTGACGGGCTGGACCAGGTCGATTCTAATGGCTCCCTTAACTCCTATCACCATGAATGAGCCTCTTCTTAGGGAGCCAAGAGATCAGTTTCCTCTTGGATATTAGCACCAGCTTTTCTGTACTTAGCTCTTACCTGGGACCTCTTTCCTCTAATACTATAATGGTGCAAGGGGTGTCTTCTTGGCCTATTACCAGAAAATTTACTTCCCCACAGGGTTATGAATGGAATGGGATGATGTTTTCTCAAGCATTCCTCATAGTCCCTGAGTGCCCTACCACTGTATTGAGGCGGGATTAACTTTCAAAGCTCCAGGCTCCCATCAAGGTGAACTTAGAACCACTATGTTGACCTCTAATGTGCGACATAAACCATAAAGTGGGGGCCACTGAAGGCAAGGTTGGACGGGCAAAAAGCGCAGTCCTAATTAAAATTGTCTTAAGGGATCCCTCTGTCTTTCCCCATCAAAGAAATACTCCCTGCACCCAGAGGCAAAAAGGACTTTATGGGAGATTATTAGACCAACCAGGGAGAAGGTCAAAAGACCGCTACCAAACCCCTGCACTTAGCTGGTAGAGGTTATGAGTTCTCAAAAAGGAAAGCTCAATTGTGTCAACAATAGGTTCAGTACTTAGGATTACATGTGTCTCAGAGAATCCACAAGAAAGGAGAGAATAACCCCCATAGTGTCATGCCCTCCACCCCAAACAGGAAAGCAATGTAGAAAATTCTTGGGGATAACTGAATACTTCAGGCTTTGGATTCCTGGGTATGGGGAATTAGCTAAGCCTCTTTATGGCCTTCTTAAAGAAATGCTACCCCAGAGGAAAACTGTCCTGATATGGGAACTGGAACATACTAAGGCCTGTAAGGCATTAAAAGGGGCCTTACTTTAAGCCCCTGTCCTCAGCTTACCTATGAAGCATAAATTTAACTTGTTTGTCACTGAAAGAGAAGGAGTAACCCTGGGAGTGGTCACACAAAACAATGGACCAGGGGCTGGGGATATAGCTCAGTTGGTAGAGTGCCTGCCTCGCATGCGGAGGGCCCTGGGTTCAATCCCCAGCACCAAAAAAAAAAAAGGACCAGCTCAATAGTCAACAGCATATCTCGGTCAGGAGCTTGACACAGTGTCTCTGGGATGGCCCCCACTGGGAGTGGTAGCAGCAGTTGCCCTGCTAGTCCTTGAGGCAATCAAAACCACCCTGGGAAGACACCTTGGTATCTATGCCTCTCATGACCTCTCAGGGATTTTAAATACAAAAGGCAGTTATGGCTCTCAGATAGTCACCTCCTGATACACCAGGTTTTACTTCTAGAAGGATCTGTAACTCAAATAAGGACTTGCTCTAAACCCAGCCACTTGCCCCCCTAAAACACTAAAGGGAAATCCTGAACCTGACTGCCAGCAAGTTGTAGCTGTAAACTACTCAGCCAGTGGAGACCTTCAGCACCTGCCCCTGTCTACTCTGGGCTTCACCGTGTACACAGATGGGAGTTCCTTTATGGAACAAGGAGAATGCAAGACTGGATGTGCCCTGGTGACTTCACATGATACTTCACAGGCATAATCTTTGCCACCAGGCCACAAGTGCACCACTTGCAGAATTGACAGCCCTGAGAAGAGCACTTGAGCTAGGGAAACAACAGAGTCAATATTTCCACTCACTATGGGATGAGGTTGTGACTCAGAGCACTTGCCCAGCGTGTGTGAGGCACTGTGTTCGATTCTCAGCACCACATATAAAAGAATGATTAAAATAAAGGTCCAGGGCTAAGGTTATGGCTCAGTGGTATTGTGCTTGCCTGGCATGTGAGAGGCACTGGGTTCAATCCTCAGCAGCATGTACAAATAAATAAAATAAAGGTTCATCCACAAACTAAAAAAAAAAAAAATTAAAAAAATAAAGGTCCATAAACAACTAAAAAATTAAAAAATATATTTCCACTGACTCTAAATATTCCTACTCAATCCTGCATGCACATGCAGCAATTTGGAAAGAGAGAGGATTCCAAACAACTGAGGGAACTTCCGTTAAAAACTTTGAACCAATCTTAAAACTGTTAGAAGCTGTTCATTTGCCTAAAGAGGTAGCAGTAATCCACTGCCAAGGACATCAAAAGGGAATAGATAGATACCAGAAGGCAATAGACATGTGGATCAATAGGTCAATGAGGCTGCTAAGGAAACTTTAACACCAACAACCTCTCTACCCTAGACAGCCCCTTCCCCAGAGATAAGACCTCCATACAGCCAGGAGGAGACACAACAGACCTTATCTAGAGGAGGCATTCATGTACCTTCTGGGAGGATTCAGATGGAAGATAATAAACTTTACTTACCTACTAACTCTCAACGGAAAGCTTTACACACCCTACATCAATCTTTCCATTTGGGAGAAGAAAACATTCTCAAACTAGGTCAGAGATATTTGAAGAGAAAATAAACCAAGGACAGTCCATCAAATAGTCAAAACCTATGAGACATGCCAGAGAAATAACCACTTAACTCCACCAAAAAGCTTCCAGGATTACAAAGACAGGACAATTTACTGAGGAGGACTGGCAAATTGATTTTACCCACATGCCTAAGAGTGTTGTAGTCTAGTATTTATTAGTTATGATAAACATTTTTTTTTTACCTCAGGCACTGAGGCCTACCCCTCCAAAATTGATCAAACAGGAGAAGTAGAAAAAGCCTCATTACAGGAAACAGTTCTCCTCTCTGGACTGCCTTGCTGTCTTCAAATTGATAGTGGAGCAGCTCTCACTCAGAAAACATCCAAAATCCTAGGCATAAAATATCATCTGCATTGTGCATGGAGACCTCAATCCTCAGGAGGGATGGAAAAGGCTAATGATATCTCCAAGAGTCCTCTAAGATAACTCACTCAAGGAACCCACTACCAATAGCCTAAGATGTATGCAAAAATAACCAATAAGCTTTTTGGCACCATTTTGAAAATAAACAGGATGAAAGCAGATCTCAAACAGATCAGCAAGTTTTCCTTTATTCCACAGCACAGTCAATCATTCAGGCACTGTCGGGTGGAGGGGCTCATGTTCTGTGTAGGAAAATGGCCACCAGTTACAGAAGGAGTCTGAGTTTTGTAGGTTACAATGAGGGATGAGGGTGGTTTAATTATTGGAGATTGAAGCAGGATGTGTTGGTTTGGACAGTCAGGAAAGAAGTTGTAAAAAGCTCATTGTCACTGGGAAAAACTCAGAACTCAGTGTTCATTGCTTACCTTCTTCCTCTGGGACTCATTGTTATCCAGAGCTTCACTATTTTTTTTTTTCCAAGACTCATCAGAAATGGGAAATGGTAAAAGTCCAGGGTGCAGCACTTCAGTATCCACCTCCTCCCTTCAGGATCCATTGTGACTGGAAAGGGATGATTGTTAGTTTTTGGTGGTGATCCTGGGGAAGGACCCAGGAAGGGATAAAAGTTTTCTTTCTTTCCCTCAGGGCCCATTGTTACCAGGAAAGGACTATAGGGAGAGGATTAATGATTACCTTCCTCCTCCCTTTTCCTCTGGGTCAGAGTTTTGGAGGGTTGTCATTTTCCTATCCTGGGGGTTGTCACGTTCTATATCCTTCATTCTAGACTCTGAAAGGGGAGAGTGAACTGGGGCAATGGTATCAGATCTGGCTGCTTCCTGCTGAGAAGGGGTGAAGTTAGGGGACCATTCCTTTCAGAGTTCTGGAAGAGGACATGGAATCCTGGCAGTTTAGACTGAAGAGGCATATGTGTGGGAGGAGCCTCATGCTCATCATAGGTGATGTTCTCCTTTTGTGGTTTCAAAAAATCAGGCTGTGACTTCTGGAGGTGTGTTCTAGGAGGCAGTTTGAACCGGCAGGTTACCTCATTAAGAAACTGCCTCTGAGGGGCTGGCGATATAGCTCAATTGGTAGAGTGCTTACCTCGCAAGCACAAGGCCCTGGATTCAATCCCCAGCACCCCCGACAAAGTAAAAAGGAAACTGCTTCTGTACAAAATTAACAATAGGGAGAAGAAAGTTTATTATAAGAAAGATGAGGATAAATTAAATTGTTAGTGCTAGGAAAAACATTTTCCAGTGTCAAAACAGAATATGTTCTTCTAAAATGCAGGAATCATATTTCTAAAGTACATTAGCAAGTCAAATAATTGGGACCCAATATTTTTAGGCCATCTTGCCTATTCAAATTTAGGGTGCACTCTCCACGATCTCAGGGGTGTGGGTCCTCTAGCAAGCACGATTAACTTTGGAACCATAGTTTCCTGATGTTTTAATCATCTCCATCCTGCTTGTTAGACTATGCAAAACAAGAACAGAGATAAAATTAACAGTATAGTTATAGCTAGTAATCCAGCTACCTGTGTAGAAAAGTATTTAAAAGGGTTAAGGAAGAAATTCCTTTAGCTAAACTGCCCTAAACGTCTTCGTTATTAAAGGTAGAGATTTGTTTACGTTAGCCATGGCCAGAACCTTAGACTGTGATTTGTTTGTTTGTTCTAATTGGTTATACATGATGGTAGAACACATTTTGACACATTGTACACCAATGGAACATAACTTCTCATTTTTCTGGCTGTACGTGGTGCTGAGTCACACAGTAATGTAATCATACATGTATATAGGGTAGTAATATGTCTCATTCTACTGTCCTTCCCATCCTCACTGTTCCACCCTTCCCCTCATTCCCCTCTGCACACTGAGATTGTAATTTTAACACATCTAAAGAGACATTATGAAAAGGATCAAGTCCTATTAGGTGATTATGTACATTTTTCCATTAAATCTCAGTATCATAATATGGAACTCTAGTAACACAAAATTGGGTAATGTTATGATGACATTGGAGTCTCTGAGACTATTGGAAATCTTGTACTTGTTCTCCTAGCCATATAACAGAATCTTTTTTTTTTTTTTTTTTGTGGTGCTGACGTTTGAACTGAGGACCTCGTGCTTGCAAGGCAAGCACTCTACCAACTGAGCTATATTGCCAGCCCCATAGAATCTTTTAGTTGTTGAATTTCACTCAAGATTTCCTGAGCAATATGAACTTGAGTTTGCCATGTCTCAGCAAAATTCTTTCAAAATTGTTGAAGGTAGGTCCAGAAGTGATTATCCAAGCCAAGATAATGATGCCAGCTATTGCCCACCAGATGAAACATTTAGCACATTTACAGGGAGCCAGTGGCTACTGGCCTTTTGGGAAGCATAACAGTTTATCATGCACTCTGCCATATAGTCTGACTGACACATGGTTGTGACATACAGTTCTCACATTTGACATAATACATGTTCTGTGAGGCATTATATTGTACTTGAATAGGTCCAGAAAATAAAACATAGAGATTTAATACAATGCTGTGAAATAGAATTCCTTATGAAAGGATATATTAAGCTGGATAACATTTTTAAACTTATATTGAAAATCGCCATTCCATGTTGGAAAAGGCTCCTGAGCCAGACCCACCCCCCATATTCCAGGTGGTCCTGGAGCCATTCTAACCCTGTCTCTCATACTCCCAATTGGTTAACATGGAAACAGATCCTTTCCCAACCAGTTTTTCAGGACAACAGATGCCAGGGGTTCAAATTGGTTTTATAAAGTCAGTACCACCTCAGTGACCTGTGGGATACCTGCAATAACCTGTGCTATTTTTATAGTGAATAGAAGCTCCTAATCCTATTGCACCTGTGCCAATCCCAGTGGACATTTTTAACCCTATGAGTGAGGGGATGATTTTGGGGGGGCTGTCCTACATCTGGTGTGTGCTGTTATTGGAATGGGTGGGCTTTGGTTGTGGGGCAAAATGTCTATTTGAGGAGTAAGGAAGATTAAGGTACAGAGGCCAATTTAATTTTGGTAGGCAGGATCAAATATGAACCTCACAAAAGGAAAAAAAATCTCAGAAATTGGGGAGCATCAGAGATGTGGAACTGACAAAATTGTAGGTCTTAAGTTCCTTTAAAAGAGATATTGTTTTTCTTCTTAAATGCCCAGGTATGGCTATGTGTTAGTCATAACAGTTTTTGCTGGGTTTTAAGACCACACTGGTCAAATTGACCTTGTTCAACTGAGTTCCCACAAGGGTTATTCTTGGGGAACTTGAGAGCAGCTTCTTAGCTCTTTTTGTGCCATCTGCTTGCTAGAAGAAGTTAGGGTTTCCTTGATGAGGTGACTTCTCTTGGAAGAATCAGGGATGTCTCCCTTCTCCAATGACCCTCCTCTTGTAGTATGAGTGAACTAATCAGCTTTCCATTCTCCAGTGGTCTCATTAATCTCCCTGATCAGGAGGTCATGTGACCCAGAGTTGCAAAGCCCTTAGAGAAGTCCCCTAGTTTCCTGGGTTCAGGCTGACTCAGAAGGCAAGAATGAATATTGGTATTTTGAGCACTTTTATTCTTAGCCTTAATATTTAAGCCTTGATCATAAACATCCAGCAAACCACTTACACCAGTCTTAAAGTAAGAGTACTGGGCTTTAACTTCAATGTCTATAACCTTACAGTCATTTTCTCTTTTATTTTGGGGGTCTATATTAGTACTGGAAGTTAGCCTTATATCCTATCTGTCCTGTAGGTGATGGTTTATTATCTCAAATTAACCCAGGTTGTTTGTTCTTTTTTTTTTTTATCAATATCAATTTGTTTTATTTTATTTTATTTTTTTATATATATATTTTTTATATTGTAAACAAATGGGATACATGTTGTTTCTCTATTTGTACATGGAGTCAAGGCATACCATTTTTGTAATCATAAATTTACATAGGGCAATGTTGTTTGATTCATTCTGTTATTTTTTTCCCTTCCCCTCCACCCCTCCTACCCCAATTTTCCCTCTATACAGTCCTTCCTTCCTCCATTCTTACCACCCTCCTTATCCCTAACCCTAAACCTAACCCTAACCCTAATGCTAACACCTCCCACCCCCCATTATATGTCCTCATTCGCTTATCAGCGAGATCATTCATCCTTTAGTTTTTTGAGATTGGCTTATCTCACTTAGCATGATAGTCTCCAGTTTCATCCATTTGCCTGCAAATGCCATAATTTTATCATTCTTCATTGCGGAGTAATATTCCATTGTATATATATGCCACAGTTTCTTTATCCATTCATCAACTGAAGGACATCTAGGTTGGTTCCACAATCTGGCTATGGTGAATTGAGCAGCAATGAATATTGATGTGGCTGTATCTCTGTAGTATACTGATTTTAAGTCCTTTGGGTATAGACCAAGGAGTGGGATAGCTGGGTCAAATGGTGGTTCCATTCCAAGCTTTCTGAGGAATCTCCATACTGCTTTCCAGAGTGGCTGCACTAATTTGCAACCCCACCAGCAATGTATGAGTGTACCTTTTTCCCCACATCCTCGCCAACACCTGTTGTTGCTTGTGTTCTTGATAACCGCCATTCTAATTGGAGTGAGATGAAATCTTAGGGTAATTTTGATTTGCATTTCTCTTATTACTAGAGTTGTTGAACATTTTTTCATATATTTGTTGATTGCTTGTAGATCTTCTTCTGTGAAGTGTCTGTTCATTTCCTTAGCCCATTTGTCAATTGGATTATTTATATTCTTGGTGTAGAGTTTTTGAGTTCTTTATAGATTCTGGAAATTAGCGCTCTATCTGAAGTATGAGTGGCAAAGATATTCTCCCACTCTGTAGGCTCTCTCTTCACATTACTGATAGTTTCCTTTGCTGAGAGAAAGCTTTTTAGTTTGAATCTATTCCAGTTGTTGATTCTTGCTTTTATTTCTTGTGCTATGGGAGTCCTGTTAAGGAAGTCTGATCCTAAGCCCACAAGTTGGAGGTTTGGACCTACTTTTTCTTCTATAAGATGCAAGGTCTCTGGTCTGATTCTGAGGTCCTTGATCCATTGTGAGTTGAGTTTTGTGCAGGGTGAGAGATAGGGATTTAATTTCATTCTGTTGCATATGGTTTTCCAGTTTTCCCAGCATCATTTGTTGAAGAGACTGTCTTTTCTCCATTGCATATTTTTGGCCCCTTTGTCTAGTATGAGAAAATTGTATTTATTTGGGTTTGTGTCCATGTCCTCTATTCTGTACCATTGATCTACCTTTCTATTTTGGTACCAATACCATGCCGTTTTTGTTACTATTGCTTTGTACTAGAGTTGAAGATCTGGTATTGCGATACCCCCTGCTTCGCTCTTTCTACTGAGGATTGCTTTAGTTATTCTGGGTTTTTTATTCTTCCAGATGAATTTCATAATTGCTTGCTCTATTTCTGTAAGGTACATCATTGGGATTTTAATTGGAATTGCATTGAATCTGTATAGCACTTTTGATAGTATGACCATTTTGACAATATTAATTCTTCCTATCCAAGAACATGGGAGATCTTTCCATCTTCTAAGGTTTTCTTTAATTTCTTTCTTTAGTGTTCTGTAGTTCTCATTGTAGAGGTCTTTCACCTCTTTTGTGAGGTTGATTCCCAAGTATTTTATTTTTTTCGAGGCTATTGTGAATGGGGTAGTTTTCCTAATTTCTCTTTCTGAAGATTCATCACTTATGTATAAAAATGCATTGGATTTATGAGCATTGATCTTGTAACCTGCTACTTTACTGAATTCACTTATGAGCTCTAAAAGTTTTCTGGTGGAATTTCCAGGTTCCTCTAAATATATAATCATGTCATCAGCGAACAGGGATAGTTTGAGTTCTTCTTTTCCAATTCGTATCCCTTTAATTTCTCTGATTTGTCTAATTGCTCTGGCTAGAGTTTCAAGGAAGATGTTGAATGGAAGTGGTGAAAGAGGGCATCCCTGCCTTGTTCCAGTTTTTAGGGGGAATGCTTTCAGTTTTTCACCATTTAGAATGATATTGGCCATCGGCTTAGCGTAGATGGCCTTTACAATGTTAAGGAATGTTCCCACTACCCCAATTTTTTCTAGTGTTTTGAGCATGAAGGGATGCTGTATTTTATTGAATGCTTTTTCTGCATCTATTGATGTAATCATGTGATTCTTAACTTTAAGTCTGTTGATATGGTGAATGACATTTATTGATTTCTGGATGTTGAACCAACCTTGCATCCCTGGGATAAAACCCACTTGATCATGGTGCACTATCTTTTTAATATATTTTTGGATGCGATTTGCTAAAATTTTGTTCAGAATTTTTGCGTCGATGTTCATTAAGGATATTGGTCTGAAATTTTCTTTCCTCGATGTGTCTCTGTCTGGTTTAGGTATCAGGGTGATATTGGCTTCATAGAACTAGTTTGGGAGGGTTCCCTCCTCTTCTATTTCATGGAATACTTTGAGGAGTATTGGGATGAGCTCTTCTTTAGGGTTTTGTAGAACTTGGCTGAGAACCCATTTGGTCCCAGACTTTTCTTTGTTGGTAGGCTTTTGATGACCTCTTCTATTTCATTGCTTGAAATTGATTTATTTAAGTTGTGTATGTCCTCCTCGTTCAGTTTAGGTAATTCATATGTCTCTAGAAACTTGTTGATGTCTTCGAGGTTTTCTGTTTTATTGGAGTATAGATTTTCAAAATAGCTTCTAATTATGTTTTGTATTTCATTCGTGTCTGTTGTGATATTTCCTTGTTCATTCCGAATTTCAGTAATTTGAGTTTTCTCCCTCTTTCTCTTTGTTAGTGTGGCTAAGGCTTTATCAATTTTGTTTATTTTTTCAAAGAACCAACTATTTATTTTGTTAATTTTTCCGATTGTTTCTTTTGTTTCAATTTTGTTGATTTCGGCTCTGATTTTAACTATTTCCTGTCTTCTACTACTTTTGGTGTTGGTCTGCTCTTCTTTTTCTAGGACTTTGAGCTGTAGTGTTAAGTCATTTATTTGTTGATTTCTACTTCTTTTGTTGAATGCGCCCTATGAAATAAATCTTCCTCTAAGTACTGCTTTCATAGTGTCCCAGAGATTTTGATATGATGTATCTCTGTTCTCGTTTTCTTCTAAGAATTTTTTTATTTCCCTCCTGATGTCTTCTGTTATCCATTCATCATATAATAGTATTATTTAATCTCCAGGTATTGGAGAAGTTTCTGTTTTTTATTCTGTCATTTATTTCTAATTTCAATCCATTATGATCTGATAGAGTACAAGGTAGTATCTCTATCTTCTTGTATTTGCTAACAGTAGCTTTGTGGCATAAAATATGGTCTATTTTAGAGAAGGATCCATGTGCTGCTGAGAAGAAAGTGTATTCGTTCTTTGTTGGATGGTATATTGTATACTGTTAAGTCCAAATTGTTGATTGTGTTATTGAGATCTATGGTTTCTTTATTCAATTTTTGTTTGGAAGATCTATCCAGTGGTGAGAGAGGTGTGTTAAAATCACCTAGTATTATTGTGTTGTGGTCTATCTGATTTCTGGAATTGAGAAGGATTTGTTTGACGTACATGGATGAGCCAATGTTCGGGGCATAGATGTTTATGATTGTTATGTCTTGCTGATTTATGCTTCCCTTAAGCAGTATGTAATGTCCTTCTTTATCCCTTCTGACTAGTTTTGGCTTGAAGTCCACATTATCTGAAATGAGGATGGATACTCCAGCTTTTTTGCTGTGTCCGTGTGCATGGTATGTTTTTTCCCATCCTTTCACCTTTAGTCTATGGGTATCTCTTTCTATGAGATGAGTCTCTTGTGGCAGCATATTGTTGGATTTTTCTTTTTAATCCAATCTGCCAGTCTATGTCTTTTGATTGATGAGTTGAGGCCATTAACATTCAGGGTTATTATTGTGATATGATTTGTATTCCCAGTCATTTGACTCATTTTTGTTTTTTTGACATGATTTGTTTTCTCCTTTATTTGGCTATTCCTTTAGACTAGTTCCTCCCATTGCTGATTTGCATCATTGTTTTTCATCTCTTCCTCGTGGAATATTTTGCTGAGAATGTTCTGTATAACCGGCTTTCTTTTTGTAAATTCTTTTAGCTTTTGTTTATCATGGAAGGATTTCATTTTGTCGTCAAATCTGAAAGTAAGTTTTGCTGGGTTTAAGATTCTTGGTTGGCATTCGTTTTCTTTCAGGGCTTGGTAAATGTTGTTCCAGGCCCTTCTAGCTTTTAGGGTCTGGACTGAAAAATCTGCTGATATTCTTATTGGTTTCCCCCTGAATGTAATTTGATTCTTTTCTCTTGCGGCCTTTAAAATTCTGTCTTTATTTTGCATGTTAGGTATTTTCATAATAATGTGCCTTGGTGTGGGTCTGTTGTAATTTTGTATATTTGGAGTCCTATAAGCCTCTTGTATCTGGTTTTCCATTTCATTCTTCAGATTTGGGAAATTTTCTGATATTATTTCATTGAATAGATTGTTCATTCCTTTGGTTTGTTTCTCTAAGCCTTCCTCAATTCCAATAATTCTTAAATTTGGTCTTTTCATGATATCCCATAATTCTTGTAGATTCTGTTCATGATTTCTTACCATCTTCTCTGTTTGGTCAACTTTGTTTTCCAAATTAAATATTTTGCCTTCAATGTCTGAGGTTCTGTCTTCCAGGTGTTCTATCCTATTGGTTATGCTTTTTATGGAGTTTTTAACTTGGTTTATTGTTTCCTTCATTTCAAGGATTTCTGTTTGTGTTTCAGTATCTCTAACTCTTTATTGAAATGATCTCTTGCTTCCTGTATTTGCTCTTTTAACTGTTGATTGGTGTGATCATTTAATGCCTGCATTTGCTCTTTCATCTCCTCGTTTGCTTCCCTCATTGTTTTAATTATGTACATTCTGAACTCCCTTTCTGACATTTCTTCTGCTGTGCTGTCATTGGGTTTTATTGATATAGTATCTAGGTTTGTTTGGGACATTTTCTTCCCTTGTTTTCTCATATTGGTCAGATGTCAGTGGGACTCTGAGATATTGCAGATTTCCTCTTTGGCTTATAGTGTCCCTGTAGATTTCCAGTATATCACCTCTCAGCCTTCAGTAGCCTGAAATCTTGTAGGAAGTTGATAATGCAGTGCTTCCTATGAAAGCTGCCCCTAGCCTGCTACTGGTTCCAGGGCTTGGAGCTGGCTCTGTGCAGAAAGGCTCTCACTGGGGGTCCTGCTCCAAGAAGCTGGCCGTGTGGGAGGAGCCCACCGCCGTAGTGTGCAGGGCTACTTGGGGAAGACTCTAGCTGCCCTGCACTGCTCTGATAAGCTGCCCCTATCCGTGCCTGCTGCCCAGGCCCAGCTTCACCCGGTGGGGAAGACTCACCCCGTGGCTCTATTTTAGTCCGAGTCTCTCAATGCCTCCCCTTCTTGAATCCTGGGTTCTGGAGCGACTGGAGATGCAGTCACCCTCTAGTCCGCCATCTTGGATCACCCCGTGGAAAGAGCCTGTGGCCGGAGGGGGCAGGGCTGCCTGGAGAAGTCTCTGGCTGCCCTGCCCTGATCCCAGAGGCTGCCTGCGGGTTGGAGCTCTTCGTTGGCTCGGGGACTTGTGGCTGGCTCTGTGTAGAAGGGCTCTCACTGGCCGGTCTGCTCCGAGAAGCTAGCCTTGAAAGGTGCCTCCCGCCGGAGGGGGCCGGGCTGCTTGGGGAAGTCCCTGGCTGCCCTGTCCTGGTCCCTGAAGCTACCTGCGGGCCGGAGCTTGCCACACTGGCTCAGGGACTTGGAGCTAGTTCTGTGCAGAAAGGCTCTCACTGGGGGGCCTGCTCCAAGAAACTGGAGAAGCTGGCTGTTTGGGAGGAGCCCACCGCTGGAGTGAGCAGGGCTACCTGAGGAAGACTCAAGCTGCCCTGCACTGCTCTGATAAGCCGCCCCTATCTGGGCCTGCCGCCCAGGCCGAGCTTCACCCGGTGGGGGAGACTCACCCCGTGGCTCTATTTTAGTCCGAGTCTCTCAATGCCTCCCCTTCTTGAATCCTGGGTTCTGGAGTGATTGGAGATGCATTCACCCTCTAGTCACCATCTTGGATTGCCAGATTATTTGTTCTTGAAGCAGTTCCTCTGCAAAACATTAACAGGCAACAGTTATAGAGTTTACAAGGAAAATACAAAATGAAATTAACAAGAGTAAAATGTATTTAGTTTGTATATGAACTTGATACTTGGCTAAGTTATACATTACACCCCTTTTTTTGAGATCACAGTAATCTTTACAATAAAAATCAGTCTTTTTACCACAAACTTAAATGAGCTGACGTCTGGCCTATTTTGGAGCCATTCAAACATGCAGGAAGTTGAGCTTCAGAACCTTATCTCAGGGAAGGTGGAGCTCTTCACAAATCTGAGGTAAAGTGTTCTAGTTCTGAATCTGATCTTTGCCTCTTTCTTATATGTCATTTTACAAAGTTTTCATATATTGTTTCCTGAGTTTATATGAATGTTAGATAATACAACATAACATTACATTTAAAACATAAATCAAAGAAAAGCTAAGAGAGCATTTAACTTTCTTTTTGTGGAAAAAGTAGCAAAATGCTTTCATGTTTTACAGTATTAACCTCTAAACATATCAGACTCTCATTATATTTTAGAATATGTTTACATCTTCATCCCAGTGTAAAAGGTAACATAAGGTTCATGTTCAGTTTCTTAACATTAAATGATATACATTCCCAATAAAATTTGCTATTCTTATAAGTCTAAAATTACCATTACAGATGACTTTAATTTGGAGAACACCAGCTTGATAAAAAAAAAAGTTCTTTTAAACCTCCAGCTTTAAATACTTTTATACCTGGAAGATATGAACACATTTACTATGCTATACTGATGTTTTTATATTAAATTAAGTTCAGCTTTTTTAATTTGTTCTAATTAGTTATACTAAGTTCAGCTTTTAAAGAAAATCTACACTGTAATGTAGTACAATACACAAAAATAATGGTGGTTGTTGTGTAACCAGTGTTTTATAGACCCTAAGTCCTTTAAGATCAGTTACTTTAAAGAATAAAATTTAATGAACACAATGTTAAGAGTAAATTAATATTTTACAAAATCCTCATTATTTTAACACAAATTAAACCTTGGTTTTATATCAGTAAATTAGTATTTGACCTTAGGGAAAAACCTTGAATAACTTTAACTGTGATAGATATATATGTAAATATATATATATATATGATACATAGAGATATAGATATTTATATATATAATATATATAATATATATATATATATATATATATATATATATATATATAAAACTAAGTTACCCACAACCTTGTTGAAATTTGCCCTTCACTTTCACACACCTTCTTATCAATTACTCAGAACCTCTTGTTGCTTATTTCATCACATGAGACTCTCTTACCCAGAAACATTTTCTTTTTCCCTCTACTAGATATATTTCCATGCCTAGAACTTTCTAATTTTCCTTTCTTGTTGACCCTTTTTCTTAATCACATTTTTAAAATATGTATGTTTTTAGTTGTAAGTGGACACAATACCTTTATTTTATCTTTATGTGATGGTGAGGACTGAACCCAGGGCCCCACACATACTAGGCAAGCTCTCCACCACTGAGCCACAACCCCAGCCCCCTTATTCACATTTTGAAATAACTTAAAAATTTCTGAATTTTAACAAATTAGTCCATTTTAATAAAAAAATACTTTATGTTATTTATAGTACTCTAAACTGAAACAGTTGCAACTTTTGGACTCTGTGTACAGAATCACATCTGTTTGTTTACCAATTTGTGAAAGCACAAATAATGTTCAAGTATATCATCCCATGGAATTCAAGAAGTTAAGAGTCTGAGATCACAGTAATCTTTACGATAAAGATTAATTTAATGTTATATTTAAGAGGCAGCATTTTAACTTTGTAAATTAATCAGATGCTTCTAACAAACACATGTATGAAGATTAATCTCACTGATATTAAGTCTAATTTACTCATTAAGTATATATAAGAACCAAGGTATCAGACAAGTGTATCAAACAGCATTTATTTTTTCCTTGTTGAAAAAAAGTCTTAGAAAACAATGAATTTATACATCTACATTTTACTAGTTGTTTGACTACCTAGACAGACCTGTGAGTTAGTTACTTTAAAGACATGCTTCACTCTTATCTGTCTTCCCAATGTAAACTGAACCATTCAAACCACGTGAATCAGAAGCACTTCAATACATATTTATAAAATTTAATTTATGAGTGCTCATTTATCTACATGCCAATTTTGATACATATAGACAGGACAATACACTGGTGTACACTCATACACAAAACAAAAGCCTTGTAGCTTTTTAAAACCTATTAGACTGAGAACTAACCCTTGCAAATTGGCCTCTGAACATAGCAGAGTGTAAAAAACATCTATATTTGGATAAAATAAGAATGATCAGTAAAACGTATTAACCTAGGTGCAAAGGATCACAATCATGAGCTCAAAAAATATAGAATTTTAAAAAAAGAATCCTAGAAAATAATGACATGGCCATTAATTATTTAGTAAAGCAGCATGAGAGAGAGAGTGCTGACATCATTTTTCTTCCTGTGCTGCAGCCAGGGAGAATTGAAACTGACACTTTTTGTTTTTTGTGTTTTTTTCCAGTCTCAGATTGTTCCCCTGCTGAGCCTGCTGGCTCTTGCCCTTTACATTCCAATGAAAGCTTCAGTGAGGACTGGCTGAGGGAAATTGGTGTTTTGAGCAAAAACCTCATGCCTCGGGCTTTTAATCATTTCCCCCAGGGTGGTAATCAAGCCAGGTTCAGTTTAACTTTTCCATTACTTTTGAAGATGAGGCTGTTATGTCAGGCTCCTTTTTGAAACATGCCACTAGGTGTTAGGCTGGTCTGTTCTTTTGTGTGACTATTTCCAGGGTTATTTCTCTTCTCTCAGTGACAGTTAAATTTTTTGTTCTATATGTAAGCTGAGGGTAGCGGCTTGAAGTGAGGTTACTTTTTCCATGATCTCAGGCTGGGACTTCATTCAGAATGAAGGGTACTAATTAACATTTTGATAATTGTTTTAAGTTAAGGGAGGACATTTCCCAGCTAGTTGTGCCCTAAAAATTTCTTCAGAAGGGAAATATTTGTGTGCTGCTTGGCTCTTCACCATCCCTGTAACTTGGGGATCCTTGGATGTATTGTGGGACTTGTGAAACTGGCTGAACCAAGAGGAGGGGCATTTTTCTGGGGGGGCAGCCCACCTTTCAGTGTCCCCATTGCCTACAGTTGGGACAGGGCTTGGCAAGGGGGCCTCAGGTTAGGGGAGACTTTTGCCTAGTGTTTAGTTTGCCTACATCAGAAATAGGGCCCAGGAAGTGTGTCAGAGGGTCTGGTGGGGCCACGAGCAGCAATGACTTTTTTAGGTCTCGGATGGCTGAGGCCAGGAGCTGATGTTTAGTTTTAAGATGCTTTTCTTTCTCCTGTTTGGCCTGATCTTTCCTATTGTCAAAGGTCTTGAAAGCAGTATCTAGAAACTTCTTCTGGGAAGCTTTGGGGCCCTTCTCTAACTCTCTAAGTTTTTTATGGGTATTAGTTGCAGATCTGCTGACAAATTGGACAGGGAGAGAGTGCCAGCAGGAATATAAATGGTATATTTGGTAATTGAGTGAAGTAAAAAGGAAGCCTGGGGGTAGGGAACCTCAGACAGTTTGCCATTCTGTAATAGGTAATTTTTTCAATTTTGACAGTTTCTTGATCAAAGGTCCCATACTTGTGCCATTGGTGCAGATTAATTTGTATCATGTCTAAATTTTAATACAAAATTTAATGAAGTGTTTGATTTTGAAGTCAGTTTGGGAGTAAAGTGTCTTTAAATGACTGGTGAGACAACCCAAAGGGGAGTCTCTTGGAACTGACTGAGGCTTGACCAGGTGTCAGTTCAAGATGAGAGCATCCCCTAAGCTTTTCCTGACTTCAGACTTGACAGTTTCACTGGAGAAAGGGAGAACATCTTCACCCAAATCTCAATGGTGGGGGACCCCTGGGGTCCTGGTAGGTGAAAATGCAATGTCTTGGGGCAGGGTGCTTATCTGCTGGAAACCGGATGGGGTCTTACCTCTGGAGAATGAGAAGGCTGGTGTTGGTTACAGGAACAAAATGACAAAGAGGTCTCTGGTCTGGAGGTCTGCAGGGTATAGGGTAGGGTAAGGGAGGGATTGGGGAAAGGATGGCAAACGTGAGAAGGAGGTCAGAAAGAGGATGCCTTCAGCACTAATAAAGGTGCTGAAATAAAACAATACAAATCCTTGCTCTGGCCACATAGCATAAGACTGAAAACCTAGCCCAGAGTTGCAGTTGGTTATGGGTTGCATACCAGCAACTGTTTAGCTAGAATGGACTCAGGAGGTGTGAGAGGGCTCTTTCTTTAGGGTGGGTAGGGAGGTGAGGGAAACAGTCAGTCTGGGGATTCAGCCATAGCTGCACAAGGCATGACTGGAAGTTCCCCCAACCTTAGAGGACCACAAAATGCTGACGTTCGTTGGTCATTTCCAAGGTCTCATCAACCATTTAACATGACTGTTAAGGAGGATGGTTCGTTAGGACTGGGAGGCAAAATATTTCCTTACTACTGTTCCTTGGATTCAGCACCAATAAGTTAGCAGAAATAACCAATACAGTTTTGGCACCATTATGAAAACACAAATAACCAGGATGGAGGCAGAGCTCAAACAGATCAGCAAGCTTTCCTTTATTCTGCAGCAGAGTCAATCAGTCAGGCACTGGGATGGGGGCTCATGTTCTGGGTAGGAAAATGGCCCCTGGTTACAGAAGCAGTCTGAGTTTTGCAGGTTACAATGAGGGTGGTTTAATTATTGGAGACTAAAGCAGGACATGTTGGTTTGGACAGTCAGGAAAGAAGTTGTAAAAAACCCAAAACTCACTATTCTTTGGAAAAACTCAGAACTCAGTGTTCACTGCTTATCTTCTTCCTCTGGGACCCACTGTTACCCAGAGCTTCACTATTGGTCCTTCTTCCAGTGCTCCTTGGCAATGGGGAAGGGTGAGAGTCTAGGGCCCAGAGTTCCAGGGTCCACCTCCTCCCTTACTCATGTGGCTCTGAAGGGATGATTATTTCCTTTTGGTGGAGATGCTGGGGATGAATCCAGGAGGGATCAAAGTTTGCTTTCTTTCCCTCAGGGCCCATTGTTCCTGGGAAAGGATTTAGTGGGTGAGGATTAATGATTGTCTTCCTCCCTCCTCCATCTTCCTCTGGATCAGACAGTTTTTGGGGGTTGTCATTTTCATGTCCTGGGGGTTGTCATTTTCCTTATCCTTCATGAAGTGTTCCCTTGACCCTACGCAGAATCAGAAACACCCCAAGAACACTGGGGCAGAGCTCATTTGAGCTCTTATGTGAGAGGCCATGCCTAAGGAATGTCATTCTTCACAATCAGGAAACTGCAGATCTGGTGGCTCATATCACAAACCTGGCCATGTTTCAAGCTGAAATCTGTAAATATCCCATATCTGAGCCACTTATTTTCCCACCTCTGTATGAAACTTGAAAGTTAGTTATGGTTAACACCAATCAAATTCCCCAAAGTGAGATCCTATTTGGAAGGGACTTTCCCTCTAATTTTATATTCCCCTTCTGCAGGGAATGTGCTTGGACAGGAGAACTGGATCTGCCACTCTTGGATAAAATTCTCCCATCCTAGATCAACTCCCAGGGAACATTCTCCATCTCAAGAAACAGGAACGATACTCCTGCACTCCAGTAGAACACCTGAAATATCTCTTCCCTAAAGACAATGATGATACATAAAAATTCTTTCATTATTATTTAAATAAGTCCACTGAAATTAACTCTTTTCTAGAAATTGGGCTCAACAATATGCCACTTGGTTGCAGAAAAATAATTGCTGGATATGTGGACTCCTTTCCAGCACTTATGGGCTACCTTTGTGAGTATCCCCTTACAAGAAAGTGACTGGGTAAAATTATAATCTTTAAGGTTAGAACAAAAGGAAAACACTCTTTACAAACTTCACTCATGCCAATATTAAATTATGGCCTACAAATGAAATTTTATCACAACCAGGTCATGCAAAAACTTCCATGTAAGAACAAATCAACCTTCAGACCTTTACAGCTGTTAAATCACATTTAAGCCCATCCACTTCTCGTTTTCCAACATCACCACCAACAGGTCAAAGGCATAAGGATGGTTACTATGAGATTTGGACAGATTTGTGGCTTACACCCACCCCAGGGCATCTAAATCAAGAAGCCCAAATCTGTTGAGAACAACATAACTACATCTATGAAAAATGGCCTATTGCCACTCGGGAAATGTATGGACCCCAGAGTCACTATGCCAACACATTGTGATTTTTACTGACCAATGATTGGTTTGGGACTAATTGGTCTCTAGACCTGAAATTAGGTGGCCAGCACCCAGTGGAACCCAACGGGTGTGTGGAACTCACTTATGGCCCTGGCTTTTCCCAGGCTGGATAGGAAGATGTACTACTGGGTACCCCTGGATGCAAGGGAGATGGACACCAAGAATAGGACAGCCAGCAAATCTCCCCAGTTTCATTCATGGGTAGGGGGCAATCAGGTTTTTCACTGGTATGATCATCTAGCTTCACTGTTTATTCCACAAATTGGCTTAGAAGATGTAACGTGGCATGTAGAAACCCTAACCAGTTATACCCAAACCCCTCCACCAGGTTGAGGAAAACGTTTCTCTCCTTAACACAGAAGTAACACTCTTGAGGAGAGCCATCATACAAAGCCAGATGATTGTAGATGTCCTCACTGTAGCCCAAGGTGGCCCGTGTGCCATTATTAGAACTGAATGCTTGAAATTCCTGACAACTGGCAATGTAAGCAACTTCCTTAAAGAGTCACATTAGCAGGTAGAGGCCATGTCCTCACCAGCCCTGTCATGGAAACAACTTCTCAGTTCTGGTTCTCTGGCACCTCCTGGTGGAAGACATCACCATGCCCGTTGCTGTGTTCACGTGCAGCATTTATTGCTGCATTCATCTTACTCCAGGACTCGTGTCTTCTCGTTTCTCTCACAGATCACCCTCCTCTCAGTGCCTTTACCACATGTTGCTTCCACAGACTTTACTGTGGACCCCTCGACCCACCCGATTCCTAAATGGGAAACTCAAGCTGTTGGCACCACATCGCCCCCTCAGCTCAAAGAGGCCAGAGCGGTCATTGCTCCTTTTCCTTACAGCAGTGAGGGTTTCCTAAAATTGGGGGGCAGGGTGAAGCAAGAACAAAGGACAGGGAGCTAGGGTAGACAGATGGTCACCAGGTCGGGCAGGGAAGATGGAAGCTGCTTCAACGGAATGGAATGTTAATGCCTTCGGGACACTGCACACTCACCTGTGGCCAAGGTCGCCTGCCTCTGGGGGATTATTCCTCCCAGAAGGGAATTATTAACACATATTCCCTGTGACTCCCTTCCTGCTTTTCTGGGCAGAGAATGGAAAATGGGGAGAAGTACCCCTGGATCGCCTCCTTCCATCCTACACAGGTGGGATAGGAGGGAACATGAGAAGTAAGAAACCTGGGAACTCTAAGGGAACAGGATTCACCCCTTCCCATGAACCAGCTCCCATGAACCCCCAGGAGAAGTCTGTCTCCGTTGTATCCTTTAATTACAGCTTCTGTTTTGTCCTTGGCCTTGGCCTTTCTCATGTGTTCATTATTCCACGCAGGGGGAGCAAGACTCCGACTTCCAAGAACGGTATCAATATCCTGACCCCAAAGGAACTAACTCATCCCTGAAAGGAAAGAGCCACTTTAAGAAAAAGAACCACCTAAGGAAAATTAAATAAAGAAATAATGAACCATCCCAAACCAAGAGACACTCAGGGCCTTCCTAGGAATGGCTGGATTTTGTAAAATGGGGATCCCTGGTTTGGACTCATAGCCAAGCCACTCTGTGAGGCTATTTGGGGTCCCACCTACGCATGTCTTGATTGAAGAGGGAAACAAGTCCTTTCACAAGCTCAGGGACTTGCTGCGGTCTGCCACAGCCTTGGGGACTCCTGACTTATGAACTGTTCACCTGGCATGTAGCTGAGAGGCAAGGGGTGGCACGAGTCCTCACTCAAAAGCTGGCGGACATTCCTCGGTTAAACAGTTGGATTCTGTGTCCTGGCCTGGCCTGGATACCTAGGGGCATGGCTGCCACAGCCCTTCTGGTGGAGGAGGCCACCAAATTAACCCTCGGACACATACTGGCCACCAAGCTGTGAGTGTCCTTGAAATTAAAAGACATCAGTGTAAGCCAGCAGAAGATGTCAAGATAAGCCAGCAGAGATCAATGGGCAAATGGAGGGAGACTGTCCAAGACCCAGCCCCACTACTGGAATCCCCTGAAGTCACTCCTAACATTTGTCCAGCTCTAATCCTGGCAACCCTGCTTCCCACCACAAGGAAAGGTGACTTCCTTAATCCCTGTGTGGAGACCCCAGAGCAGGTTCACCCTAGCAGGCCTGGCCTTTGGGATGGGACAAACCTTTGACCAACCCTGATGTGGACCGTTCCACACAGGGAAGTAGTTCCTTGGGGAGCTTGTCACTGTTCATCCCCAGGAGGTGGCTCAGGCAAAACCCCTTCCCCGAGCCCCTCAGCACACAAGGCTCAAGCAGCCAGCCTTCCTGGGGCTCTTCCCCTGGGGAAAGATGCATGAGTCAGCATCTATGTGGAGTGTCGCTGTCGACACAGGCGGTACTGATGTAATAGTGTAGATGTGAGGTGTCCCCAGAAGCTCATGAGTGAGACAATGCAAGGTGTAGAGGTGAAGCGATCAGGTTGTCAGAGCCTTAACCCAATCAGTGAGTGAATCCCCTGGTAGGGATTAACTTGTGACCGGAGGCAGGTAGGGCGTGCCTGGAGGAACTGGATCCTTGGGGGTGTGCCTTAGGGTTTATATCTTGTCCTTGCTGAGCCCAGCTCTCTCTCCTGGGTGCCAGGTCCCCAGCTGCTTTCCCCAGCCACACACTTCCACCACGATGTTCTGCCTCACAATCAAACATGAAAACATGGACATGACATTGTCACCCTCCTGGAAGCAGTGTGGTCACCCACACCAGAAGCAGCCATGAAGGTCAGAGGACCCCAAAATTGTTATTCACCCAGAATTCAGGGAGTATGCTGGAGGACCCCAGTGCCTCAGAGTGCTTCAGGAATGGCCTGGTGCCCTGGCCCCAATCTCGGGTTGTCCCTCTCTTACCCAAAGATGGAGGAGGAATGGGCAAACAGTGGGGACAGAAGCAGCAGAGACAGCTGGGGAACTATAGAGGGGGCTCAGGAAACGACTGCCTCAGGCTGAGCAGTGGGAATTAGGAAAGGAGGCCGAGAATCGAGCTGATTAGGGAGGGAGGCACTGATGACTGGCCACTCATGCCTTTGCAGGGAAAGGCTTCATATCTGCCACCCGGAGGTGACAAGCTTGCCTCTCACCTGTGTAGTAGCCTGCAGGGTGGGGCAGTGGGCAACCAAACCACCCCCTTTACCTAGCCCTCTGCAGTAATGGGGTGCATTCCCCAGAGAAGATCGGCAGCTATACCCCCCCAGATTTGCTCCCGTAGCAAGGATATAAACACCTTCTGGGTTTTGCTGACGCCTTTTCTGGGTGGATAGTAGCTCACCGCACCTGAACCAAAAAGGCCCAACAGGTCACTAAAGCTCTATGAAAGAAAAACCTCCCTCGGTTTGGATCCCTGGGTCACCCAGAGTGATCCTGGGCCTCGATCTCCAAGGTGACACAGGAGGCCTCATGGGCATTGGGCACCACTTACATCTTCACACCTCCCGGCGCCTCAATCATCAGACAAAGTGGAAAGGGACAATCTACTGATTAAAAGCACCTTGACAAAACTGCCAAGAATCCCCCAAGCCCTGGTGACAACTTTGGCCTACTGGGCAGTGAAGAATCAGAATTGTCCTCAAACATCTCTCCAACTGAGCCATTGTGAAATACTGTATGGGAGGCCATTCGTGACCCCAGACCTTGTCACTGATGCTACGATGCAAGAGGTGATCGGATATGTAATCGATTTAGCACAGGTGCAAAAGGCCCTTGGGGTCAGAAATCAAGTCCCCCCAGCTCCTGACTCCAGACCTACTGCTCCACAAATTCAACCAGGTGACCTTGTGCTTTTTTGTTTTTTAAATTATTTGAAATAATAGAATGTATCAAAAACTATTGCTCTATGTAGATGTGTGATTGCACAGATGGTATGCCTCTACTTCATGTACAGAGAACAAGATGTATTCCATCTGTTTACAATAAAAATAAATTTTAAAAAATTATTTGTTATTTTGGCTCAGGGGATTAAACCCAGCCCATTTTACACGGAGCTGCATCCTCAGTTATTTTTAGTTCTTTTCAGTCAGGGTCTCGCTAAATTGCTAGGCTGGCCTCAAACTTGTGACCCTCCTGCTTCTGCCTCAGGATTGACTGGGATTACAGGTGTGTGCCACCACAGCGGCTGACTTTGCTCTTCTGAAG
Organism: Sciurus carolinensis; assembly: GCF_902686445.1. NCBI lineage: Eukaryota > Metazoa > Chordata > Mammalia > Rodentia > Sciuridae > Sciurus > Sciurus carolinensis. Next base: position 20,285,849 of record NC_062229.1, read on the forward strand.
ACTTGGAAAAGGGGACTCACACCAACCTGTCACTCCCTAGACGGAAGGACTCCTTCCAGGTCCCACAGGGATACCACGAGGGTTGTCAGATTCCAGGGCCAGACATGACGGGCCCACTTTCCAAGGATAAACCTGTCCCTCTTGAGCTTTTACAGCCCAGGACCACTTGCCACCAGGGAAAGAGAGAAAGGATGGCTTTTCACGTGAGCCTCTGGAGATGGATGGGTCCTTTTCAGAAGCAGCAAGGCCCTGTTTAAGCTGCTCCCCTGTGTACGACGCACCAGGACTCTTGCTCCTCTGCTCTAGTGGGACCCGTCCTTTTGGCTGTGGGGATTGCTCCGCTCATGAGGAACCCACCCCTGGCTGTGGGGGTCTCTTGGCATTTCCGGTCCTCTTCCTCCTCCCGTGGGGCTGCCTGCTGGGCTGCTGTGAAGCAACACGTATACCAGGAGGAGCCGCTAGATGGCAGCACGTGCCCGTAACTGCGCTCCTGTTGCTCCTCCCCCACTTTCTCACTTGGGCAGCGGGGTAACTCTCTTCACCTGTTGCCTGGAGACAGGCTGAGAGGGCCGAGTCTTCCTCTCTAACATTGGATTTGTCCTTATCAGCTCACTCTGGGGGAGACATCAAGCCAATATTAAGGGGTATTTGGGCAAATGAGACTAACATGATTCTAAATCTCCCTTTGATGGCTAATGCCATCCATCCAGACCCAAGAATTAAAACTCACCTCCTCATAGGACACCCCCCATGGACTTTTTAGCCTTTGACTTTGACCTGGTGAATAATGTAGCTGGGTACAATTTCAATCACTTCAGGAACCCTAGATGTGAACTTCTAAATCTGGTTCCATTCTCATGGTGATAAATACCTCTGGTACCTTCTCTCACTGAGGTGAAGTTGGAGATTCCTGCTGTTACCATCAGTGTACTTGGTCAAACAGCCCAACACCCCTGTAAGCCATCATCATACAACGCAACTGGTTTTTCTGAGTGTACCTGTGTCTCATCCCCTCCACTGTAAATGGAAAATGGGTAAACAGGTTACATTAGCCAGGGTAGTAAAGTGCTCCTTACAAAGAGGAGCTTGTCTCCATCAAGCAAATGCACTGGTGACACCTCATTAACTCCTAAAGATAAAATAGATGTTGGTCTCGGATTCGTTTTGTCCTTGTGCTGGCAGCTTAACCCAGGGGCACTTCTCCACTGAGCTTCAGCTCCAACACTTGCTATTCTTCATTTTGATACCAAGTGTCACTAAGTTGCTGAGGCTAGCCTCCACCTCCTACTCAGCCTCCCACGTTGCTGGGAGTACTGGCATGAGTCACCACGCCTGGCAGACATGCTGATCTTAAACTCTGAATTCCCTGCTTACCTAGAAGAATGTTCTTTGTGACACACACAGAAAACCCTCTAGGTTCCATGAGGCAGAGACTGTACAGCGCATCATTGGAAAGAGGGACTTGACCCTGGGGAGTAGGATGTGTGGTCACTTCAGCAGACAAAATACAAGCTCCCACCGATGACCCCGAGACACCATCTCTATGCTACAGAGGCACCTGGGAAGGGAGGTCCAGGTCCACCTGCAGCTGGGGAATCACCTGAATTGCATCACTTTCTGGACTGGTGAGAGGATGACCTGCAGACCGTGACTGCCACATCAGAGCCACAGGAGTCACGGCCGTCAAGCTGCACAAGACCTGAAATTGCTCCCTACATCCTTGGACTCGGTAGCCCAACTGGGATGGAAAATAGATCAGATTATTTGTTGGTTCGGGAAGGTGGACTTGGGCTCTGGAAAACACCTTCTGCTATTTTCATGTCAATATGTCTGGACTCAAAGAAACTGGTGCTGATAAGATTTTACAAAGTGATACTTGGCTGCCAACTGCTTACCCAGGTAGTGCTGGGCTCTGTGGGAGACTACGGAGGCTCCCCGCCTAACTTCACCTAGCTGTTGCCCCAGCTAGGACTCTTAGGACTCTTGGTTGTTATATTTGTCCTGTCATTGACCCTTATCTTCTTCATCTCCTGGTAAAATGTGTCTCTTGTGGGGACAGGAACTCCAGATCAGGATGAAGCTGGCTCAAGGACGTCAGGCTTTCTTATACCACAGACTCCCCGGCAACATTCCCTCCAGTAGTCTGGGCACCAGACACCTTTGATTCCTGGCTGGTAGGGACAGTGCTCTACTCCAGCCAGAAGCATCTATGGATGACAGGCCATTTCCCTGTACCAACTATTTAAGAGTAAGGTATCAGAGTCTCTGGGGAAGGGAGGGAATGAGACAGGAAAGGGGAAGTAGGTGCAGGCACATAGTCTTGCTCAGTGGGCACTTTGACCTGGTCTTACGTGACAGTCAGTTGCTTAACTAAAGGGATCCACTCTGGACCTGAGCAGTTAGGTGCCTTCTGCTAGCATCTGGCCTGGATCCAACTGGCATCCAGCATCCTCTCCAACCACAGATTCCTGCTAGCACCCAATTCAGCTGATGTCTTCCCACTCTCAAAGGAACCGTCATTTGTCAATTTTCTAATCCATACAGAGTGTCTTAGAACTCTGCTTGCCTACTTATAAGTCAATACAGAGGGAAGCAGAGAACCTCCGCGTGTGTTTTCTGAAAACTTGGATTCAGCATCTCTGTGTCATTGACCTCATCAGTGTCAACGTGAACCAGCTGAATGACCTGCAGTGGGGCCCAATCCTGAGGCCAGTGACTCTAGTCTGAGGCAGGTCCGGCCTGGAGAGAGAAAGCCCTGCAATCCCCTGGTGCTTCCTGCAGCAGCCCTTTCCTGTGGGTGTCCTGGTGCCGCTGAGCACAACTGCAGAGGAAGGACAGCGAGAAGCTGCAGAGCCTGGGAAGCAGGAGCCCCCTTGCAGGTGGTCGGGCCTCTTCCTTTCTGAGGTTGAGGCTCCCCTGTTACTGTGGCTCCTTTTGAGACAGTGATTTGGGATGCATAGCTTGCTGGAGTGGATCTGTAACTTGAGTCTGTGAAGGAAATGTGTGAAGAACAGGGTTAGAGATGGAAGATTTAAAGGTCTCCTGGAGAAAGGGCTTAGGAGTTGACAGTTTGCTTTGGTCAGAGCATGAAAGTGACTCAGGGTGAGTGTCTATGGTGACTGTTCAGGAAGGATGGAGAGTGTGCACACCCTGAGGGGACAGCTGGGCATGGTGACTCCCAGAGTGCAGTCCTTAGCTGTCCCGCCTCAGCAGCCGGGAGTGTCCCGCAAGCTGTCAGTCTGGCCCTGGAGCTTGGGAGAGCCTGGGAGAAGGTTTCTGAATCTCGGTTCTCCGTGTGCCTTTGTGGGAAGCCGCTGCCTTTCTGAGTGGCTTCAGGTGTTCGCTTTCCTCTGCCCCTGGTTCCTTTGGAGAATGTCGTTGCCGCATAACTCCAGCTTCTCCAAGCACTGAACCACCACGTTCCCTGTAGACGTGTTTTTATTTTCTTTGGTGAAAGTGGGTAAGTGGAAAAGGCTTGAGAAAGCCCTGGCCACGAGGCCAGCTGCCTCTTCCCCAATGTCCGAACTCCGGCAAGCCGAGGCCCTCCCTCTATCCGGTGTCCTGGCCCGGTCTGGGCAGATGTCCCTGTCGGAGGTGGGGTTTTCTCTATAAAACACTGCATCTCAATCCACCTGAGCACATCATTACCCCAGTTCCAGGGAGGAAAGAGGAAGAGGCCACCGAGTACAGTGAGGAGATAGTGCCAGTTCTTCTTTGTTGTTCTTTTTCGGCGGGTACCAGGGATTGAACTCAGGGACACTCGACCACTGAGCCACATCCCCAGCCCTATTTTGTGTTTTATTTAGAGACAGAATCTCACTGAATTGCTTAGTGCATCACTTTTGCTGAGGCTGGCCTTGAACTTCTAATCCTCCTGCCTCAGCCTCCCTAGCCACTGGGATTACCAACTTTTTGGGTCTTCTTGGGTGTTTTTTTCTGGTACTGGGGATCACACCCAGGGCACTTTACCTCTGACCTACCTCCCTTTCTGTGTTTCACTTTGAGGCAGGGTCTCCCTAAGTTGATAAAGCTGACCTTGAATTTGGTATCCTCCTCAGACTTCAGAGTTGCTGGGATTACAGGCCTGCAGCATAGTACCTGGCAGCTTTGTTTTGGTTGATTTCCTGTTTGCAGGTTCATTAATATCTTCTGCAATTGTTTTCTTCTGCCTGCTTGAAGATTGTCTTCCTCTTGTTTGGGTGGCCTTCTGAGTGTGGAATGTTGTAGAGCACTGAGTCTCAACTTCCATCTGGTGTACGTATTCACTGCTCTTAAATTCTCCCAAGGCACTGTTTTTTCTACATCCTAGATATGATATTAAGAAGTACACTAATTTTCATTTATTTAAAAAACACATTTCTTTTGAGACATCCCTTTGAAGTTTGTCATTTAAAAGTTTATAATTTATGCTGGGTGCAGTGGCACATGCATTGTAATCCCAGTGACTCAGGAGGCTGAGGCAAGAGGATCACAGGTTTGAGGCCAACCTTGGTATTTTAGTGAGACCCTTAGCCATTTAGCAAGACCCTGTCTCAAAATAAAAAATAAAAAGAGCTGAGGGTATACCTCAATGATAAAGTGCCCCTGGGTTCAATCTTCAGTACCAAATTTAAAAATGATAAAAATAAACGAATACAAGTTTGTGATTTTAGTTGGTGATATAGGTCAGTGGTGAAGATTTGCGTAGCCTGGGTTTGATCCCCAGCATCACAAGATAAAAAAATGGTGACTCCATGTGTAATTCTTTGGAGGTTTTCCAACTGTTTCTGTATTGATGTCCACTTTAGTTCCAATGTGATGTGACGACATGATTTATTTGATTTTTATTCCCGTAGATTTGTTAAGGTTTGTTTCGCAGCTCAGAACAAGGTCTGTGTGTGTTGGTGAATGTTGCATGTGATCTTGAGAAGATTGGGTCCTGTGCCATTGGTGGATGCAGTATTTTGAAATAATCAGATGATTGCACTTGATAGATAAGTACTGATTTCAGCTATAGCATAACTAATTTTGTCTTTTTTTTGTGTGTGTGCTGGGGATTGAACTTAAGGGTGCTTTACCACTCAGCCACCTCCACAGCCCTTTTTTATTTTTTATTTTGAGACAGGGTCTTGCTGAGTTGCTGAGGCTGACCTCAAACTTGGAAGGCTCCTACCTTGGCCTCCCTAGTGCCTGGAATGCTGTCGTGCAACCTGTGTGCGCCTGGCATTCTCTGCTTTCTTGATTGCCATGTACCAATGGTGGCTGTGTTGATGTCTCTAGATGTATTTGAGGGTCTCTGATTTTCCTTTCAGCTCTGTGTTTTTGATTATGTGGTTTGATACTTTGTTTAGGGGAATGTCTAGTAAAGACTATATTGTTATCTTGGAGAACTGACTGCTTTTTCATTATTTAATCCATATTATATGCTTCATTGTGCAGCTTAATTTATCTGAATGCAGCTTCCACAGGTTTATTGGATCGGTACTAGAATGGTATATCTCACTTTCTCTCTTTTTTTTTCATTGAGCTATATATATCCCCATTCCTTTTTTTAATGTTCTTTTAATTACTGATGGGCCTTTATTTATTTATTTATATATAGTGTTAAGAATCGAACCCAGCACTTCACACATGCGAGGTAAGTGCTCTGCCACCGAGCCACAACCCCAGCCCTCCCCATTCCTTTTTGTTTCTTATTTTGAGACAGGGTCTCGCTAAGTTGCTGAGGGTGGCCTGGAATTTGAGATCCTTCTGCCCTAGCCTCCCACGTTGCTGGGATTAAGGCATGTCCTACCATGCACAATTCACTTGGTCTCCTTATATTAAATTTGTGTTTTCGTTTTGTCATTTTGAAAATATTCATCTGCTTTTATTCACAAATGAAAATTGAATATATCAGGGGAAGGGAAGAATAGAAGTTCATTGGATTAGACAAAAGGGAATGAACGGAAGGGGGATGAGAATGGGAAAGACAGTGGAACGCATAGGACATAACTTTCCTATGCTCATATATAAATACATGATCAGTGTAACTCCATGCCACGTACAACCACAAGAATGGGAAGTTATGCTCAATGTGAGTACAATTTTCAATGTGTGATCTACTGTCATATATATCTAAAAAGAATAAATAAAGAAAAAAAATTGAATATATATGTCATGCAGAACATGATGTTTTGAAATATACATACATTATGGCATAGCTAAATTAAGGTATTTCAGATGTTCATTACCTCACATCTATCACATTGTTTGGTCACAAGATCACAGATGTGATCCTTTGGTGGTTTTCTAGGACACAATACAATGTTATTACTGTAGCCACATTGTTCAGTGAAGCTTGTGAATTAACTTATCCTCTCCAACTAAAAATTTGAAACTTTCAAATACTATCTCCCCAAATGCACCCATGTTCCATGTCTTTATGTATTTAACAGTTTTTCTTGGAGAGAACAAAAAGTGGAAACTTTTTTTTTTTTTTTTTTTTTTTGGTTCCGGGGATTGAACTGAGGGGCACTTGGCCACTGAGCCACATCCCCAGCCCTAGTTTGTATTTTATTTAGAGACAGAGTCTCATTGAGTTGCTTAGCACCTTGCCATTACTGAGACTGACTTTGGATTTGCAATCCTCCTGCCTCAGCCTCCAGAGCCACTGGAATTACAGGTGTGCATCTCTGTGCCTGGCAGAACCTTTAAAAATAAAAAAAAATCTACTCTGTCACTCTCTTTTAAATGATGTGTGTGGATAATTTACTTTTAAAGTGTTGATTGATATATTTGTATTAATAAATACCAGATGTGTAATGTGTCTGTTTTTGTTGTTCTACGTTTTCATATAAACTTCCCCTCTTTTGGGGCTAATTCTTTTGTTGGGTATTCAATATATGTAGGCGGTGACATCCTGGAGATGTTGGACTCTTTGTATGTTCATGTGCTATCATTCCTCATATATCATTGTCCTTGGATATTGTCTAATAAAAACTAATGTTTTTGCATTAGCATATCCTTTATGAGTCTTATTTAGTATTTGATTAAGGTTATTCTGTAAGAAACAACATGCAGTCTTCTAAATGTTGTTTCAGGACAACACTAGAGGATGCACTTCATTCACTAAGAAACAAGTTATGACAAGTACAAGTTGTATGTGTCAAACCAGGCAGAGTGACTCATGCCTGTAATCCCAGCTCTGAGGCAGGAGGATCACAAGTTCAAAGCCAGCCCCAGCAATTTAGCAAGGTCCTAAGCAACTCAGTGAGACTCTGTCTCAAAATAAAAAAGGCTGGGGATATGGCTCAGTGGCTGAGTGCCCCTGAGTTCAATCCCTAGTACCAAAAAAAAGTGTATCTGTCAGAGCAGCTCGTTAGAGATTCATTATCCAGAGAGTATAGAGTGTATTTTGGGGGCTGATGACCATTCAGAATATTGTAACGTCCAGAGGGACAGCAGGTTATGAACTAAGAGCACACTCTTTGGAAACACCAAGCCCCTCTTTACAGTTGGGCTGGTGAGGTCCATCCAATAGCAGTTCTGAGATACGAGCCGAAGTCAAACTTTGTTCTCAGGCATTTCTAAGAATATGCAGTCTCAGGACAGGCGGCACGTACCGTCTTAGGCACACTCAGTATTAAGACTTTGTTCCGAGAGGTGTTACAAACCCCCTGCACAACAAGATGGTGTGACCCAGGAGCACCATGGGGGTTCCTGTTCTGCTGTTGTGTCAACAGTTAGTTCCAGACTAGCATCAGAATTGCTGTGTGAGAGGACGTGAATGTGGATGGGGCATCGAGTGTGATGACAAAACATGGGGTGAATGTGGAGGCGCACAGCATCACACCGACAGTCTGTGCCCACCTCCCTGTTGCCTCGAGTTCTTGAAGGTTGGTACAGGTTCTTGCTCACCTCTTTGTCCCCTGAAACTGCTCTAGGAGGCTGTCCCAGAGAGTAGGTTCACAGATGAGTACTGCAGACATGACCAAAGGAGTGGACAGCAGAGGGAAGGGCAAGGGACTCCTCTGACAGACCAAGCGCCTGTTATGTTCCAGCGGTTCTATGTGCACTGGACATGGTGTCCTTGCCAAAGCTGAAACTGAGGGACACAAAAGTGACACTTGTCCAACCTCACAAATCTATCTCCAGACTCAAGCTGTTGCAGATGGTTCAGGAGACCATCACATAGAGAGCAAGAAAGTCAGCCACAGTCTTGTCAAACAGGTGGTGCCATGTGGTAGCCAGGACTGTGCAGACTTACCATTGTACCTCCTCCTGATTACTTCCTCTTTCTGAACTTAGTCTCTCCTTCTAAGATCTGAGTGAAATTGATCAGATGTGAACTGATGTTGGCATTCTCTTTGGAATCTTAAGTGTCCAAAGTACTAGACTCCTGCTTTGGCAGGACAAGGTGAGATATGTCAGCCTTCAGTCAAGGAATGGATCTTTCTGCAGCCTAATGTAGTCTGTGCCTTTTCACAGAAATGGGAACATTGGGAAACCAACATCACCCATAATCTGATGATTGTGTTAGGAAGCTCAAGTTCACTAGAATTACTTCCTTGAACAATGGACACCAAGAAAAGCAGGTACACGAGAAGCAATTGAGTTGCTGCTTCTGACCTATTTCCACTCCAACCCTGAGCCTGAGCCCCAGGTCCTTTCCCTCTCTGGCCTCTGGGTACCAGAATATCTATAAAGGTGTGTTCATGGAGCCCAGCACTCTGGTTGACAGTCTCTCTATCCCTCTCTCAGATCCTTGTCAGTTTCCTACAGAGCTAAGGAAACTTAGTATCAATGATCATACATGAACTAAATTGTTTTACTCCAAATATACAGGCTGAAGGGGAGGACCTCCAATGTAGGGGAAAGGAATGACCCAGTCCACTCATTGCACCTGGAAGATGCTCAAAACCTTTACCTTGGCTCCTCAGTCTGAATTTCCAGATTTCCCTCTCTCCATGCTCAGTACATCTCTATGCCTTTGTTCAAACTGTTTCTTCTGCCAGAAATGCCTGGGTTGGTCATGGTGGTACATACCTGTAATCCCAGCAACTCAGGATGCTGAGGCAGTAGGATCCCAAGTTCAGGACCTCAGCAACTTATCAAGGTCCTAGGTAGCTTAGTGAGACCATCTAAAAAGTGAAAAGGGCTGTGGATGTACCTCAGTGGTAACGTGCCCCTGGGTTCCATCCCCAGTGCCAAAAGAACAAAAACAAACACCAAAACACTACCTGGGAATCTCCTCTTTGTCCTTCAAAATCCTCCAGGGAAAATGCCACTTCCTCTGTGATCCTAGTCAGTTTCAGGATCTTGTGCTCTACGTTCTCATAGCATCTTTTCCTCTTGATTTTCTTCAGTGTCAACATGTGTCTTTCATGACCATTTGATATGGAAATGTCCTAGGTGCTGAGAGTCAGCAATGATTAAAAAGAAGTACTGTGTGCTCTCAGATTCTCATGGTTGGTTGAGAAACTCTCCTGTATTACGGGTTGACAAAGTGGTCAGAAGTGTTTTAGGGAAGCCAGGATTCGGCCAGACATCAGTGTGGTTCAGAGACCCAGTCAAAGGCCTAGAGAAGGTGTCTGGAGGTGGTGATGTGTGAAGTCATACCTGCAGCATGTTTAATTGGGATTCAGTGGAGGCAGGCAGGTGTTCAGTGGCTTTCCAGGTGAAAGGGACAATAGGTGTGAAGGCTCAGAGTGACAGAGGCATGGTGTTTTCAGGTCTGGTGGTGTGTCCACTGACCCTTGGCCAGTGGGAAGTGGCCGAGGGAGTTTTGGGACATGAAGGCAGATAGGTGGGAGGACAGGAGTATGCAAGATTATGAACGGTTTGAAGAATTTGTTCCTAGGGCAATTCTAAATAGTTTTGATTCATGCCAGAAGAAACCGCATGATCTTCCCTGGAGTCGATATATTCTTAGATATTTCAGTCATTTTCCATTTGGGGTTCCCATGAATGTATAGTACTCAGCCACAGAAGAGAATTTTTATGGGTTCTTTTGTGTCTGCACCTAGGGGTGTCACTTTTGGGTCATAGGGGTGGCTTCCATCGCTTGAATAGATACTGCCAAACAGTTTTCCAAAACGTTTTGGTTTTATGCACACCCTATGAACAGATTCAGTGAGTTCTGTCTGGCTGATGTGAGATCAGATTGTAGAGGACAAGGGTGGGGTTCAAAGACTAAGGGAAGGTGGAGAATGGTTCCTGGCGTGGGGTGACTAACTCCATGAGTGAGTGAACAGTCTTACATGTTTCACCCAGAGAGAGGGGAAGCAAACTGTTTAATTTTACTCATGAAACAGGCTCTTTGCACACCTATGACCAGTTCTTCAGCTCTAGAAACCAAGTGCTGTCCAACAGCTCCATTGAGGTATGCGTCTGACTCCACAGGATTAAGGGTTCCGTTCCCCAAGAGGCCCTTACATCAGATGCCAGGCAAAAGAGTGGGTGTGCAAGGTACCCACCTCTTTGAACATCTTTGCTCCCAGGTCAAGTTCCCGCAGCCTCGCCATCCCTCCACATTTTCTAGTATGCTGATGATTCCAGGATTCCAGAGAACACGTTGTTAAGGTCCTGTTCCGACTGACCCCCAGAGAGTAAAAGTGCACACACGGTAATGCAAGTCACACAACGACTTGCAAGCAAGCTCGAGCCTGGACCGCAACCAGCCCCTCAGACCCTTAGGATGGCTGAGTAGGGAGCGGCCCTGAGGGGCAAGAAGGCACCCTATTTAAGAGCATTTTTAGCTTTCACACACAAGGACCTGTACATTATTGGTTAACATTCGGACAGCTAAACATTTGTCCTCTTTGGTTTGGTCCCTCCACTTTATTTGAATCTTATTGGGTCCCGCCAAAACTGAACGGTCCTGGAGGGTGAGGGGAGGAGGGAAGGGGTGAACTATGCAGGAGAGGGGTCGGGGCTAGGGCCCCCTGTCCTTGATGGATGAGGTCTCCGGGCAGCTGCACATTCCTCAGATAGATATCTCTGAACAGCCTTGATAAGCCCAGGGGCCCAGCACGTCCTGTTTGCACTGTATTGGGCCTCGAGGGCGCCACGAGGCTGCCGGCACCCTGGTGATTAAGATAGTTCCTTAGCGTTTGCGTGCCCTTTTTGGGGGGGGTTTACAGGCCAGTTCAAGAAAAAGCTTGTTTATACAAGATGGCTGTACAGATGTCACCCCATTCTCAACAACATTAGTTACCGTTACCACTTAATTATCAAGGCACAACCCAGGAACAGGCAAACGGAAGCGGTCCATAAGGTCAAGGTATCAGATAAGAGACGGCTGGCCTTTCCGTGTCCTAGTGGAGGACCCACCTCTGTGTGTTCATGACCTCAGACTTTCTCCACACCTCTTTTTTTTTTTTAATTTATTTTTATTGTAAACAAATGGATACATGTTGTTTCTGTTTGGACATGGAGTAACATCATACCATTTGCATAATCATACATTTACATAGGTAATAATGTTTGATTCATTCTGTTATTTTTTCCATCCCACCCACCCCTCCCACCCCTCTTTTCCCTATATAGAGTCCCTCCTTCCTCCATTCTTGCTCCCTCCCACCTCCCATTATGTGTCATCATCCGCTTATCAGTGAGATCATTCGTCTTTTGGTTTTTTGAGATTGGCTTATCTCACTTAGCATGATAGTCTCTAATTTCATCCATTTGCCTGCAAATGCCATAATTTTATTATTATTTATAGCTGAGTAATATTCCGTTGTATATATATATACCACAGTTTCTTTATCCATTCATCAATTGTAGGACATCTAGGTTGGTTCCACAGTCTGGCTATTGTGAACTGAGCAGCTATGAACATTGATGTGGCTGTATTTCTGTAGTATGCTGATTTTAAGTCCTTTGGGTATAGGCCAAGGAGTGGGATAGCTGGGTCAAATGGTGGGTCCATTCCAAGTTTTCTAAGGAATCTCCACACTGCTTTCCGGAGTGGTTGCACTAATTTGCAACCCCACCAGCAATGTATGAGTGTACCTTTTTCCCCACATCCTCTCCAACACCTACTGTTGCTTGTATTCTTGATAATCGCCATTCTAATTGGGGTAGGTGGAATCTTAGTGTAGTTTTGATTTGCATTTTTCTTATTACTAAAGATGGTGAACATTTTTTCATATGTTTGTTGATTGCTTGTAGATCTTCTTCTGTAAAGTGTCTGTTCATACCCTTAGCCCATTTGTTGATTGGGTTATTTGTATTCTTGGTGTAGAGCTTTTGAGTTCTTTATATATTCTGGAAATTAGTGCTCTATCTGGAGTATGAGTGGCAAAGATATTCTCCCACTCTGTAGGCTTTCTCTTCACATTACTGATAGTTTCCTTTGCTGAGAGAAACCTTTTTAGTTTGAATCTATCCCAGTTGTTGATTCTTGCTTTTATTTCTTGTGCTATGGGAGTCCTGTTAAGGAAGTCTGATCCTAAGCCAACAAGTTGAAGATTTGGACCTACTTTTTCTTCTATAAGATGCAGGGTTTGTGGTCTGATTTCAAGGTCCTTGATCCATTGTGAGTTGATTTTTGTGCAGGGTGAGAGATAGGGGTTTAGTTTCATTCTGTTGCATATGGATTTCCAGTTTTCCCAGCACCATTTGTTGAAGAGGCTATCTTTCCTCCATTGCATATTTTTGGCACCTTTGTCTAGTATGAGAAAATTGTATTCATTTGGGTTTGTGTCGGTGTCCTCTATTCTGTACCATTGATCTACCTGTCTATTTTGGTGCCAATACCATGCTGTTTTTGTTACTATTGCTTTGTAGTATAGTTGAAGTTCTGGTATTGCGATACCCCCTGCTTCATTCTTCCTGCTAAAGATTGTTTTAGCTATTCTGGGTTTCTTATTCTTCCAGATGAATTTCATGATTTCTTGCTCTATTTCTGTAAGGTACGTCATTGGGATTTTAATTGGAATTGCCTTGAATCTGTATAGCACTTTTGGTAGTATGGCTATTTTGACAATATTAATTCTGCCTATCCAAGAACATGGGAGATCGTTCCATCTTCTAAGGTCTTCCTCAATTTCTTTCTTCAATGTTTTGTAGTTTTCATTGTAGAGATCTTTTACCTCTTTGGTTAGATTGATCAACAAGTATTTTTTTTTTTGAGGCTATTGCAAATGGAGTTGTTTTCCTTATTTCCTTTTCAGCTGTTTCATTGCTTGCATATAAAAATGCTTTAGATTTATGCATGTTGATTTTATAGCCTGCTATTTTGCTGAATTCATTGATGAGGTCTAGAAGTTTTCTGAAGGAGTTTTTTGGATCCTCTAAATGTAGAATCATGTCATCAGCAAAAAGTGACAGCTTAAGTTCCTCTTTTCCTATTTGTATCCCTTTAATTTCTTCAGACTACCTAATTGCTCTGGCTACAGTTTCAAGGACAATGTTGAATAGAAGTGGTGAAAGAGGACATCCCTGTCTTGTTCCCGTTTTTAAAGGGAATGGTTTTAGTTTTTCTCCATTAAGAATGATGTTGGCCATCGGCTTAGCATAAATAGCCTTTACAATGTTCAGGTATGTTCCTACTATCCCTATTTTTTCTAGTGTTTTGAGCATGAAGGGGTGTTGTATTTTGTTGAACATTTTTTCTGCATCAATTGAAATAATCATATTCTTATCCTTAAGTCTATTGACATGATGGAATACGTTTATTGATTTACGGATGTTAAACCATCCTTGCATTCCAGGGATGAACCCTCAACACCTCTTGCTTACTGCTTTGCATGAAGGTTTCTGGAATGTTCATTTGATTGATTAGTTCATTGGCTCCTCATGATTCACTCAATCGCATATGCCTACTTCCCTGCCAGGTGGTCCAGGGGGTAGGGTTCCACATTCCAATCATTTTATCAATTACAAAAAAATATTTTAAAAAAATGTTTATCAATAATCATACTTTGGTCTTTCTGGGTACCAGAATTTACTTAGGGCTCCCCAGCAGTCATCTCATTAGCATGCAAAAGACAGTGTTTTCATTTCAAAGATTCTAAGGGTCTTAGAAGCTTTGGGGTCAGATACCCTAGAGTAACCCAAGAATGTAGTTTTCTATTTGTGCCTTTAATGACCTAGTGATTGCCCAGGTTATGAAAAATAGCAAGAAACAAAGTGTCATTGGGACTTGCTCAAAATATCGTCATCTATTCTGTACGACCATAAAGATGTCACGTGTGCAGCTGCTGAATTTGGTAGGTTGGATTCAATAGACAATAAAGACACTATACTACACAAGATAGCATTTATTTTAGTAATAATATGGAAGCAAGAGCAAAAGCAAATGTGATAGGCAAGAGAGAAAGAGAAGAAAATATATCACCAGATTGTGGAAAACACTATCAGGGGACAGATAGGTGAGGATGGTGGGGACAGGAGGTAAGGGGGTAATCCTGTATGATGAGCCCACTGTGCTGACGCCCCACATGCTTTCTTTGCCAAACAGCAAACTGCCTGCAACCCCCCTGGTCTGAGGGGACAGTATATGTCACATTCCTCAACGAACTGAGGCAGGGGGGAAAGGTCTGGCAGTCATTGTAGATAATGAATAATGGGGGTCAAGAGAGGATGATGACTGTCATCAAGCAGAGAAGACAATGGGTTGCTAGCCGCTGACCTTCAGCATTGGGATGGGGACTCACTTCCTGCACCACTGCTCCTGCTCCTTCCTGCCCTTGGGCACTTATGTGGAGAAGAAAGAGAAGGTGAGGGGCTCTAGGGTCTATGAAAGAGCAAGACACACCCACTTCCACATACTCCCAACTCTGGAGCCCCTTCTCTTTGGAGAAGTCTGTTGTCATCTCTTTTCTCAAATAAAATTTCCTTTCTACATTTGCCTGGGCATTTCTTGGGTATTTAATTTTCAACATGGGACAAGGACCAGTTCCTGACAAGACTGGTATCAACATTAACACCACGTAGCTCCCCAGTCATGTAACTGGGGAGTGCCAGTGATACCACCATTTACCGGCGATGAGTCCTGCTTCCTCAGGTGTTGAAGTATAACGCCGGAGAAGCACGGCAAGCATAGAGTAGAAAGTAAGCTTCATTGAAGAAAAGCAGACTTCTCCCGGGTGGAAGAAGGGGACCCAAAGGTGGAATTCATCGGATTGAGCAAATGTCCTTTTTATAGGTTTTATTCTCCCATTCTTTCCCCCTTATCACTTTCCTTCCTGCCTATGTTGATTAGGCCTGGTTTTGCATAAAGTGAGAATTGATGGGCAGGATGAGGGCCAAGGTGATTCAGGCAGGTAAGGGCCCAGGGGGCATTAATTAGCATCTCCTTGTCTGTAGTTTCTGACAAGGGCAGGAAATTTGGTAATCAGTGGGCTCTGTAGGTCCTTGACATTCCATTCTCCCAGGGCAGTCTCCAACTTCCAGAGGCAGATGGCTTTCATGGCCCCCATTCCTCCCTGTGACCCGATCCCCTATGTCTACACTAACTGCCTGTCCCCAATTCTGGCTTCACTGGGCAGCCTTTAAGGGTCCCAACTGGGAAGTCCCAGCAGAGTGTCTTCTCCACAAGTGAGACTTCAAAGTCTCTTGCCCATTGGGGCTTCTTAAATGCATGTTGGAACGAAGAAACCTCCTACCAACTTGCATGACCTAGTGGTCTCCTCACAATTTCCAAAGGGAGTGAGAGACTTGAGATAAGCGAATGACATATATATTTTAGATGTTGAGAGACTTTTATTTTATTCATTTATTTATATGCGGTGCTGAGAATCAAACCCAGTGCCTCACATGTGCTGGGCAAGTGCTCTACCACTGAGCCACAACCCCAGCCCCAAGATAAGTGAATGACTTTTGAGTTCTCATGAGAAATCAGTATTCCTTAGATGTTCTATCAAGGATGTGTGAAGATCACGGCAGGCAAATGGACAGGGAAGACCTTTAATATTTTCCTTAGCTCTTTCAATGGATAACTGAATGGAAGGATGTGAGAGAGGCTTAGGAGGATGCAACCTGGATCTAGTAAGAATTTTGAAAGGGAAATGTGTTCCTGGCATGCTTAAGATGTAGCTATGTGTAAGGAAAAATGCAGCTCAGCTTGGGACCCGCAGCAGTTCCAGCCTCTCCGACGGAACTGGTGCTCCGTATGCCCGGTCTCAGTTGCAGCTCGACAATAGCTCCCAGAAAAATTCACGGCGGACACAGGGCCTCATGCAAGAGACTTTATTATGCGGACAACTAGCGCATCCGCTCGGGGTGAAAAGAAAGGAAAAGAGAAAAATGGCATGGATGCTTCTCCCAGATATTGGAATCTCCTGGGCTGGAAGGAACCAATAGCAGAGGAGAATACTTGCAAGCTGGCTGATGAGCCAATAGCTAGCTAGCATGTTAGGACATAACGTGGGAAGCAGGAAATGGCTGTAGCGTAGGCCGGAAATTCCTGTAACATAAGAGGCAGGTGGAGCACAGATTGACAAGTGGTTGGGAGGCGGGGAGAAATGACTGCACCCGAAAGGGCAGAGTATCAGTTTTGTATTACACTATGGAGTGGAGTGCATGGCTCAGTAAGGATGGGGTCAGGAGACAGCTTCAAAAAGGCAAATAGCCCATGTCCATCACCAGGCACTGATCACCAGGTAGCACAATGAAATGAGAATACATGGGAACGCTGAAGCAGATGTAAAAGAAGGTGCACACTTTGGTTGGGTTCTGCATTTGTTCACATGAAAATAATAGTTTTTTGGCATCTTTGCTTTTTCAAAGAAAGTTTATAAATTTGTATGAAGTAACTAGTGTTCTCCTTGCCTGCTTTATAAGTAAACAAACGGATTCTTCTGGTTACATATTGAAAGACTTGGATTCTGCATCTTTGTCTCACTTAACTCATTAGTGTTGGTGTGAAGCAGGTGAATGACCTGGTGGGGAAGTAGAGGTCTGGGGTCAGGGACCCCAAGCTGAGGTCAGACTTGAGCCTACCAAGGGAGAGCAGTGAAGTCCCCCTTGGTGCTACTGGGTGGCTGCCCTCCACCGTATGTGACAGACCTTCTGGTGCTCAGTATGAAACACAACATATTTGGAAGCACCTTCCCCTCCCCCATGTTAGGGAGATTCAAAATGCTAGCCCCAGGAAATTCCAGCTCCTTCTGATGTGGTAAAGAAGGTTCCTGGACACAAAGGAGTCAAAACCTGTGAAATTCTTTTGGATCTTAATGACTATGGAGGGAAACCTGTGAACTTCTCTTTAGTCCTAATGCACCCTTCTTTTTAAAAGTTTTCCTCCTCCTAGAGCTTTTGGGAGATGAAGCTTTCTTAATCTTCCTTCAAAGCTGACTTTGAATAAGACCTCTTTTCATACCAAATTGACTCTGAATATTTCTGGAGCAATATTTCCGAGAGCATTATGTCCAAGCCTCTTTTCTCCCCCTGCAGGATCTTGTGCCACCCAATAACTAGAGCAGCTGCGGAGCACTGGAAAGCAGGAGACCCACATACAGATGAGAATGGGGTTACTGTCCTTTTAGAGGTTGGCAAGTCTGGTTGCTGCGCAGATGTATTCTGAAAAATGTTTTCATTTTGGCATGCTGTACAGAATTGCTGTACTCAACCTGTAATTTCCATGGGTAAATTCTGTGAAAGTCAGTCTTAGAGAAAGACTCATTTAGGCAGTCTCCTGGAGACAGAGTTTATAAATTTGACATCTTGCTGACACCAGGCGATAGTTCCTGTCTGACGAATATTAAAGTGTTGAAGTACAAGGGTTTCCACACTGGCAATAGGAGACAGCAGGGCATGTTAAACATCCAGAGTTTAATATTTAGGTGTACCTTCCTCAGCACCAAGTGATGTTCCATTGTAGCCCTGAAGTATGGGAATATGTTTAACTTTATGAGTTTAGGTTCTCCTTGTGACTCTGGACAAAGCAGTGTTCCTGTCTGAGCCACTCCAAATGTTTCGTTTACTTCTACCTTGATTCCTTTGTAGAATATTGCTGCCAGGTAGCGCCAGGGCCCGCCCTCCCCCCAACTCCCGCCATGATGCATCTTATTTTCTTGGCTGAAAATAGGTAGGTTAGGAGGATAAGATAGCCTTGACCCTGAAGTCAGCTGTGTCATCCCAGGGTCCTCCAGTGTGACAACAACAGGCTTTCCTCCTGTTCCAGTGAGGCCTGGCCCAGGAACAAGGGTTGTCTCCGTGGCACACCCGTGGCCCCATTTCCAGGAGGAACAAGAGGAAGGGCCCGCCGAGGAAAGCCAGGAGCAAGCTGAGTTGCGGTGCACCGTCCTCCAGGCTGCTGCTGGTCCCGCCTGGGAGGAAGCGTGGCCTGGGAAGAACTCTGGTTGGAACAGTCATAGAGGCTCCTGGCGGAGAGGGAGGGGACCGCCGCTCCACGCCCGCGGCGCGCTCGGGGCGGGTCTTTGACCGACAGCCAACAGGGGGCGGGGCGGGGCTGCAAAGCGGTCCAATCAGGAGCGCCGGCGGGAGGCGGGTCCGCTCCGAACCGCGGGATCGTCCATTCAGGCTCCGCCATCTTTGGGACCCGGTGGGCTCCCGAGGTTGCGCTTCCTGTTTGGCCTTGTGACCTCCGCTGACTCCGGGAGCCGCCAGGCGGACACCGGGACACACCAGAAGCAGGGAGATGGTGAGTGTGCCGGCCCAGGCGTCCTGGAGGTGGGCTCAGGGCCTGTCAGGGACCCGCGACGCCCGCTCGACTCGGTGGCCTCCCGGCCCCGCGGCTGGCGCGGCCCGGCCTTCGGTCCCCTGGTCTCTTCTGACCCGCGGGCGGGGCGGGGCGGGGCGGGGCCGGCGCGGGAACCCGGCGTCCGCTGGGCCTTGCGCGGCACCTCTACGGGGTCCGGAGCCCGGTCCGGCAGCGCAGCCCCGCGTGTCCCGAGGCTGTGCGGTGGCGGCGGGAGTCGGGAGACCGGACAGGAAACCCCCGGACTCCGGAGACTCCCCGCGTTGCCAAGCCCCGGGGAGGGGCGTCCACACGGACTCGGGTTTGGGGTCGGAGTGCCTCGGCTGTCGTTGCTGTTGGGCCGTTTCCAGACGTTGTTGTTAACAAGGAACTGCTGGTTGAAGTAGTGACTCCGAAAGTTAGTGCCCCGCAGGCCGCGGGGAGAGGTCTTGGAGAAGGAAGGAGGAGGAAAGGACTGGGAAGTCCAGCTTCGGACCCCAGCTCCTCCTGGCCCCAGGGACAGCTCCTCAGTACCCCTAGCACCCAACCGCAGAATCTCTGAAGCCAACAAGTCCTTGCCCCTCCCTCATGTTAAGAAAGCTTGAAAACTACTCTTCCCCAGTTTTGTCTGAAGAAGACAAAACAGAAATGATCGCCCTCTTTCCGAATCCTGTATTTACATGTCATCCCACCAGTTACCTATAGGGACAGATCAAGCCCATAAAAACCCCTAGACAGAAGACAGGTCGCCCTTTTCTGCTTTAAATAAATCTTGCTACCCTCCGCTTGTCCGTGGATTTCATTTCTTTGAACTCGGGAGACCAAGCCCACCTGGCACCACTCCCCTTGTTACAGTAGGACATGGCTTCATTTGAAAGGAGGGGGAAGCCCCAACTGTAAGATCGTAAGCATCTAAAGGGTTAGGAAGAAAAGAACTTTTCTTTTTAGGGAGAAGCATGTGGAAGTCGAAACTAGGTGGGAGAGGAAGGGAAGCAACCTCATCTCCTGGAAGCAACATTTTCCCCTCAGGTTCCCCTGTTCTTTTGACTGTAAAGGAGAGATTTTGTGCTAGGTCAGATTTATGGTGGGTCAAAGATCCCAGGCCTAGAGGAATGAGTGGGCAATCTTTAGGGGAAATTTGCTCAGTTTTTTACTGATCGCTTGAGCTGATCATTTTTTGAGGCAAAAAGTGGCAATTTGGAAGCTGTGTGACCTGCTTGCCATAGGTGGTACCTAAAGGGAGCATTAGGCAAGTGCAATGAGTACGGCGTTGTTTGTGCTAGGTGTTTTCCCAGAGCACAAAGGAGTTCTTAAATTAAAAAAAAAAAAATTTGTAGATGGACACAGTACCTTTATTTTATGTATTTATTTTTTTGTGGTGCTGAGGATTGAACAGGTGCCTCACATGCTAGGCAAGCACTCTCTCTCTGAGCCACAACCCCAGCCCCAACAATGGGAGTTCTTTAATCACCACTAATTTCTAGTTGATGAAATATAACCATTTTAGCTGTTTTGCTTCTTCATAGTTGTTCTCATCAGGGGGTAATTTGTGACAGTGAGAGACAGTCTGGGAGACACCTTTGGGTTCTGCCTGCTGGAGAAAAGGTTTGTGTTTCAGGGTTTATGAATTTCACAGATTATTTGGATGTATGGCAGAATTTTTAAAAAATTGGTCTGTCTTTCTGGCACAGAGAACCTAAAACCCTTGGAATTTTCTGAACAGTAGGAGAATCTCTGAGTGATCATCCTCATCCCCTTTTAGGCAATGCCTGAATTTGTGCTCAGGAGTTGACTCAGTGTGGCACCCCTCTAATCACTTCAAAATGGAGAGTTTTGACCACACAGAGCAAACACCTGCTATTCACACTTTTCGGTGGGATCATTGTGCTGGGACTGCTCGCTGAACTTGCAGGAGCTCTTAAGTCCAGGTGGTATAAGAATTGTTTGACACCCAGTTGGTATTGAAAACTTGGTGTTCAGCAAACACCACAGACTTAGTGTCAGAGGTCATTTCAGAAAAAGATACCACAGATCACAACCTTCAAATGACTCTGGTAAGTGCTCACTAGAATTGAGCCTGTGCACAAGGGAGCCCTTCCATAGCGGAAGGAATAGAAAATCAGGTGTGGAGCTCCCAGGATTTCGTATCCTGGTTACTCAGATTTCCCTTCCTCACTCCCTGCCTGTGATCACCTGGGCTGCATCTGCACAGTGACAGTGTTCTTTAAGCTCAGGAATGTGTTTGACCCCTGAGGGGATCTATCTCCTGTGAACTGTGGGTGAAGCAGGCTGCTCCCCTGAACTGCTTCTCTTTTGTTTCCTTTGTAGAATCTTGTTTCTATAAAATAGCAATGGAGCTGGGCGTGTTGGTGCATACTGCAACCCAAGCCACTCAGGAGACTGAAGCCAGAAGATCACAAGTTCCAGGACAGTCTCAATTAAAAAAAAAAAAAGGCTGGAGATATAGAGCTGAGTGGTAGCATGCCTTGGGTACTGCAAACATAAAACAAAACAGTGAGCTGGGCGTAGGGGCACACCTGTAATCCCAGCAGCTCAGGACACTTAAGTGTCCACTGAGCCACATCCCCAGCCCTTTTTGTTTTTTATTTAGAGTCAGGGTCTCGCTGAGTTGCTTAGGGCCTTGCTAAATTGCTGAGTCTGGCTTTGAACTCATGATCCACCTACCTCAGCCTCCTGAGCCCCTGGGATTACAGGCTGGCATGAATACAATGTTATTTACTATGACTATGTAATTTAATAGAGCTTTTGAACAATATTTTCCCCAATTCCCCCACTCTCTGTGTTTATCTATATAATATTTTTCTTGGAGAGAACACTAAGTTGAATCTTACTTTCTCCTGTATGTGGTCTTCTATATGATATATGCAGATTATTCACATTAAAAATGATAGTTGGATGCATAAGTACCATATTTGTAACATTTTTGTTGTTCTAGGATTTTGCATAAGCTTCCCATCTTTTCTGGCTTGTCATTTTAGTTATATATTTGATGCGTGAGAGGTGACATTGCATTCTTTCCATATTCATGCATTTTATCTAGTATTTGGTTAAGTTTGGTTTGTAAGAAAAAGCGGAAGCTTGCAAATATTGTCTCTTAGTATGGTAGGAGAGGATGTGCTCCATTCTCTAAGAAACAAGTTGCGACAAGTGATATTAAATTGAATCTGTCAGAGCAGCTCATTAGAGATTCATTATCCAGAGAGTATAGAGTGTATTTTGGGGGCTGATGACCATTCAGAATATTGTAACGTCCAGAGGGACAGCAGGTTATGAACTAAGAGCACACTCTTTGGAAACACCAAGCCCCTCTTTACAGTTGGGCTGGTGAGGTCCATCCAATAGCAGTTCTGAGATACGAGCCGAAGTCAAACTTTGTTCTCAGGCATTTCTAAGAATATGCAGTCTCAGGATAGGTGGCACTTACCGTCTTAGGCACTCTCAGTATTAAGTCTTTCTTCTAAGAGGCGTTACAAACCCCCTGCACAACAAGATGGTATGACCCAGGAGCACCATGGGGGTTACTGTTCTGCTGTTGTGTCAACAGTTAGTTCCAGACTAGCATCAGAATTGCTGTGTGAGAGGACATGAATGTGGATGGGGCATCGAGTGTGATGACAAAACATGGGGTGAACGTGGAGGCGCATAGCATCACATTGACTTTTAATGAAATGAGTCCCCATCGCTGGTTCTAAGTCTTATCCTTCCTCTTGGAAATATATATGGGATAATTTAGGAGTTGGTGACCTTTGAGGATGTGGCTGTGAACTTCACCCAGGACGAGTGGGCTTTGCTGGATCATTCCCAGAAGAAACTCTACAGAGAAGTGATGCTGGAAACCTTCAGGAGCCTGGCTTTTCTAAGTAAGGATGACATCATTCCCTTATTTCATCAGGAAAAAAAATTTCTTCCTCATCATGGTTCCTTTATATATGAAGTAATGGGAAGGGAACATTTGGGTGATTATATCAGGTGTGGTCACAACACCATGAACCTAACTAGGATGCAATACTTTTTCTGTACTGTTTATAATAATTCATACTGATTTTCTGGGTCTACATTTTAGGAAAAGGAAGAGACAACCAGACCAAGGAAGATGTGTACAAAAATCTAAACAGAAATCTAAGGTAATCTATACTCATAGGAGAAAGCAATGTTGCTCAAGAATTTGGGGATGACAGGAAATTTTTAAAACAAGCAAACAATGCAAATAAACCCAGCTTCAGGTTGATCTGATCTAAGAAAATTTTCTCTCAACTTGAAAGGTTAACATGCTTAATCAGAATATCAGAAATCCAAGGTATTCCAATAATGGAAACATCTTGATCACCAATCTAATGCTATATATGACACTTTTCTGATAGATACACACACACAGTGTTCAATGCATAACATGATCAAAAATGTAAAAAATTTACCTTTGGGGTTTGGAAATAAGGTGTTTATGATGATACAAAATTGAGGGTTTTTTTTTGCGGTGCTGGGGATTGAACCCAGGGCCTTGTGCTTACCAACTGAGCTATATCCCCAACCCGTATAACTTTTAATGTGGTGCTGAGGATCCAGCTCAGGGCCTCACACATACTAGGCAAGTACGCTACCACTGTGCCACAACCCCAGCCCCAAAATTGAGTTTTCATGTTTAGACTAACTCCCAGGCTGTCTCATTACATATATGAAAATATCTAAAAATCCAAATGCTTTTGATCCCTATCATCTCACATAGGGGTATTCAACTGTTCTTAATTGTGATATGATATTCAGTATTTGCCATATAGTTTAGTTAGAAACAGTATAAATATTTTTCATAATGAAATCACTGCTTTGCTTGGCACAGTGGTAATTCCAGCTACTTGGAAGAATGAGGTAGGATGATCACAAGTTTGAGGGCAGCCTCAGCAATTTAGTGAGACCCTCAGCAACTTAGTGAGATCCTGTTTCAAAATAAGAAATAAAAAGGTCTTTTGCTGTAGCTCAGTGGTAAAGAGCTCCTGGGTTTAATTCACAGTATCCAAAACAAAGCAAACGCAGAAACACTGCCTTGATAATATCTGTTCTTGATCCATCCTGCAGAACATAAAATCGTTTCATGTTCAAAAATTCTTACAAGATGTGAAACCAGTGTTTCTCTTTGTAAGTCATTAAGAAATAAAATCTTAATAATGTGCTTTTTATTTTTTCCAGAAGTCAAGTGTTAAAGAGACTTAGTGAATGTAAAGAAAGTAGTGAATATGAAGAAATATTGAGCCAAACTCCAGATTGTATTGAGAAAAATGTAGCTTTTTCTAGAGTAAAACCAAGTGAAATCTGTGAATATGGAGAAGTCCTCACTGGTGATTCATCACAAAATGTGCCCCTCAGATCTCGCACTGGACACAAACCATGTGAGTATCAGGAGCATGGAGAGAAACAGTACAAATGTGAGAAACATGGCAAAGCCATCCGTTATCACCAGAGCTTTCAAAAGCTTGGGAAGTCCCACACCATAGTGGAACACCATGTATACAAGCAACGTGGGATGGTCTTAACTCGTTCTAGTTCCCCTCAAATACGTGAAAACATCCAGAATGGAGAGAAAGAAGATGTATGTAGGCAGTGTGGGAAATCTTTCACTGATCACAGTAACCTTCACTGCCATGAAAGGATTCAGGGTGGCAAAAAACCCTGTGGATGCAAGCAATGTGTGAAAGACGTCAGTTTCAGGAGCTTTGGAAGACATGAGCAAATTCACAGTGGAAAGAAACCTTATGTATGTAAGCAATGTGAAAAAGCCTTCTTTACTTTGAGATACTTGCGAAGACATGAACAAATTCACAGTGGACAAAAACCTAATGTGTGTAAACAGTGTGGGAAAGCCTTTCGTTTTCCCTACTGCCTGAGAATACATGGAAGAATACACACAGGGGAGAAACCCTATAGATGTGAGCAATGTGGAAAAGCATTCATTCGTTTCTATTCCCTTAAATTACATGAAAGAAGTCACACTGGAAAGAAGCCCTATGTGTGTAAACAGTGTGAGAAAACCTTTACTATTTACCGTTCCTTTAAAAATCATGAAAGACGTCACACTAGAGAGAAACTCTCTACAGACAAGGAGTATGGAAAACCCTTTAGCTCTTTGAGTTGCACTGAAATACATGAAGGAGCATACAATGGAGACAAACCATATGTGTGTAAGGAATGTGGAAAAGAATTTAGTCAATCCAATCATATTCTTACACATCAAAGAACTCACACTGGAGAGAAGCCATATGTATGTAAGGACTGTGGGAAATCCTTCAATGACTCTAGTTCCTGTCGCAGACATAAAAGAACACACACTGGAGAGAAACCATATGTATGTAAGGATTGTGGGAAAGCCTTCAGTGACCCTAGTTCCTGTCGCAGACATAAGAGAACGCATAGTGGAGAGAAACCCTATGTCTGTAAGGATTGTGGGAAAGCCTTTGCTACCTCTAGTTCCTGTCACAGACATAAAAGGACTCATACTGGAGAGAAACCATACGGATGTGAACAGTGTGGAAAAGCATTCAGGACTTTCAGTTACCTTAAAATTCATAAAAGAATTCACACTGGATAGAAACACTGTATGAACAGTGGAAAAGCATGCAGTTGTATCCTTCTTTTTATACCCAGGGATGCTTTACTGCTGAGCTACATCCACTGCCATTTTTATTTTTTATTTTGAGATAACATGTCACTAAATTGTTTAGGGACTTGCTAAATTGGTGAGGCAGGGCTTGAACTTGTGATCCTTCTGCCTCAGCCTCCTGAATCACTGGGATTACAGGTGTTTATCACCATGCCCAGCTGCTTGTGGTTTTCCTATGTTTCAACTGCTAAGTGACATTTTGACTTATTTTCTAATTTGGATTCCCCTTATCTTTGTCTTGCCTCATGACTCTGACTAGGACTTCCTGCGGTAGTGAAACTGGGCATCCTTGACCTATTTCACAGCTTAGAAAGTTTTCAGCTTTTCACCACTCAATATAATATTAGCTATCAGCTTATTATAAGTGGAATTTATTATGTTGAGGTGTTGTTGTAAATGGTATTTATTATGTTGAGATTTGTTACTTTCTGCCTTATTTGTTCAGCATTTGTATGATGAAGGGATGTATAGTTGGAATCCATGTGCTAATATTTTGTGGAGGATTTTTGCATCTATGTTTTTAAAGGATACCAACCTATAGATTTTCTGTTTTTTGTTTTGTTTTCTTAATTGTGTCCTTCTCTTGTTTAGGTGTCAGTATAAAGATGGCCTCACAAACTGTCTTTGGAAGAATTCTACTATTTTATTTTTTTGGAATAACTTAAGGAAACTTAGTAATAGTCCCTTGCATGTCTGGTGGAGTTCAGCAGTGCAGCCCTCTGGTCCTAGATGTTCTTCGATTGCAGGCTTTTTATTACTGATTCAATTTTGTTTTTGTTTTTGTTTTCTCACTACTGGGGATTGAACTCAGGGCCTTGCTCATATTAGGCAGATGTATTACCACTGATCTATATCCCCATCCCCATTCTTTCAGGTTTCCTGGTTCTTCATGATTCATTCTGGGCAAGGTGTTGTGTCTTAAGAATTTGTCCATGTCTTCTCATTCATCGTTTGTTTGCATAAGGTTATTCATAACAATCTCTAATGATCTTGTATTTTTGTGATGTCAATTGTAATGTTTCCCTTTTCATCTCTGGTTTCATTTATTTGAGTTTTCTTCTATTCTTAGTGGTTTGTCTTTTCTGTCCATCCTTAGTGAAGAACCATCTCTTTGTTGCATTGAGTTTTTTGTATTTTTGGTCTCCCTTTCTTTTATTTATGCTCTTCATTTTTTCTACTTCCTTGAGGTGCCAAGATAGCTTGTTCATCTAAGATCTCCCTCTGTTTTCAATTTGGGAATTCACTGCTATAAATCCCACTTAGTACTATTTTTTGTGTCCTGTAGGTTTGGTATGTTTTATCTCCATTTTCATTTGTTTCAAAAGAATTTTTAATTTCCTTCTGAGGCAGGAAAAGGGTTAAAGTGAACAGGCAGGAAACTCGGGCTCCTTCAAGGTCAGCTTTCTATTCATCAGGGCTGAGAAACTACAGACACAGCCTCATCAAGGTCAGGCTGACTCCTGAGTAAGGGGGAAACATTGATAGTGAGACATCTGCTTCTGGTACCCTGGACTCCCTTCAAAAGGCAGGGTCGGGGGGTGCATAATAACCTTATTGGACCAAAGAACTTGTGAGCACTGAGTACTTACCCAGGATTGGGTTGGGGGCTAGCTTCCTTAACCCTGGAGATCCATATAAACCCCCAGACAGCAGCCACTCTGGGGGAGTCCTTCTTTTGGGATCCCTCCACCTTTGGGTGTTCTGATTGCTTGCTTTCTGTTACTCTAGCAAATCCTGTTACTTTGCCCACACTGTTGTGTCTGTGGATTTCATTCTTCGAATTCTCGAGACATAGAACCCAACCCCAATACGTATATATATACATACATATGTATGTATGTGTGTCTACATACAACTAAAATACATATATATACATATGTATAGTACCTTTATTTTATTTTTATGTGGTGCTGAGGATTGAACCCAGGGCCTCCTATGTGCTAGGTGAGTGCTCTACCACTGAGCCACAACCTCAGCCTCCAAGGTACATTCTTATATCAGGAGCACCACTGTTTATTGATCATTCACTCTACTCTGGGGGTTCTATAGAAACTTTGTGTGAAACTCATAAAACAATCTCAAGATTGTCATTCCGCTGACCACCATATTATTAAGACTGAGTAACAAGTTGATAGAAGTTCCTTCCCTTATGATCAGGTTACGTCCTGGTAAACACATTATCATGTTAAAAATGCACTTAATACAGCTTACCTACTGAACATCAAGCTTAGTCTGGCATACCTTGAATGTGCTCAGAACACTTCCATTAGCCTCACTTGGGCAAAATGGTTTAACAAAGCCTAATTTCTAGTGAAGTGTGAATATGTCATGAAATTTATTGACAATAGTACAGCACAAAGTTTTCAGTTTTTTACCATTTCCTGATCACAATGTTGACTGGGAAGAATATCATACTGCATCCTATCTCTGTGGACTGAAAGGCTGAAGATCCTCCCAATATCTCCTTGGGGGCCTGAGGCTTTTATAGGTCTCTTCCCAAGAAGCCCACTACAGGCTCATCCTGGGCATCCAGTGAGCCATTCAGGAAGGAGGTGCCAGGGCGTGGGGATGGGGCCAAGAACAAAAGAAGTTTCCAGGCACCTGGGACTTTACATTCTAGAGTGGGAGCTGGTGAGCCAGGGACACAAAACCATACTAGTAAGCAAGTTGCATGACTTCAGAGAGGTAGATGCTGTCATCAGGAGACTAGTAGGTGGGGCTGGGGAGGAGCATTAGAGAGGGGTTTGGGGTGGGAACCTTAGGGACTTAGAACTGAGGGCTGAAGAATGCAGAGGAGGTGGTCATGGAGGGAGCGTTCCAGGAGGAGGCAACTGCCAGCGCCAAGACGGGCTGGGAATGAAGGAGGTCAAAGTAACTGGGAAGGCAAGTTAGCAGGTCAGAGGTGGGGCAGTCACACCAGCATGTGTGACTCGGGGTGGGGGGTAGGATTTGAAAGTTTGAAGTGAGGGGGAGAAAAATTTTGAGAGTGTTGTTTCTATTAAATGTTTACCACTTTTTCACACCAACATAAAAAAAAAAATTCAAATCATTCAAAATCAGGACTTGTTTGTTTGTTTTTGTTTTTGGTACCAGGGATTGAACCCAGAGGCACTCAACTACTGAGCCACATCCCCAGCCCTATCTTGTATGTATTTTATTTAGAGTCAGGGTCTCACTGAGTTGCTTAGCACCTCGCCATTGTTGAGGCTGGCTTTGAACTCGCGATCCTCCTGCCTCAGACTTCCAAACCACTGGGATTAGGTGTGCGCTACCACGCCTGGCAAGACTGTCCATTTTTAATGGAATAATCCAGATTGTACAGTTGAGCCTCATCGATTCAAATTTCTTTCCTTCCATCAGGCATAGTGGCACATGCCTGTAATCAGTTATTTGTAGGTTGAGGCAGGAGCATCCAAAATTCAAGGCCAGAGTGGGAAATTTAGCAAAACCCTGTCTCAAAATACAAAAAAAAAGGACTGGAGAGGGACTGGGGTTGTGGCCCAGTGGTAGAGTGCTTGCCTAGCATGTGTGAAGCACTGGGTTTGATTCTCAGCACCACATTCAAGTAAATAAAGGTAGTTTTTTAAAAAAGGGCGCTGGAGTTGTAGCTCAGTTGTACATTGGCCCTGGGTTTAATTCTCAGGAAACAAAAGGAAAAAGCATCCTCTTCAGCTGCTATTGGCATATCAGTCTAGTGGGGGAAAGAGACGTGCAGTTCAGTTTCATTCACTTCAGTGTAAAAACTTCAATGAACAGCTTTTGCAGGAAACTGGAGAGGAGGGAGCCGATGTTCTTGGCAGTTATAAAAGGCCATGCAATCATTTTCCAGAGATAGGATACCTCAGCTGAGTCTGAGCAAAAGCAGAAAAGCCAGCCCAGCACTGAAACTACCTCTTTGCCTGGTAGATCCAGTCTCTCCCCATGCCGCCCTGTGGCCAAGGAAGCTGAACAGTAAGCGCTGGTGTGCTCCTTGCCCACAGCCCGGCTTCTGGTCAGTTGGTTCACGTGGGAGGAGCCCACAGGAAAGCAGAAGTCAGGGCATTGTTCTGCCCACCACCCTGCTGTCCTTGGTACAGGCCAAGCTCCTACTGAGTCAGCATCTAATGGTGCTGAAGCTCAAGGTCTCCCTGGGTTCTGGTAACTTCTGTGCGTGGCTCCTGAAGGGCTCCTGATGACCCTTCACCCCTGCTCTTGCTGGCCTTATGGTCCACATACCACATGGGCTTCCTGAAATACCTACTGTAATTATCTGTTGAACTTCAATTTCTCTCTCTAGTTTTTTTAATATATATTTTTAGTTGTAGATGGACACAATACCTTTATTTTTTAAAAAGAATTCCTATTTTATTTTTTATACCTTTGCTGAGGATCCAACCCAGTGCCCCACAATGCTGGGCAAGTGCTCTGCCCCTGAGCCACAGCCCCGGCCCTCACTAGTTTTGAGGGTGCTTCCATTTCTTCCCTGATTCTTCTCTGAAATAGAAGGCCAAGTCGGAGTCAATGACGTTAAGGACAAAGTGGGAGGAAACGTGGGGGACGCGGAGCCGTTTCTGGTAGACCCAAGGATGCTGCGGTGTAGTGCACTGTTAACGTGGGGAAGAGGCCTGCTGGCAGGCTCGGCTCCTCTTCCTGTAACAAACCCCACAGGCCAACCAGCCCCACAGAAGTTCTGGAGCCTGGGAAGTGCGGGCGGCTGTGGCTGCCCTGTTCCCTAGCAAAGGCCCTTCGCGGCTCGCAGATGGGGAACTTTTTGCTGTGCTCATGCGTTAGAGTGATTTCACCCTACCGAGGGGGCTGCCAGCATGAGAGCCCATCCTGGGCGCTCGTGCCACCCGACCACCTTCAGAGCCTCACGTCCAGATCCCACCACGCTGCACAGCAGGCCACGAAGTACAGACTGAGGGGAAGAGACTCAGTTCCCAGAAAGGGCTGAGTAGAGAAGTCCAGAAAGGGCCGTTGACCTGCACCGAGAAGACTGGACCACAGATGAGCGATGGCGAGCCAAGTTCAACGGAGGAGAGAGTGAGGCTTCAGAGCCTGGAGGGCGGCAGAAGTGAACGGAAGAGGGTGCCCTTTACCGTCGTCTCAGCCCGAGGGCAAACCAGCAATTCCGCCACCGCGGAAATCATGCCTTGGGCACGTTGATTTCCCTACCTGAGATCCTCCTGCCTCCGCCTACCAAGCTGCTGGGATTACAGGCATGCACCACTGTGCCTGGCAAGTTGGTTTTTTTTTTGTTTTTGTTTTTGTTTTTTTAATATGGTTTTAGTTATTGATGGACCTTTATTTTATTTATTTATATGTGGTGCGGAGAATTGAACCCAGTGCCTCTGCCCAAGTGCTCTGCCACTGAGCCGCAACCCCAACCCAAGGTATTTTCTTAAATTATGATAATATTATACTTTTACCCATGCTCCCAGTAGTAGTTGGCAGCATGATATGAAACTCCAACAAATTGTTGCCACATTTCTAAAACTGCATGGAAACACTAATGTGTAGTATGCACCTGAGTTTGACAATGCCAAGGACACATGGTGACACATTTGCCTATCACACAGAGAGTCCATCACTGTGGAGTAGGTGGGTTTGGGAAAGACCCTGTGGTCCCTGTGCCTTGTTTTCTTTCTCCGTGAGACAGAAGGAAAAATTTGGAAGGAGGGGAAGAATGATCAAAGAGAGGCTAACAGTTAAAAACCGTATCTACACTGTGAAGAAAATAAAAGGCATGACTGAAGAGATGCACAAAACAGATTTGCATTGTTCTTTAATGAAACAAAAACCAATTCATTTCCCCCTCTACTGAGGTGCTGAGGTCCAAGCATACAGAAGTGATACCTGAGCAAAACGGACTTTGGGATCACTGAAACAGTGCTTCCAACTGAGCTTATGCAAGACATGAAGATTTTCCCACATCATTACACAGATGTGTTTAAAAGACTTCCCTATACTGAGTAGGAAGTTAACTCCTTATCACCCAGTAGAACTATGGGATTAGAGTAATGTGGTTTTATATTAATAATTTGCAGGCTTAAGTAACATGTACTCACAGATTATTAAAAGTTTCAAAATGTAACTGATTAATCAGTATTTAATCTTTGTATTGATTTTTTATTAAAATATATTTCTAATATTTTTAAAACCGAGAGAACTGGTTGAATGCTTATTTTCCTGAAGGCATTTTTAAGACAAAGCTGCATAATGGCTTATAAACTTTGCATATATATGTAGTTTGATACATATTATTGCTTTCAAACATCTTGTGTATTGTAACTGGTTTTATATAAATTACTGAATAGTGGAAATTGTATAATTGCAATCATATAATTAAAAGTATTAACCAAAAAATAAAGTTCCCATCTTGTGACTTTTAAATATGCCCCCTTTCCTACTAAATCAGTGTGTTACTGAAACACATGAGCTGTCTGTTCTCACCTCAGTATTTCAGGAAGAAACTTTGAGACATTCCTGCTTTCTTTGTTGTTTCAAGGGGAGAAACACACGTGTTCTCACCTTGTGTATTAATCTCTAGGACCTGAGACCTGTTACCGTGGGCCACAGGTGTCGGGTGTGTCTGTCTGAGGATCTTTACCAACCTTTTCCAGAGGACCATATTTTGTTTCTAGAGTGGTGATGCAGCCCTGGAGTTCCTCATAGGTTGGGAAGGTCACGGTCAGGTGCACAGTGCTTGCCCACTGTGGGTATTTCCTGTGAGTGGAGTGATTAGTAGTCGCTCATCACAGTGGGAGTGCTTCCATGTCACTCCACTCAGGAGACACCCAGGGTGGGTGAGCACTGCACAGATGGAGACGCTGCAGTCCTTCGGCTCTGGAGAAAGCCCTCACGCTAGGCTGGCGGGGCTTGCGTTTCTCCATGGCCCACAGCAGAATGCTATGGCCATATCTAACAGGTACATTACCACCTTCAAAGGATGTAAAGCAGAGAAATACGGGTGCCTGTGGTCCAAAGTAAAGAGTCCCAGGTCCCAGAAATTCAGGCCCAACTAGAGACCACGTTACAGGCAGGAAAATGTCCAACCACTGTAAAAATGATGCCCTATGCCTGTGCTTTCTCTTTATAGAGACTTAAGATGGTTAGAGACGGCAGACTAGCTTTTCCCCCTCTCCACAGCCATAGGTTAGAGACAGCATACTAGCTTTTCCCCCTCTCCACAGCCATAGGTGAGTAATGATGACACGGGGTTCAGGAGGAATTGGATGTGGAATTGGAGATGAGCAATGAGACCATCCTCACCCATGGACTTTTTTGTGGAAAAGACAGACACACCTCAGCTTCTCTATTATGTCACATGCCATCCTTTCTCTCTCTCTCTTTTTTCTTTTTGGTACTGGGTATTGAACCCAGTGGGGTTTCACTGCTGACCTGCATTCTTAACCCTTTTACATTTTTGAGACAGGGTCCTGCAACGTTGCTCAGGTTAGCCTCGAACTTGCAATTCTGCTTCAGCCTCCTGAGTAGCTTAGAGTTACAGGTGTGCACCACCACACCTGGCTCTATCTAAACCAAGTTTTCCTATCTGTTCACTTTTATCTTTCTCACAAAACAGACCAACTTCGTAAGAATTTGTTTTCTTATGCCTTTATATTCTGAAGAAAGTCCATGGACTAGCTGTGCTCAATTCTTTATGTTCACTGTCCACAAAGCTAGCATTTTTCATGTTCCAATATTACCAGGAAATATGTTTCTTCTGAGGGACAAAAACTTGTGCACAATAGTGATGCTGTTTCTTCCCTTCTTAGACTTTTTCTTCAACAATTTACATAAAAATATTGCTCTCCATGGGTGTGGTGGCACATGCCTGGAATCCCAATGGCTCAGGAGTCTGAAGCAGGAGGACCACAAGTTCAAGGCCAGTCCCTGCAACTTAGCAAGACTGTCTCAAAATAAAAAATAAGTGCTGGGGATGTGACTCAGTGGCAAAGTACCCCTGGGTTCAATCCCCAGTACCAAAGTGAATAAATAAGTACATGCTCTACTTATATTCCCAAAGGTTATAAGTATCATATAGCTTGTTTGTAAATAAATTAACTTATATATCCCAACTGAAATAGGTATGAGCATTTACTTAGGATGGTCTAACATGATTTCTTGATGTTAAGATGCTGGGAGGACAAATGTGCTCAGGAGAAAATGTTTGATCCATCTTAAGGTTAGATACCATCCAGGGGAAGCAGCAGCAGTCAGCCACGAGTTCATGAAGGTGTAAAAGAATCCTACACAGCATACTGTTTTAAAGGTTTTTAAGATATCAAAAAGGGGCCTTACTTCCAGCCCTTGTCCTCAGCTTACCTATGGAGCAAAATTTAACCTGTCATTGAGAGGAAAAATAACCCTAAAAATAGTCACCTAAAAAATACTTGGATAGGCAGCCATGGACAAACCAGCTCAATAGCCAATGACATAGCCTAGTAAGGAACTTAGCATAATAGCTTCATTTTCAAAAGTAACGGAAAATAAGGTCTCATAATTTCTTCAACATACAAATCTATCCAATTACCAACTGGAAAAATTATTAAAATGCCCTAGGGCAGGCAGGCTCCTTCCACAGCCAGCTTCTTGGAGCAGGCCACCCAGTGAGAGCTTTTCTGCATAGAGCCAGCTCCAAGCCCTGGAACCAGTAGTGGGCTAGGGGCAGCTTTCTTTGGAAGCACTGCATTATCAACTTCCTCCAAGATATCAGGCTACTGAAGGCTGGGAGGTGATATACTGGAAATCTACAGGGACACTATAAGCCAAAGAGGAAATCTGCAATATCTCAGAGTCCCACTGAATCTGACCAATATGAGAAAACAAGGGAAGAAAACGTCCCAAACAAACCTAGATACTGTATCAGTAAAACCCAATGACAGCACAGCAGAAGAACTGTCAGAAAGGGAGTTCAGAATGTACAAAATTAAAACAATCAGAGAAGCAAACGAGGAGATGAAAGAGCAAATGCAGGCATTGAAGGAGGTGATGAAAGAGCAAATGCAGGCATTGAAGGAGGTGATGAAAGAGCAAATGCAGGCATTAAATGATCACACCAATCAACAGTTAAAAGAGCAAATACGGGAAGCAAGAGATCATTTCAATAAAGAGAGATACTGAAAAACAAACAAATAAATCCTTGAAATGAAGGAAACAATAAACCAAGTTTAAAACTCCATAGAAAGCATAACCAATAGGATAGAACATCTGGAAGACAGAACCTCAGACATCAAAGAAAAAATATTTAACCTTGAAAACAAAGTTGACCAAACAGAGAAGATGGCAAGAAATCATAAACAGAATCTACAAGAATTATGGGATAATTATGGGAAAAGGCCAAATTTAAGAATTATTGGGATTGAGGAAGGCTTAGAGAAACAAACCAAAGGAATGAACAATCTATTCAATGAAATAATATCAGAAAATTTCCCAAATCTGAAGAATGAAATGGAAAACCAGATACAAGAGGCTTATAGGACTCCAAATATACAAAATTACAACAGACCCACACCAAGGCACATTAATATGAAAATACCTAACATGCAAAATAAAGACAGAATTTTAAAGGCCACGAGAGAAAAAGAATCAAATTACATTCAGGGGGAAACCAATAAGAATATCAGCAGATTTTTCAGTACAGACCCTAAAAGCTAGAAGGGCCTGGAACAATATTTACCAAACCCTGAAAGAAAACAGATGCCAACCAAGAATCTTATACCCAGCAAAACTTACTTTCAGATTTGACGATGAAATAAAATCCTTCCATGATGAACAAAAGCTAAAAGAATTTACAAAAAGAAAGCCTGTGTTACAGAACGTTCTCAGCAAAATATCCCACGAGGAAGAGATGAAAAACAATGATGCAAATCAGCAACGGGAGGAACTAGCCTAAAGGAATAGCCAAATAAAGGAGAAAACAAATCATGTCAAAAAACAAAAATGAGTCAAATGACTGGGAATACAAATCATATCACAATAATAACCCTGAATGTTAATGGCCTGAACTCATCAATCAAAAGACATAGGCTGGCAGATTGGATTAAAAAGAAAAATCCAACAATATGCTGCCTGCAAGAGACTCATCTCATAGAAAGAGATACCCATAGACTAAAGGTGAAAGGATGGGAAAAAACATACCATGCACACGGACACAGCAAAAAAGCTGGAGTATCCATCCTCATTTCAGATAATGTGGACTTCAAGCCAAAACTAGTCAGAAGGGATAAAGAAGGACATTACATACTGCTTAAGGGAAGCATAAATCAGCAAGACATAACAATCATAAACATCTATGCCCCAAACATTGGCTCATCCATGTACGTCAAACAAATCCTTCTCAATTCCAGAAATCAAATAGACCACAACACAATAATACTAGGCGATTTTAACACACCTCTCTCACCACTGGATAGATCTTCCAAACAAAAATTGAATAAAGAAACCATAGATCTCAATAACACAATCAACAATTTGGACTTAACAGACATATATAGAATATACCATCCAACAAAGAACGAATACACTTTCTTCTCAGCAGCACATGGATCCTTCTCTAAAATAGACCATATTTTATGCCACAAAGCTACTGTTAGCAAATACAAGAAGATAGAGATACTACCTTGTATTCTATCAGATCATAATGGATTGAAATTAGAAATAAATGACAGAATAAAAAACAGAAACTTCTCCAATACCTGGAGATTAAATAATACGCTATTATATGATGAATGGATAACAGAAGACATCAGGAGGGAAATAAAAAAATTCTTAGAAGTAAATGAGAACAGAGATACATCATATCAAAATCTCTGGGACACTATGAAAGCAGTACTTAGAGGAAGATTTATTTCATGGGGCACATTCAAAAAAAAGAAGTAAAAATCAACAAATAAATGACTTAACACTACAGCTCAAAGCCCTAGAAAAAGAAGAGCAGACCAACACCAAAAGTAGTAGAAGACAGGAAATAGTTAAAATCAGAGCCAAAATCAACAAAATTGAAACAAAAGAAACAATTGGAAAAATGAACAAAATAAATAGTTGGTTCTTTGAAAAAATAAACAAAATTGATAAAGCCTTAGCCACACTAACAAAGAGAAAGAGGGAGAAAACTCAAATTACTGAAATTCGGAATGAACAAGGAAATATCACAACAGGCATGATATTACATGAAATACAAAACATAATTAGAAGGTATTTTGAAAATCTATATTCCAACAAAACAGAAAACCTCGAAGACATCAACAAGTTTCTAGAGACATATGAATTACCTAAACTGAACGAGGAGGACATACACAACTTAAGTAAATCAATTTCAAGCAATGAAATAGAAGAGGTCATCAAAAGCCTACCAACAAAGAACAGCCTGGAACCAGATGGGTTCTCAGCCGAGTTCTACAAAACCTTTAAAGAAGAGCTCATTCCAATACTCCTCAAAGTATTCCATGAAATAGAAGAGGAGGGAACCCTCCCAAACTCATTCTATGAAGCCAATATCACCCTGATACCTAAACCAGACAGAGACACATCGAGGAAAGAAAATTTCAGACCAGTATCCTTAATGAACATCGATGCAAAAATTCTCAACAAAATTTTAGCAAATCGCATCCAAAAATAAATTAAAAAGATAGTGCACCACGATCAAGTGGGTTTTATCCGAGGGATGCAAGGTTGGTTCAACATCCGAATATCAATAAATGTCATTCACCATATCAACAGACTTAAAGTTAAGAATC
Source organism: Sciurus carolinensis (assembly GCF_902686445.1). Lineage (NCBI taxonomy): Eukaryota > Metazoa > Chordata > Mammalia > Rodentia > Sciuridae > Sciurus > Sciurus carolinensis. The sequence goes on from NC_062229.1 coordinate 20,322,846, forward strand.
ACATGATTATTTTGATAGATGCAGAAAAAGCATTTGATAAAATACAGCATCCCTTCATGCTCAAAACACTAGGAAAAATAGGGATAGTGGGAACATTCCTTAACATTGTAAAGGCCATCTACGCTAAGCCCATGGCTAATATCATTCTAAATGGTGAAAAACTGAAAGCATTCCCCCTAAAAACTGGAACAAGGCAGGGATGCCCTCTTTCACCACTTCCATTCAACATCATCCTTGAAACTCTAGCCAGAGCAATTAGACAAACCAAAGAAATTAAAGGGATATGAATAGGAAAAGAAGAACTCAAACTATCCCTGTTCGCTGATGACATGATTATGTATTCAGAGGAACCTGGAAATTCCACCAGGAAACTTTTAGAACTCATAAGTGAATTCAGTAAAGTAGCAGGTTACAAGATCAATGCTCATAAATCCAATGCATTTTTATACATGTGATGAATCTTCAGAAAGAGAAGTTAGGAAAACTACCCCATTCACAATAGCCTCGAAAAAAATAAAATACTTGGACCCACTATTTGACCCAGCTATCCCACTCCTTGGCCTATACCCAAAGGACTTAAAATCATCATACTACAGAGATATAGCCACATCAATGTTCATTTCTGCTCAATTCACCATAGCCAGACTGTGGAACCAACCTAGATGTCCTACAATTGATGAATGGATAAAAAAACTGTGGTATATATATACAATGGAATATTACTCAGGTATAAATAATAATAAAATTATGGCATTTGCAGGCAAATGGATGAAATTGGAGACTATCGTGCTAAGTGAGATAAGCCAATCTCAAAAAACCAAAGGACGAATGATCTCGCTGATAAGCGGATGATGACATATAATGGGGAGTGGGAGGGGTTAGCGTTAGGGTTGGGGTTAGGTTTAGGGTTAGGGTTAGGGAGGGGGGCAAGAATGGAGGAAGGAAGGACCGTATAGAGGGAAAAGAAGGGTGGGTGGGGTGGGGAGGAAGGGGGAAAAATGGCAGAATGAATCAAAGAACATTGTACTGTGTAAATTTATGATTACACGAATGGTATGCCTTTACTCCATGTACAGAGAATCAAAATGTATTCCATTTGTTTACAATAAAAAAAGGAAAAAAAGATTTTACATAAAAAAATGAAAAATGAATCCATTTTATAATCTCAAAAAAAATGCCTTAGGCATGAAGTTTCTGTTCAAACCAGCAATATCTCTCAACTCCTTCCAGATCCCCATCAAGGCTTACATTGAAATGTAGATGGAAGAAGCCTGCAGGCTCAGTAGGAGACCAATCTGAGACCCAAGGTTGGGGGGAGTGGGGAAAGCATCTTTTATCTTAACTCATGCTAATCTAAGCCAAAAAGTAAGTTGTATGGTGCTTTACTGAAATAATTAATGGTCTTGGCATTTTTTCAGGAAGTAGAATTTTTTCTTAAATTCTATATTTTTTGAGTTTATAACATGAATGTTCTTTTGATCAGTCCTATTTTTATTCAACTAGCATTTTTAAACATCTATAACATGGCAATGGAGATTCATCTACAAAAAGCTACAAGGCCTTTGCTTTTTTGTTATGTGTGTATTGTCTGTCTATATATGTGTGTGTGTTCATATATCATGTACATGATATCAAAATTGGCATATAGATAATAAGTATTCATGAATTAAAATTTTAAAAATGGATTCAAATACCTTTAATTCACACGATTTAAAAGGGTTCAATTTAAATTGGGTAAACAAATGAAGGTAAAATGTCTTTAAAATTACTTAACTCACAAGTCTCTCCATGTGGTCAAACTAATACAAGGCTGATGTCTATAAAATGTCTAATATCCATTGTTTCTAGGATTTTTATTCAACAAGAAAGAGATGGCAAATACTGTTCAATACACTTGTCTGATATCTTGGCTTTTACAGTAAAGTAAGTAAATTAGATTTGACATGTTTTGGATTACTCATATATGTGTTTGTTAGAGACATCTGATTAATTTACAAAGTTAGAGTGCTAACAAATATAACATCAAGTACTTAAATTCTATGGGGATTTAACATTATTATTTAAACATTATTGTTGTTTTCATAGATTGGTAAATAAAAAAGGGTTTAAAATTGCTTTGTGTCATCACTAACAACAAGGTTACTAAGAGTTAAGTCCCAACAGATAGAATTCTATATACAAAGGGGTCCAAAAATTTTAACTGCATTTCAATTATTGTGCTGTAAATAACAAAGTATTTCATCTTATTAAAATGGAGTAATTTGTCTAAATTCTTAAATTTATAAGGATTATTTCAGAGTGTGAATTTAAAAAGAGGTCAATAGCAAAAAAAAAGGTTCTAGGTATGGACCTTACTATATTTAGTAAAAGGGAAAAGAAAATGTTTCTGGGTAAGAAAGTCTTTGATGAAATACATGAGGGTCTAAGTAAGTGCTAAGAAAGTCTGTGTGTAAGTAAAGGGCAAATTTCAACAAGTTTGTGTGTAACTAAGTTGGTTATGTGGATGTGAGACAATCAGTTAAAGCTATTTAAGGTTTTTTCCCTAATCAGTATATTTGTACTGATATAAATCAAAGTTTAATCCATACGTTAAACTGAAAAGGATTTCTTAAAACATTAATTTACTCTTAACACTGTGCCTGTTATGTTTTGTTCTTTAGAGCAATTAGTCTTAAAGAAATTAGGGTTTGTACAATTATGGTATTGTACTACACTACAGAGTCTAAATTTTTCTTTAAAAGCTAAACTTGGTTAATATAAAAATATCAAGGTAATTGTGGTGCTATTACTCTTCTTTATATATTAAATGTGTTCATATCTTCCAGGTATACAAGTCTTTAAAGTAGAAGGTTTAAAAGAACATTTTATCAAGCTAGTGTTCTCCAACCTGAAGTTGTAAGGGTAATTTAAGACTTATAAAGATAACAAATTTAATTGAGGATTTATTTATATCACTTCATGTCACATAATAAGGACCTGTTATCAATGAGGCATATATAAAATTTTATATTACTTTTTACACTGAGGTAAAAAATTTTAAATGTATTTTAAAAGGTAAGGTGAGCCTGATCTATTCCAATGTTAATGTTGTGAAACATAGAAGCATTTTGTCATTTTTTTCCACAAGAAGAAAGTTAAAAAATCTCTTAGGCTTTCCTTGATGCATGTTTTAGATGTAATGTTGTATTATGTTAACTGACATTCATATAGACCCAGGGAAAAATATATGTAAACTTTGTAAAATTACATTTAAGAAAGAGGCAAAGACCAGCTTCAGAACTAGAACACTTTGCCTAGGATTTGTGAAGAGCCCCGCCTCACCTGAGATAAGGTTTTGCCTCCCACCTCCCTGCATGTTAGAGAGGCTCCAAAGTAAGCCAGACTTCAGCTCACTTAAAGTTATATTCAAAAGACTGTTTTTTTGTTGTAAAATTACTCTGATCTCAAACAGGGTATATAATGTATAATGTATAATATAGCCAAAATTCAAGATAGCTATTACACAAACTAAGTATGTTTTACTCTCATTAATTCCAGTTTGCATTTTCCTTGTAAACTCTATAACTGTTGCCTGTTAATGTTTGTAGAGGTGCTACTTCAAGAAAAAATGACCTGTTTCCTCATTCTTCTTCTGTCTGTCCTCCTCACTTTCTCTATCCTCCTGGCTTTCCACTCTCTCTAGCGTGCACCCTTTCTCTTTCCTTTCTCTTTTCCTCTCATTTTCTCTCTTACCCTGCAGGGAGACACTCTGTTTGCTTAATAAACTCCCTTATGTGATTTCCCCTGTCTGGCTTATGTGGTTTCGTGGGATTTCCTTACATTGTTGCTGTGACTTGGGATGGGATCTTCCACTGTCTCTTAAGTGAGTGGAACCCCATCTGAGCCCCAGTGCCCCCGGACATGGCCCCACCTTCAATTCTGCCTGGAAGCTCTGCTCTGCATTCATCACTGACTTCAGATTGGCTCAAGCACATCCAGACCCTGCTTCTCCATCTTGATGGTTAAGATCAAACTTAGAGATAGAGATTAAATACAGAGGTCAAGAAAAGTCCATATTTGGGTCTTGCCCTCAAAGTCAGCCTGAACCCAGGGAACAAGAGGACTTCTCCAAGGAGCTTTGCAACTCTGGGTCACACAACCTCCTGATCAAGGAGATTAATGAGGCCATTAGAGGAAAAACCACTCAGTGCACCTGCTGCAGAGGAGGGTCAAGGAAAAAGGGAGACATCCCTGGTGCTTTCAAGGGAAGCTACCTCATCGAGGAGACCCTGCCTAACCAATGGCACTAATGGAGCTAAGAAGCTGCTCTTAAGTTCTCTGTGAGTGACCCCTGTGGAAACTCAGCTGACTCTTTAACAGACAGGAACAGGTCACTTTGACCAACTTGACCTTAAACACCTAGCAAAACAGTTAAGACCAAAATATAGCCATTCTTGGGCATTTAAAAGAAATAATAGTTAAATGTAACTTAAGATGTACACTTATGTTAGCCCACTAGAATAAAGGCTAAAAGCTAAAAAGAAAAAGAAAAGAAAAAAAGAATAAATGACCTGAATTAATTTGAGATAATAAGTCATCACCTATAGGACAGATAAGATAATATAGACTCCAATTAAATAAATGGGCATAAATTACTATAAAGTTATAGACATTGAAGTTAAAGCCCAGTATTCTTACTTTGTAATTGGTGAGACTGACTTGCTGGATGTTTAAGATCAAGATTAAAATGAAAGACTAAGAAAACCAATATTTGGCTCTGCCCTCTGAGTCAGCCTGAACCCAGGGAATGAGAGAGATTCTCTAAGGAGCTTTGCAACTCTTGGCACATGACCTTCCAATCAGGGAGACTGATGAGTCCACTGGAGAATGGAAAGCTGGAGGAGGGTCATTGAAAAAAGGGAGACATCCCTGATGCTCCCAAGGGAAGCCCCCTCATCAAGGAGACCATACCTGGCAAATGGCACTAAAAAGGCTAAGAAGCTGCTCTCAAGTTCCCCATGAGTGACCCCCTGAGGGAACTCAGCTGGCTCTTAACAGACAGGAACAGGTCAATTTGACCAGCTTGATCTTGAACACCTACCAAAGGTGTTAAAACCAAAACAGCCATTCCTGGGCATTTAAAAGAAGAAACAAGTGTTAAATGTAACTTAAGATGCACGCTTGTGTTAGCCCCAAGAATAAGAGACTGGAGACCACTAAAGAGAGACTCTTAGGCAGGAGTACCTGGTAATAACTATCAAGAGAAACGACCAGAGTTCAAAATCTTTAGTCAGCGTAAGGCCTCCTGAGCTTCCTAACCCCCTACACAGGTATGCTTAAGCTTTTGGTAACATTATTTCATATTATGTACATTTTTAGAATGGAAAATTCAGAAAGTGCCTTCTTTTTTTCCCTAAAATTAGTTAATTCATACTTTTTTCCTCTCTAAAAAGTTCTCAGTAACTATACTGCAAAAGATGAGTTGCTCATCTACAGTGACAACTGACAACCTAAGTTTGTTCTTTTAATTTCAAATAAATAATTCATTTATTTATTTATAATAAATAATAATTCTACTCTTTAAGTGTGACCTGAGCTTTCTGACTACCAGACCTTTCCCGGTCCTCGAAGCTACTTAGGAGTCCCTGTTGCTAAAAGCTTGGTCCTTGTACCTGATGCCAATCCATTAACAAGGACACAGTTTTGAGAAAGAAGGGGAAAAGATGGTTTATTGCTTTACTAGCAAAGGAGAAACACAGGGAACTCTGTCCCAGAGCTGTGATCCCATCCGTCTTTAGGAACAGGGTTTTTTGTTGTTGTTGTTTTGTTTTTTAAAGAGGTGACTCAAAGGCTGCATTCCAGGTGTTCCCTCTTGGAGTTGTAATTCACTTGTTAATTTGGGAGACAGTCATGTCTGAGATCTGGTGCCATCCCTGAAGTCCGGATGCCTTGTTCTCATGGTGGGGGTGTGCTTAGGGACAGGTAACTCTGCCTAGAATGGGGAAGAAAGGTATTCCTGTGTCCCCTAAACTTAGGGAGGGGAGAGACTAGGGAGGAGCCAGGAGAGGAAGAGAAAGAAACATGGCCATTTAAAAATCAGTTGCAGTGGCAGACAGCAAGGGCTACTTTCAAAACATGAAGTGGACACTGTTACAAGATGAGGGGGAAACTGAAGCAGAAAAAAGAAGGGAGAACAGCAGCGGCCGCCGTCCGAGGGCCGGGGCCGGGGCCGCGACCTGCACCGGGACCGCACCCGTTCTCGCTCCCGCTCGCGGTCCCCGTTGTCCCGCCGCGGCGCCGCGCCAGAGCGCAGGGAGGCCCCGGAGCGCCCGAGCTTGGAGGAGGCAGAGCCCTCGGATTCTGGGGACGAGATGGTGGACCCGGCCAGCTTGGAGGCGGAGATCGACCACGGCCTGTGCCGCCAGATCCACCATCAGTACCGGGCGCTCATCAACTCCGTCCAACAAAACCGGGAGGATATTCTGAACGCCAGCGACAAATTAACAGAGGTCCTTGAAGAGGCCAACACTCTGTTTAATGGAGTGTCCCGAGCAAGAGAAGCAGTTCTAGATGCCCAGTTTCTTGTTCTGGCTTCTGATTTGGGCAAAGAGAAAGCAAAGCAGCTGCGCTCTGATCTGAACTCATTTGATATGTTAAGATATGTTGAAACTCTAGTTGGGTTCAATACAAGGAGAACTTCCTGCGCCAAAGCCACGAATTGATCGTCCAAGAAAACATCATATGATAGAAGAGCAGAGAGCAATGCCTGCTCAGTTGAAAAGAATGGAAGAATCTCACCAAGAAGCAACAGAAAAAGAAGTGGAAAGTATCGCGCTCCCCGCCCGCAGAGAGACACGACACCTGGTTCTTTTCAGCCTTTTTATTGCGCGCACCCCCATCCTCTCAGTTCTTTCTTTGTTTTCTCCCTTTGAGGAACTTACACTCCAATATATACATTACTGTAACCAATCAGCATTTGAGCACGAGGGGAGAGCATGAACAGATACAGGCAGTAAATGTAGACATGCAGTGATCATGCACTGTCCACGAGGGAACTTAACCAATCCCTGGAACTTCCTCAAAATGATGTCAGTTGTCTGCGCAAAATCCAGCCGCACTGGCAGCCTGCCAAGCGCCATCTTAGCCTTACCACACCTAGGGCCAGGGGTCCCGGACACCCCGACAGGAAAGAATCTTGGGACTGTTGCAAACATATTTTCGAGAAGACCCTGATACTCCAATGTCCTTTTTTGACTTCGTGGTTGATCCACATTCTTTCCCCCGTACAGTGGAAAACATCTTTCATGTTTCCTTCATTATACGGGATGGTTTTGCAAGAATAAGACTTGACCAGGACCGACTGCCAATAATAGAACCTGTTAATATTAATGAAGAAAGTGAGGGAATTGACCAAAACACCCAAATCAGGAATCAAGGAATTATAGCTTTGAGTTACCGTGACTGGGAGGAGATCGTGAAGACCTTTGAGATTGAGCCTGTGATTGCTTCAGGTCAGAGCCGGCAGAGGCTGAGTGCTTGACGCCAGCTGAAGGACTTAAACGGATAGTGAAATCCAAATGGAAAGCAGCATGTATTGTATATATTGTATGATTAAACATTTTTAAAGACAAATTGTTTTTAGTAAAATGTAGCTTTTGATAGTTAATGAATTTGTCATGGTTGTCTTTGAATAAAGGAAATTCACTGCCATATTCACAAAAAAAAAAAAAAAAGAAGAAGAAGGGAGAGTCCACACTTGATTAGTAAATTTCCATATCAGTTTGTTCACATGAAAATAATAGTTTGCTGGCATCTTGCCACCCCAAAGGAATAATTAATTTCCATGTTTTCAATCCAGATAATATATCTTAGGGGCTGCATGTGTAGCTCAGCCTGAAATGCATGAGACTATGAATTTGATTCCCAGCATCAACAGATAAAGTATCTTAGACTGTTTCTCATTTGCTTTATATGTAAACAGAAGGAAAACAGGGACTCTACTGGTTTCATATTTAAAAAATTGGATTCAGGCTGAGTGCAGTGGCACATGCCTGTAATCCCAGGGACTGGGGAGGCTGAGACAGCAGGATGGCAAACTCAAAGCCAGCCTCAGCAAGAGCGAGGCACCAACGGTCGGGCTGAGACCCTTTTTCTAAATAAAATAGAAAATAGGGCCGGGGATGTGACTCAGTGGGCAAGTGCCCTGAATTCAACCTCTGGTACCAAAAAGTAAAAATAAATAAATAAATAAATAAATAAATAAATAAATAAATAAATAATTGGATTCAGCACTTTTGTCTCATTAAACTCGGCAATACTGGTGTGAAGCAGGTGAGTAACCTGCAATGGGGGGCACAGGTCTGAGGCCAGGGACTCCAAGGCGAGGCCAATCTTGAGCCTGCAAAGGAGGACAATGGAGTCCCCCTTGCTGCTTCCTGGGCTGCCACCCTTCCCTGGGCCTGGCCTCCAGCTGCTCAGCACAGATAGGGAAGGCATGTCCACAGAGAAAAGCTGCAGAGTGCTGGAAAGGAGGAGCCAACACAGTTGGGGATGTGAGCTGGTTGCCCTGGGGCTGCGTTCAAGACCATCTTTCAGTTTATGAATTTGAGATTTTATTTGGATGTGTAGCAGAATTTTTTTTTTTTTTAAATAAATGATCTTTGGCACAGAGACCCCAAACCCTTGGAATTTGCTGACCAATAGCATAGACTTTGGTTGTTTATCCTAAGCCCCTTTTAGACATTACTGTTAGGGCAGTAAAGGGCAACTGGATGGGGGCAGGGCATCAAGTAGCCTGCACATGCGCAGAAAAACAATGTAGCCCGCGCATGCCCGCAGGAGCAACCAATCAGGCGCTGACAAACGACTCCAGCCAATCCCAGGAGGACACGTAGTCCTCAAGCTTCTTCTCTGGACCCCGGTGAGAAAAACTGAGTCCCAGAGGGGCCACGTTCGACTTCTCCTTCCAGCACACTGGTGCACCAGCCGGAGAGCCGTCCTGCAATAGCTTCTTTCTGATTCACATCTGGTCTGTCTGTTCTCCGGTTACCATCGTCTGATCAGCTTACCCCAGTCTCATCTTACAGTTACCTGAATTGCCATGCCCTATCACTTCAGGATGGGGACTGCTGACCAAGGAGCAGACATGCTTTGGGCTGGCGTCTGCAGTGGGGGTAGTGTGGTGGAACTGAACCAATTCTAAGATTTCATCTTACTTCAATTAGAATGGCTATTATCAAGAACACAAACAATAATAGTTGTTGGCGTAGATGTGGGGGAAAAGGCACACTTTTACATTGCTGGTGGAGTTGTAAATTGGTGCAGCCACTCTGGAAAGCAGTATGGAGATTCCTCAGAAAACTTGGAATGGACCCACATTTTGACCCAGTTATCCCACTTCTCAGTTTATGCCCAAAGGGTTTTAAATCAACAAACTATAGTAACACAGCCACATTAATGTTTATAGCAGCTCAGTTCACAATAGCTAGATTGTGGAACCAACCTAGATGCCCTTCAGCAGATGAATGGATAAAGAAACTCTGGTATATATAAACAATAGAATACTACTGAGTCATAAAGAAGAATAATATTATGGCATTTGCAAATAAATGGATGGAATTGGAGAATATGCTAAGTGAAATAAGGCAATCCCAAAAAACCAAAGACCGAATGTTTTCCTTGATAAGTGGAGAATGATATATAATGGGGGTGGAGGGTGGAGAGTGAGAGAAGAATGGGGGAACTTTAGATTATGTAGAAGGAAATGAGAGGGGGGGTATGAAAAATGGTGGAATGAGACAGCATTACCCTATGTACATGTATGATTACAGAAATGGCATGAATCTACATTGTGTACAACCACAGAAATGAAATGATGTACCCCGTTTGTGTACAATGAATCAAAATGCAGTCTGTAAAAAATTAAAAGATAAATAAAAATAATAATAAAAAAAAAGAGTTCAGGTTGGAAGGCAGAGAGGTGTTTGATTTGAGAAGTGGTTTAAACTGTTCCTGTGGGGATCTGCTTCTTCAGTTAAAATAATTTTTAATTCTGGCTCACCAGTTATTATTTACCCCAAATTTTCTTCTGAAAAGTAATGCATTTATGGAACTATGCTATTTCTTCCACCTATAACATCCTTTCTGTGAATTTCTGCAGGGTCACAGGACCCTGTCATCTTGATCTATGTAATATACTACCTACACCCCATTTGAATTTCATTTCATTGTCCACTCTCATAAGTTGTATCTGAAATTGGTAAATAGTAATATTCTTGGAATGCCTAAAAAAAAAAAAAAGGTTATTACAAGAAAAATGAGTATTAGAGGAGTTAAAAGAGGGAGAAGCCAAGAAGTAGACCATTTTAGGTCTCCCAATGAGGCCCACCAGGAATTGGCTGGTTCTCATCTTTGCTGTTCCAACTGACCCTGTAGTTATTTAACCTTACCTTACCAGTCCTGATTGATTGACATAGAAGCAACATTCTTCCCTGAGGAAGAGGCAGAGGCCACATCATTTGGCAGTAAGGAAATCTAGGCCCTGATGATTCTGTAGAATGATAGACACCAGGGGATCCAGTTGATTTTATAAATTCAGTACCAAATTGGTGACCTGTTGGATATCTTCAATAACCTGTGCTGACAGTTTTTTAAATAGTAGTGAATAGAGGTTCCTAATCCCACTGCTCCTGTGGCAATCCCAATGGATATCTTTAACCCTATGAGTCAGGGAGTAGACTGAAGGTCTCTCTTGTGTCCAATATGTGCCATTATCAGGATAGGCAAACCTTTGATTGTTAGTTAAGATGTCAATTTGAGGGGTAAGGAAGACCAAGGTATAGAGGCCAGTTCAATTTTTGGTAGGCAGGGATAAATATGAGCCTTGCAAAGGAAAAAGTGCCTCAGAATTTGGGGGAGCATCAGGGATGTGGGACTGACACACTTTTATGTCTTAAGTTCTATTAAATGAACTATTGTCTTTTCTTTTAAATGACCAGGAATGACTATAATTTGATTATAATTGTTTTTGTTAGGTGTTCAAGACCAAGCTGGTCAAATTGACCTTTTTCCTGTCTGTTGGTAAGAGTCAGCTGAGTTCCCCACAGGGATCACTCTTGGGGAACTTGAGAACAGGCCCTTAGCTCTTTCAATGCCATCTGCTACCGGGTTAGGGTCTCCTTGATGAGGTGGCTTACCTTGGAAGCATCAGGGATGTCCCCCTTCTCCAGCAACCCTCCTCTTTTGCAGCATGTACACTGGTCAGCTTTCTGTTCTGCAGGGTCTCAGTGATCCCCCTTATCAGGAGGTCATGTGGCCCAGAGTTGCAAAGCCCTTAGAGAAGTTCCCTTGTTCCCTGGGTTTAGGCTGACTCAGAAGGAAAGAGCCAAATATTGGCTATTTTTTTTTTCCTTTTACTTCCTTAACTTTAATATCCAAGTCTTTGTCTTAAACATTCAGCAAGCCAGTTTCACCTATCTTAAAGTAAGATTTAACTTACTGGGTTTTAACTTTAATGTCTATAAATTTATAGTCATTTGCCTCTTTTATTTAATTGGAGTCTTTTTTAGTACTGGAAATTAGCCTTATGTCTTGTCTATAGATGATGGCCTACTATCTCAAATTAACTTAGGCTGTTATATTGAAAGTTGTACTTTTGAAGAGCACTAAACAAAATGAAATCAACACTAAAAGCATATTGGGTTTGTATAATAACTATGAACTAAGAAACAATTTTTATATTCTTAAACCTTGGTTATATATTTCCTGTTTGAGATGACAGTAAACTTTATAACAAAAATTTATCCTTTCAACAGAAATTTAAATGAACTTAAGTCTAGCCTACTTTGAAATTATCTTAACATGGAGTAAGGTGAGAGTCAGAGTCTTAATTCAGGTGAGGGAGGGCTTTTGGAAAATCTTAGGTAAGGTGTTTTATTTCTGAAGCTGACCTTTGCCTCTTTTTAAAAATATCATTTCACATTATATATATATTGTTTTTCTGAGTCTATATGCATGTTAGCTAACACAGTATAACATTACCTCTGAAACATGAATCAAACAAAAGCTAAGAGAGCTTTTAACCCTCTTTGTGGGAGAGTAGCAAAATGTTTTTGTTTCACAATATTAACCTTTAAACAGATAAGACTCTCATTATCTTTTAAAAATACATTTAAATTTCTATTCCAGTGTAAAAAGTAACATAAAATTTTACATATATCTTATTGATAACAGGTCCAGTTACAGAACATTAAATGATATAAATAAATTCCCAATAAATTTGTTGTTCTTATAAGTCTAAAATTACCATTACAGACAACTTTAGTTTGGAGAACACCAGCTTGATAAAATGCTCTTTTACACCTCCTACTTTAAAGACTTGTATACCTGGAAGATATGAACACATTTAGTATACAAAGAAAACAGTGTTCGCACCACAATGATGTTGATGTTTTTGTATTAACCAAGTTTAAACTTTTAAAGAAAAATTATACCCTGAAATGCCAGGTAATACCCTAAAATAACTGGTGTCATTTAACCAGAGTTGTGCAAATCCTAATTCCTTTAAACCAGCTGCTCTAACATATATTAAACTTTGGTACATTGATATTTGACCTTAGGATAAAGCCTTGAATATCAGGCAAATGTAGTTAGCAGTACTAGCCATCTCTTTCCTTTTTTTAAAATTTATTTTTATTGTAAACAAATGGGATACATGTTGTTTCTGTTTGTACATGGAGTAACAGCACACCATTTTCATAATCATACATTTACACAGGGTAATGACGTTTGATTCATTCTGTTATATTTTCCATCCCACCCACCCCTCCCATCCCTCTTTTCCCTATATAGAGTCCCTCCTTCTTCCATTCTTGCCCCTCTCCCACCTCCCATTATGTGTCATCACTCGCTTATCAGTGAGATCATTCGTCTTTTGAATTTTTGAGATTGGCTTATCTCACTTAGCATGATAGTCTCCAATTTCATCCATTTGCCTGCAAATGCCATAATTTTATTATTCTGTATAGCTGAGTAATATTCCATTGTATATATATACCACAGTTTCTTTATCCATTCATCAATTGTAGGACATCTAGGTTGGTTCCACAGTCTGGCTATTGTGAATTGAGCAGCTATGAACATTGATGTGGCTGTATTTCTGTAGTATGCTGATTTTAAGTCCTTTGGGTATAGGCCAAGGAGTGGGATAGCTGGGTCAAATGGCGAGTCCATTCCAAGTTTTCTAAGGAATCTCCACACTGCTTTCCAGAGTGGTTGCACTAATTTGCAACCCCACCAGCAATGTATGAGTGTACCTTTTTCCCCACATCCTCTCCAACACCTACTGTTGCTTGTATTCTTGATAATCGCCATTCTAATTGGGTGAGATGGAATCTTAGTGTAGTTTTGATTTGCATTTTTCTTATTATTAAAGATGGTGAACATTTTTTCATATGTTTGTTGATTGCTTGTAGATCTTCTTCTGTAAAGTGTCTGTTCATACCCTTAGCCCATTTGTTGATTGGGTTATTTGTAGTCTTCGTGTAGAGTTTTTTGAGTTCTTTAAATGTTCTGGAAATTAGTGCTCTATCTGAAGGATGAGTGGCAAAGATATTCTCCCACTCTGTAGGCTCTCTCTTCGCATTGCTGATAGTTTCCTTTGCTGAGAGAAACCTTTTTAGTTTGAATCTATCCCAGTTATTGATTCTTGCTTTTATTTCTTGTACTATGGGAGTCCTGTTAAGGAAGTCTGATCCTAAGCCAACAAGGTGAAGCTTTGGACCTACTTTTTCTTCTATAAGATTCAGGGTCTCTAGTCTGATTTCAAGGTCCTTGATCCATTGTGAGTTGATTTTTGTGCAGGGTGAGAGATAGGGGTATATTTTCATTCTGTTGCGTATGGATTTCCAGTTTTACCAGCACCATTTGTTGAAGAGGCTATCTTTCCTCCATTGCATATTTTTGGCACCTTTGTCTAGTATGAGAAAATTGTATTTATTTGGGTTTGTGTTGGTGTCCTCTATTCTGTACCATTGATCTACCTGTTTATTTTGGTACAAATACCATACTACTTTTGTTACTATTGCTTTGTAGTAGAGTTGAAGATCTGGTATTGCAATACCCCCTGCTCCACTCTTTCTACTGAGGATTGCCTTAGCTATTCCAGGTTTCTTATTCTTCCAGATGAATTTCATGATTACTTGCTCTATTTCTGTAAGGTACGTCATTGGGATTTTAATTGGAATTGCCTTGAATCTGTATAGCACTTTTGGTAGTATGGCCATTTTGACAATATTAATTCTGCCTATCCAAGAACATGGGAGATCTTTCCATCTTCTAAGGTCTTCCTCAATTTCTTTCTTCAATGTTTTGTAGTTTTCATTGTAGAGATCTTTTACCTCTTTGGTTAGATTGATCAACAAGTATTTTATTTTTTTTGAGACTATTGCAAATGGGGTTGTTTTCCTCATTTCCCTTTCAGCTGTTTCGTCGCTTGCATATAAAAATGCTTTAGATTTATGCGTGTTGATTTTATAGCCTGCTATTTTGCTGAATTCATTGATGAGGTCTAGAAGTTTTCTGAAGGAGACTTTTGGATCCTCTAAATATAGAATCATGTCATCCGCAAATAGTGACAGCTTAAGTTCCTCTTTTCCTATTCGTATCCCTTTAATTTCTTTGGTCTGCCTAATTGCTCTGGCTAGTATTTTGAGGACAATGTTGAATAGAAGTGGTGAAAGAGGACATCCCTGTCTTGTTCCCATTTTTAAAGGGACTGGTTTCAGTTTTTCTCCATTAAGAATGATGTTGGCCATGGGCTTGGCATAAATAACCTTTACAATGTTCAGGTATGTTCCTACTATCCCTATTTTTTCTAGTGTTTTGAGCATGAAGGGGTGTTGTATTTTGTTGAACACTTTTTCTGCATCAATTGAAATAACCATATGATTCTTATCCTTAAGTGTATTGACATGATGGATTACGTTTATTGATTTATGAATGTTGAACCATCCTTGCATTCTAGGGATGAACCCCACTTGATCGTGGTGCACAATTTTCTTAATATGGTTTTGTCTATGGTTTGCCAATATTTTGTTAAGGATCTTTTTCATCAAGGATATTAGTCTAAAATTTTCTTTTCTTGATATGTCTTTTCCTGGTTTGGGTATTAGGGTGATATTAGCTTCATAGAATGAGTTCGGTAGGGTACCTTCCTTTTCTATTTCCTGGAATACTTTGAGAAGTATTGGAATGAGTTCTTTGAAGGTCTTGTAGAACTCAGCTGAGAATCCATCTGGTCCTGGGCTTTTCTTGGATGGTAGATTTTTAATGGCTTCTTCTATTTCATTGCTTGATATTGATCTGTTTAAATTGTGTATGTCCTCCTGGTTCAGTTTGGAGGAGCATATCTCTAGAAATTTGTCAAGGTCTTTGGTAGTTTCTATTTTGTTGGAATACAGATTTTCAAAGTAGCTTCTCATTATGTTCTGTATCTCAGTAGTGTCTGTTGTGATATTTCCCTTTGCATCATGTATTTTAGTAATTTGAGTTTTCTCTCTCCTTCTCTGTTAGTGTGGCTAAGGGTTTGTCTATTTTGTTTACTTTCTCAAAGAACTAACTTTTTGTTTTGTCAATTTTTTGAATAGTTTCTTTTGTTTCAATTTCATTGATTTCAGCTCTGATTTTAATTATTTCCTGTCTTCTACTACTTCTGCTGTTATTCTGTTCTTCTTTTTCTAGGGCTTTGAGCTGTAGTGTTAGGTCATTTAGTTGTTGACTTTTCATTCTTTTCTGGAATGTGCTCCATGCAATGAATTTTCCTCTTAGCACCGCTTTCATAGTGTCCCAGAGATTTTGATATGTTGTATCATCGTTCTCATTGACCTCTAAGAATTTTTTTATCTCCTCCCTGATGTTTTTTGTTATCCATATTTTATTCAATAGCATATTATTTAGTCTCCAGGTGTTGGAGTAATTTCTTTTTTTTATTTTGTCATTGATTTCTATTCTCAGTCCATTATGATCTGATAGAACACAAGGCAGTATCTCTATTTTTTTGCATTTCCTAAGGGCTGCTTTGTGGCATAACATATGGTCTATTTTGGAGAAAGTTCCATGTGCTGCTGAGAAGAAAGTGAATCCACTTGTTGATGGATGGAATATTCTATATATGTCTATTAAGTCTAGGTTATTGATTGTGTTATTGAGTTCTATGGTTTCTTTTGTTGGATTTTCTTTGGAAGATCTATCTAGTGGTGACAGCAGTGCATTAAAGTCACCCAGAATTATTGTGTTGTGGTCTATGTGATTCTTGAAATTGAGAAGGATTTGTTTGATGTACAGGGATGCACCATTGTTTGGGGCATAATTATTTACTATCGTTATGTCTTCCTGATTTATGGTTCCCTTAAGCAATATGAAATGTCCTTCTTTATCCCTTCTGACTAACTTTGGCTTGAAGTCTGCTTTATCTGAAATAAGGATGGAAACCCCTGCTTTTTTACTGAGTCCATGTGCGTGGTAGGTTTTTTCCCATCCTTTCACTTTAGTCTGTGGATGTCTTTTTCTATGAGATGAGTCTCTTGCAGGCAGCATATTGTTGGTCTTTCTTTTTAATCCATTCTGCCAGTCTATGTCTTTTGATTGATGAGTTTAGGCCATTAACATTCAGGGTTATTATTGAGATATGATTTGTATTCCCAGTCATTTGGCTTATTTTTGGTTTTCAAGTTGGCTTGGTTTCTCCTTTGAGTGGTTTTTCTCTAAGGTAGTTCCTCCCTTTGCTGACCTCCATTGTTGTTTTTCATTTCCTCCTCATGGAATATTTTATTGAGAACATTCTGTAGCACAGGTTTTCTATTTGTAAATTCTTTTAACTTTTGTTTATCATGGAAGGATTTTCTTTCATCTTCAAATCTGAAGGTTAGTTTTGCTGGGTATAGGATTCTTGGTTGGCAACCATGTTCTTTCAGAGCTTGAAATATGTTGTTCCAGGCCCTTCTAGCTTTTAGAGTCTGGGTTGAGAAGTTGGCTACTATCCGTATTGGTCTCCCCCTGTGTGTAATCTGATGCTTTTCTCTCACGGCCTTCAAAATCCTATCTTTATTTTGAATGTTAGGCATTTTCATTATAATGTGCCTTGGTGTAGATCTGTTGGGATTTTGTGCATTTGGTGTTCTGTAAGCCTCTTGTATTTGATTTTCCATTTCATTCTTCAGGTTTGGGAAATTTTCTGAAATTATTTCATTGAATAGGTTGTTCATTCCTTTGGTTTGTAGCTCTGCACCTTCCTCAATCCCAATAATTCTTAAACTTGGTCCTTTCATGATGTCCCATAGTTCTTGGAGATTCTGTTCATGATTTCTTACCATCTTCTCTGTTTTGGCCACTTTAAGATTAAGTATTTTGTCTTCATTGTCTGAGGTTTTGTCTTCCAAGTGGTCTAGTCTTTTGGTGATGCTTTCCATTGAGTTTTTTATTTGGTTTATTGTTTCCTTCATTTCAAGGATTTCTGTTTGGTTTTTTTGAGAATCTCTATCTCTTTGTTGAAATGATCTTTTGCTTCCTGCAGGTGCTCTTTCAGCTTATTGGTATTATCATTCATTGCCTGCATTTGCTCTTTTATCTCATCCTTTGCTTCATGAATCATCTTAATTATGTATAATGTGAAGTCCTTTTCTGACATTTCTTCTACCATACTCTCATTGGATTCTATTAATATAGAATCTAGATTTGTTTGGATCATTTTCTTCCCTTGTTTTTTCATGTTGTTCATGTATCTTCTCCTCTAGCAGTGCAGATCTGGGGTATTGCAGATTTCCCCCTATTGGCTTATAGTGGCCCTATAGGTTTCCAAAACCCTTTCTTTAAGGGAAGATCAATATTAGCAGTGCCCAATTCAGACACTATGCAATCCTAGACCAAATAGCCCCTATGGGGACAATAACAAAATTGTCATCATAAACAAAATGAGTTCAAATATTATGTTTGGTAAAACAAACAGGTTTGCAATAAGGTCTGCAGTTTCTAATGGAGGACAAAGAGGATGCAGAGGGATGTAGAATGTGGGTGTTAATGGGATAAGAAAAGAATATACAGAAGTTCTAGAAAATAGAAAGGGTGAGAGTGTAATCAAAAGAAATCGGATGTTAGCATGCAAAAAAGGGAGAAAGAGCCTCTGAGGGAACAGATAAACAAAAGTAAAAGAGAGCAAGAAAAGTGGGGCTGGGGAGATAGCTCAGTTGGTAGAGTGCTTAAGCACAAGGCCCTGGGTTTGATCCCCAGCACCACAAAGAAAGAAAGAGAGCAAGAAAAGTAAAGAAATAAAAACTTAAATTTTTTAAAAAGGAGAAAAAAGAAAATCTACACTATAGCAGTCATATAGTATTCAAACTTCCCAGTCTTCAGTAGCCTGATGCATGAGAGGTACCTGACAATGAGCTTCAAGCCTCCAGCAGGCGTCGCAAGATGGGATTTGCCCCACCAAGGATTGGAGCTATGGCTTCCAGGATTATCCAAGATGGCCACTCTGGCTTCGAAATGTGTTGGCAAACGGGGAGCTGCAGCTCAGGGGTGGATGTGGTCAGCTGGAGGTCCTGGAGATGGGATGCGGTTGGTTCAGCTGGGGTCTTGGAGGTCCGGTGTGTTTGGTGTGGTTGTTGGATCCTGGAGGCCGGGTGCAATCTTTGGTCTGGGGTTCCAGTGATAGGGCGCAGTCAGTGGGTCCCTGGCGGCAGGGAGCAGTCAGTTGATGTGAGGGCCCCAGGGGCAGGGAGTGATCGGTCAGGCTGAGGGATCCTGGAGTTGGGGCTCAGTCAGTCTGGCCAGGGGTCCTACGGGGACTGGCTGTTGTCTCAAAATGGTGGCAGCCACATGTAATCAAACCTGCAGGGACTGTGACAGTGAACTTCCAGGCAACAGCAGGCAGCTGGCGCTCCACTGGCAGTCGGCGATCAGTTTGCTGACTGTTGTCGGATAATCGGGAGGTGAACCTTGTGCATTGGGTGATGGATAGATGTAAGGCAGGCAATGGACAGGCGAGAGGCAGGCAAATGGTGGATGATAGATGCCTGACAGTGAGCAATCTGCACTCAAAAAAGGCGTCGATATGCTGGCAGACTGCAGGTCATCACAGCAGACAAATGGGGTAAACAGCAGGGGATCGATAAGCAGCAAAAACTGCCTCACCAAGAAACAGATATCCTCTGCTTGAAACCGGAGTTATGGAGCGACAAGGAACTCAGCCTCCCTCTAGTCCGCCATCTTGGATCTCCAGGTAAAGTCTTTATTAGAGAAAATAAATAATTTGGATTCCTGAACTAGGACGGATGAGGGGTAAATTTACTCGAATTAACTGAGACAGATTTCCTGATCTTTCTCCTGCCAGATGAGAGGGGTACAGAAGAAAATGTGTCTTATGAGAGCCTAGAGTAGGTAGTCTATTTTTTTTTTTTTTTGGTACTGGGGATTGAACCCAGGGGTGCTTAACCACTGAGCCACCTTCCCAGCCCTTTTTGCTATTTTATTTCGAGAGAAGGTCTTGCTGAGTTACTTAAGGCCTCACTAATCTGCTGAGGCTGGCTTTGAATTTTTTTTTTTTTTTTTTTTTTTTTTTTTTTTTGCGGCTCTGAGGATCGAACCTAGGGCTTTCCGCTTGCAAGGCAAGCACTCTACTGACTGAGCTATCTCCCCAGCTCCGGCTTTGAATTTTTGATCCTCCTGCCTCAGCCTCCTGAGTTGCTGGGATCACAGGTGTGCACCCCTACACCCAGCTGAAGGCAGTCTAATTTTAAAGCTAGGGGAGCTCTACCTTGAGAATCTCTCAGAGTTTCAGGATCTGGGCACAAAAGACTCCTTCAGGGAATCTTGGCTCCTCTTATCGACCTTGCTTTGGGCCTGCATTTCTCCTGCAGTGGGCAGGTGGTTTGCTGAGGAATGAATGTCCTGTCCTCAGAGGCCAGGCAGGGCTGCAGGTGAACTGCTTCTTGGAACAGAAAGCTCGTCGGGGGTCAGCATTTAGCAAGCCCTCTCCACCCGCCATCCTTATGCGACTAGTGACAAAAGGTGGGCTAAAGGCAGAGTGATCCAAGGGTGGGAGCTAAGCCGCCCAGGGGGGTTCATTCCTTAAGCACTAGGTAGAGGGAGAGGCCTCTCAGGGGGCAGACATCCTGGGCAACAGGCGGAGCAGCGGGGCGGGCTTTGGAGACACTAACGGTTATTTCCTTTCCTTTCCAACCAGCGCCATCCACCCAATTATTTATTATCTACACTGTCATTTTGTCCCACAGTCCCGGCCTCGCTTCCCACTCTGAAAGCATCATTTTAACAGCTGTTAGAGGAAAACGGATGGCAATTGCTCTGGCTGCTTCCAGCTGCGAGGGGGCGACATGGGGCAAGTAGCCTGGGCTTCCCTCTCAGGACCGTCTGGGGTCTGTGGAGGGGTCAGTGGCAAATCCTGGTTCAGAAGAGCAGGTTGTGAGGTCCTCTGCGGGGTGGGCGCTTTGACAGGAGAAACCAGAGGACGTGAGCACTGGAATGAGAGTAATGCCAATCCCACGTGGCAGCGCCCGGAACACGCCATTACTATAAAGATGATACTGGGAACATCACAAAGGTGATGGATCCACTAATCTCTCATCGGGTGCAAGAGCAAAGTCCCACAACGAGGCTGGCGAGGATGAGACCTTCGTCCGGGGTTGGAAACCTGCAAGGCTGCTCATCACCCTCAGGAGTGAGGGTCAGATTCAGGACATGAGAGCCTCGTGGGGCACCAGGGGTGGCCCCAGCCGGCTGCCCGTGGTCGTCTCAAGCCTTCCTCTGTCCCTCCCCCTGAATTTCTCCCACAGAAAGGAGACTGAAGCAAGTCAGGACGGGCATTCCCAGCACCTGGTGAAGGGTGTCTGACCCAGCTCCTGAGACGTGAGATGGCGGATGACTTCATGGTCCATGGGCACACCCGCTCATGCACTTGCTCCGGTGGGTGAGCCTCATCCCAGGTGGCGTGGGGGTGACAACCGTCTGAGGAGCCTGGGGCCTCTGGGGAGGGGCCGGGCAGGGTGGGGGTGCCCAGGATGAGGACCTCTGCTCTCCCCAACACCCACACCCCCCGTGGCAGCGCTGGCACTGAAGCCCAGGTAAAAGCTGGACCAGTGCGCTGCTCTTTGGGGGCAGTAAATGAAGAAGAGGGCCGGGAGTCAGGACCTGATCCAGGGGACTTATGGAGCAGGAGTCGTGGGAATTCACTGGAGAGCAGAGCGAGGTTGGCATAAGGAGGGCTTCGAGCGGAGCTAGGAACCAGCTTGGCGTTCACTTCTGGCGCAGCGGGGTGCCGCGGGCTGGCAGGAGGCAGTGGGGCTGGGCGGTGAGTCGCAGAGGCGTCTCCCTGGTGGGGGCGCCCGGCTACGTCCCTCAGTTCCCGGCTTCCTGAGTGGTCAGGCGAGGCAGGGCCGGGCCTGAGCTCTCAGCAGGGTGGAGGCGCCTGCGGCAGGTGGGGGCCGGGGCTGCAGGCTGGGACCTGTGGGCTGGGGGCATTCGTAGGGAACCTCAGGCCATGTGCCATTTTGTTGGAGGAAGTTATCTAAGTCTTGGGAGGATTTGGGGGTCAAAGTTCTTGAATGCTGAACTCAGGACATTGACTTAGGTTACCTGGTTTAGATGGCAGCCAGATTGGCACGGGACCCCCGGAGTCTGGATGAGCGGTGAGACAATATAAGGAGGAGTCCTGGGTGGGTAGCTCCCATGCTGGAGGGGTTTGACCAGGAGGGTGGTTAAGATCAAAGAATCCCCAGTATCTCCTGTCACCGGACAGAGTTCCACCAGAGAATGAGAGGCATCCCCCTACAATCTTAATAGTAGGGACTCCCCAGGGGTCCAGACAAGCCAAAGGCAGAGGTCTCAGGCAGGTACCTTCTGTGGGAGACCAGAAGGAATCTTACCTCTTGGAGGAATGAGAAGGCGGTGTTGCATGCAGAGATAAAATGGCAGAGAGCAGCCTCTGATTCGGAGGTCGCCACAGAGAGAGAAAAATGCAGGTTCCGAACCCCCCAAAAGCCTTGTTCCCAATCAGGGAACCAAATGAAAGCACATGACAGAGAATGCAAAAAGGAAAAGGAAGTGGAGGCAGATCTCATAGACCAAGGAGGCTTGATTCAGCTCGGGAGGGGCAATCTTGGGGAGTGATGGTGGCAGGCCACCAGGAGGGCCTCAGCAGAGCCAGGTCATGGGAGGAGTGTCCATGGTGGGCTCTTGTAGGGCAGGGCAGAGCAGGTAGGGAGCAATCAGGGGATTTCTTGGGCCTATTTTCCATAGCCTTCGGTTTCCTGTTTGTAATTTCAATGATGTGTTCTTTAATTGTCCTTTTCCTACACTTGACCAAGATTGTCTCGATCTTGTTTCTCTGGGTTTCTGAAATGTAATGCTAGACTATTGAGATCTTTCAGATGATCCAAGATGGGGGGCTAGAGGGAGGCTGTGTTCCTTGTCGCTCCATAACTCCGGTTTCAAGCAGAGTATATCTGTTTCTCGGTGAGGCAGTTTTTGCTGCTTATCGATCCCCTGCTGTTTACCCCATTTGTCTGCTGTGATGACCTGCAGTCTGCCAGCATATCGACGCCTTTTTTGAGTGCAGACTGCTCACTGTCAGGTGTCTATCATCCACCATTTGCCTGCCTCTGGCTGGTCCATCACCTGCCTCATACCTATTCATCACACAAGGTTCACCTCCCGATTATCCAACAACAGTCAGCAAACTGATCGCCGACTGCCAGTGGAGCGCCAGCTGCCTGCTGTTGCCTGGAAGTTCACTGTCACAGTCCCTGCAGGTTTGATTACACGTGGCTGCCTCCATTTTGAGACAACAGCCAGCCCCGTAGGACCCCTGGCTGGACTGACTGAGCACCGTCTCCAGGATCCCTCAGCCCGACCAATCACTCCCTGCCTCTGGGACCCTCACGTAGACTGACTGCTCCCTGCCACCGGGACCCCAGACCGACTGATTGCACCCTATAGGGACACACCCTGTAATGGTGACTGCACCCTCATGGTGACCCCCTCCTCACACGTGGCACTGCCTGACTCACTACCAGTTTACTCAGACCTCCTTGCACTGCCTCCCTCCCCTGAAACCTGGGAGGTATGTTCTTACCCAGCAACCAGTTATGTGTAGCTCCCTGGTTGGCCTGCTTATCTCCACCTCCTACTGTCAGGGACTGGTTAGTAGCAGTTCTGCGAACGTGATCAACTCGTGATTGCCATATAGTCCTAGGGAACTCTCCCCTGCGTGAATCCCCCGTGCCTTGTTAATTTTTAAGCTAATTAGCTCCTACCTAGCCCCATCCTACATAAAACCTGTGTAACCTCCTCAATAAACAAGTTCCTGCTTCGCCACATGCGCTGACAGACCTCCTGGCTCTGGTGTGGTTCCTTAGCCGCCGACACTCATCATCCTGCTCGGCCCCATATTCTCCTTTGTGCGGGCCCTAAGGAGATACATCAGACCTTGTTACTCAACAGGGAGCAACAGCACCCAGCCTCCAGGATCCCACAACCACACCACACACACCCAACCTCCAGGACCCCTGCCTGACCAACCACACCCCACCTCCAGGACCTCCAGCTGACTACATCCACACCCCAAGCTGCAGCTTCCCATTTGCCAGCACATTTTGAAGCCAGAGTGGCCATCTTGGATAATCCTGGAAGCTGGAGCTCCCATCTTTAGGTGGGGCAAATCCCATCCTGAGATGCCTGCTGGAGACTGGAAGCTCATTGTCAGGTACCTCTCATGCATCAGGCTACTGAACACTGGGAGGTTTGAATACTATATGACTGTTATACTGTAGATTTTCTTTTTTCTCCTTATTGAACAATTTTATGTTTTTATTTCTTTACTTTTCTTGGTCTTTTCCTTTTGTTTACCTGTTCCCTCAGAGTCTCTTTCTTCCTTTTTGCATGCTAATGTCCAATTTCTTTTGATTACACTCTCACCCTTTCTATTATCTAGAACTTCTGTATATTCTTTTCTTATCCCATTAACACCCACATTCTACATCCCTCTGCATCCTCTTGGTCCTCCATTAGAAACTGCAGACCTTATTGCAAACCTGTTTGTTATACTGAAGAGAATATTTGAACTCATTCTGTTTATTATGATAATATTGTTAATGTCCTCATAAGGGCTATTTGGTCTAGGATTGCATAGTGTCTGAATTGGGCACTGCTAATATTGATCTCCCCTTAAAGGAAAGGTTTTGGAAATGTATAGGGCCACTATTAGCCTATAGGGGGGAATCTGCAGTACCCCAGATCTGCACTGCTAGAGGGGAAGATACATGAACAACATGAAAAAACAAGGGAAGAAAATGATCCAAACAAATCTAGATTCTATATTAATAGAATCCAATGACAGTATGGTAGAAGAAATGTCAGAAAAGGACTTCACATTATACATAATTAAGATGATTCATGAAGCAAAGGATGAGATAAAAGAGCAAATGCAGGCAATGAATGATAATACCAATAAGCAGTTGAAAGAGCAACTGCAGGAAGCAAAAGATCATTTCAACAAAAAGATAGAGATTCTCAAAAAAAAAAAAAAAAAAAAAGGAAATCCTTGAAATGAAGGAAACAATAAACCAAATAAAAAGCTCAATGGAAAGCATCACCAAAAGACTAGACCACTTGGAAGACAAAACCTCAGACAATGAAGACAAAATATTTAATCTTGAAAATAAAGTGGCCCAAACAGAGAAGATGGTAAGAAATCATGAACAGAATCTCCAAGAACTATGGGACATCATGAAAAGACCAAGTTTAAGAATTATTGAGATTGAGGAAGGCACAGAGATACAAACCAAAGGAATGAACAACCTATTCAATGAAATAATTTCAGAAAATGTCCCAAACATGAAGAATGAAATAGAAAATCAAATACAAGAGGCTTACAGAACACCAAATGCACAAAATCACAACAGATCTACACCAAGGCACATTATAATGAATATGCCTAACATTCAAAATAAATAGGATTTTGAAGGCTGCGAGAGAAAAGTATCAGGTTACATATAGGGGGAAACAAATACAGATAGCAGCAGACTTTTCAACCCAGATTCTAAAAGCTAGAAAGGCCTAGAACAACATATTTCAAGCTCTGAAAGAACAGGTTGCCAACCAAGAATCCTATACCCAGCAAAACTAACCTTCAGATCTGAAGATGAAATAAAATCCTTCCATGATAGACTATTGAGATCTTTCTTGTTTTCTAGTATATGCCCTTCCTGCTTTAAATCTTTCCCTAAAGCTGTTTTTTTTTTCTGTATCCCAGAAGTGATATTAAGATGTAAATTAATTTTCAATTATTTTGAAATAGACTTCTTTTGAGACTTCCCTTTGACATATGTCATTTAAAAGTTTGTGGTTTAGGCCTGGGGATGTAGCTTAGTGGTAGAGGACTTACCTACCCAGTACCAGAGCCTAGTGTCATTCCCCAGCATCACACACATAAAAAAAAATTCATTTGTAATTCTTGAGGTTTTTCCAACTATGTTTCTTCTGTTGCTTTAAAATTTTTTTTTTTTTTTTTTTTTGGTACCTGAAATTGAACTCTGCCCAGGTACATCTCCAGCCCCTTTCTATATTCTATTTAGAGACAGGTCTCACTAAGTTGCTGGGGCTGGCTTTGAACTCATGATCTTCCTGCCTCAGCCACGCAAGCTGCCAGGATAACAGGTGTGCACCACCTACCCAGCTAGCTTATATATTTTTGATCAGTGCCAAAGTGGCATGTCTCTCTTTTTATCTTTATATTAAATCTATCTGCATATTTTATCTTATTTTTAAAATATTCATATTTTTATTGACCAATAAAAATTGAATGTTTGTCATATAGAACATAATGTTTCAAAATATGTTTACATTACGGTATGGCTAAATTGAGGTAATTATATATATTAGGTCAGACCTATCATGTGTTTTTTGGTGAGATCACTTAAAATCGAATCCATTTGATTTTCCAGAGCACAGTACAATCTTATTAACTACATTTACCATGTTGTGTGATAGATCTCTTGCTTTATTTCTCCAACCCAACTGAAATTTTGAATCTTTTGTATGTTATCTAACTCCACTCCCTGTGTATGTGTTTCCTTGTAAACACAAAGTTGGGTCTTGTTTTTTGATCAACTCCGTTATGCTCTCTTTTATTTAATGCGTGCAGATAATTCACATTCAAAGTTTTTATTGCTATATTTGGGTTAATGAGTACCATATTTGTAACTTTTTGTTTGTTTTAATTGTTCTGGGGTTTCATATGAGCTTCCAGTCTTTTCTGGCTTGTCATTTTAGTTGCGTATTTGACGTAATTCCATCTTCTGTCCTCCATAAGGATATCAAGGATGCTTCTTAATATTTTAGTGCGTTTCCCAGTGTTAGCAAAATCCATTTACAACTAATCTAAATCCAGGTTCGGGCGTCCCTGTGCTGTTTAGGGGCAGTGCAGCTTCTCTGGAATCTAATCGGCCCCCCTCACATCTGCACAGTTGCTGTCATTCATCTCACCTATCAGTAGCTCTACCTGTGCAGGACGGTGTTGATGTTAACAATTTATACCTTCACAAATAACAAGAAAGCAAAGTTTTGTTACACTTCCAGTTCATTCTTTTCTAATTTTTTTTAATGAGATCAGAGTTCTAACATCTTTTTTATTTCCTCTAGAGAACTTCACTCAACAACTCTTGCAATGCAGAGATCCTGGTGACACATTCTCTAATTTGTTCTCTTGCTCTTCTTCAGGCTGCATTAATTCCCTCTTTGTATCTTCATCTAAGTTGATTCTTTGTTGTGCTTGTTTAAATCCACTACTGCACGGCTCTGGTGATGGTTTCATTTAAGTTGTTGTTCTTTGTACCTGCATAATTTCTACATAGTCCTTTTGATAATTTCTGATTTTTTTTTTTTTTTTTTTTTTTGGTATTTGTCGAGAACAGGGTGATATCTATGCAGCTGTCTTAATCACCAGGATGCAGGCAGTTGTGACTGCACCCTCAAGAGTCCTGTTAGTCCTCAAGATACAGGACAAACAGGACTGCTGGGCCCCTGTGCTTATCAAGGTTGTTAAGAGATATTTGTCCGAGGAATGTGCAGCTGCCTGGAATCCTTATCTATCAAGGACAGGGGGGCCTAGCCCCAACTCATCTCCTGCTTAGTTCACCCCTTCCCTCCTCCCTTCTTCCTATAGGACCGTTCAGTTCTGGCGGGACCCAGTGAGAATCAAATAGATTGGCAGGACCCAACCAGAGGAGGACTAATGTTTAGCTGTTCAAATGTTAACCAATAACGTACGGGTCTTTGTGTGTGAATGCTTGGGAATCTCTTAAATAGAGGGTTTTCTCGCCCCTCGGGCCGCTCCCCACTCAGCCATTGCAATGGTCTGAGAGGCTGATTGT
This sequence comes from Sciurus carolinensis, assembly GCF_902686445.1. Taxonomy (NCBI): domain Eukaryota; kingdom Metazoa; phylum Chordata; class Mammalia; order Rodentia; family Sciuridae; genus Sciurus; species Sciurus carolinensis. The sequence goes on from NC_062229.1 coordinate 20,350,262, forward strand.
GGTCCAGGCTCGAGCTTGCAATAAAACCTCACTGTCTGTCTTGCATTACTGTGTGTGCACTTTGACTCTCTGGGGATCAGTCGATATCGGGGACCAGTCGATATTGGACCCTAACAGTATTGTGTTATTCACATCTGCTTTTCCTGGTGTCCTTTAGTTCTTTCACCTTGTTTGTCTCCACTCTTTTGAGCGTAGTTGAGACAGGTGCTTGAGAATCTTTGTCCCGGAAGTTCAGTGTCTGAGATGTCTCTGCAATGGTTTCTTTCAGTATATATTTTTTCATTCACGAGACATATTTCCCTCTTTGTATTCTTTGTGATTTGTTGTTGTTGTTATTGTTGACAGTTGAATAGTCTAATGGAGTAACTTTAAATCAAATTCTCCTCTTTCCAGTATTGAGGAAAGAAGATTAGAGGGGGTAGAAATTGGGGTTTCACTTGTCCCCCCTCTTCCCTGCCCCCTGCCAATATCTGACTCTAGAAGTCTCCCGGCTGGTTAGGCGTTGGTTTTGGTTTTTGTTTTTTCCATGATAGAATTTGTGAAAACCAAAATTTTCAGAATTGCCTCTTTTCTGTCAGGAGTGATTTTTCTCTGGTTGTCACTGCAACTCCAAGATTTGGCAGCTAAACTGGACCCCTTGGCGGTTTGATTCTCAGGTTTGTCTTTTCTCAACCTTTATCAGTCCATCGGGATCACTTGAGGCTCTCCAGCCCTTGTTCTGCTCGTGGATTTCAGCACTAGCAAGCTGTGCTTCTCCTTTGTTCTTCCAGTTTGGAGACAGTGGGTTGCCTTTAAAATCCACGAATGTCCTATTTTAGTTCCTTCCATGCTGCACTGGCAAGTGGAATATGTAACTTCATTTTCTGATGTGTGGTGACAATATTTAACCCTCAACATTTCTCCTTCCCTTTGTGTCCCTGCAAGAGAAGGTGATCAGGAGCCCAGGGCCTTGCCCCTCTGGAGCTCGCAGGAGACAAACCACCCAAACTTCTGCCCATGGGAATAAATTCTCAGTACAGCTTACCTGTCACCTGTCAGAACCCAGGTACAAACTTCTAGTTGTTGTCTCGGTGTAAACATCAGAAAATTTTTATAACTACCAGATTATGTCATTTTGTTGACTAGTCAAAGATGTGGGAATTGTAAAATTTTACAGATTTGTGCGAGTGGCTATATTTTGATGACATTGAGCTCTGAGAACACTTGGCACCCTTCCCTAGCACATTGTCCAGTACAAACTGCTGTTGTCTGTATTACCACCCTGAATTACCCATCATGAAAATTAATAGGACTTGTTAAGTTTGGGCTACAAGAAAGCAGGTACGAGCTTCTAGTTGTTGTCTCAGCGTGGTCACAGAGGATGTGCTCCGTTCCCTGAGTAACTAGTTGTGATGAGAGTGTTAACTAGTATCTGTCTGACCCGCTCGTTAGAGTCATCCGGAGTGGACATGGGGCGCTAGTCAGGCGGACTTTCTCTGAAAATCGCAAACACTGGGGGACACAGGAGTCAAAGTAGATAAACTGGGAACATTGAGCCCCTCTTTAGTTAGGCAGTGAGATCCATCCCAGTAGCAGTTCCCAATTACCAACAAAGGTCAGACTTTGCGCTCAAACTCCTTTTTCTTTTTTGGTGGTGGATTTTAGAGCCTAGCACATGCTTGCTGGGCAGGGGTACCAGCACCGAGCTGTGTCCCTATCCCTTTTTATTTATTTTGAGACCAACTCGTGCTAAGTTGCCCAGGCTGGCCTCCAACTTGGAGTCCACCTGCCTCAGTCTCCCAAGAAGTTGGCACTATGGGCACCCACCACCACACCCAGCTGGTCAAGTGTTCCTAAGAATATTCAGCCTCAGGACACCTGGAATTAACTCTTTTTTTACAAAAAAGTATTTTTAGTTGTAGATGGGCAGAATACCTTTATTTTATTTATTTCTTCGTTTTTATGCAGTGCTGAAGATCACACCCGGTGCCACACAGGCTAGGCCAGCGCTCTGCCACGGAGCCACAACCCCAGGCCCTGGTGTTAACTCTCCCGTGCACATTGCTTAACAGGACTTTGTTATCAGAGGGGGTACCGATTCAGGGTACAAAGAGGAATTGGGGCAACCCAGCAGCACAATAGGTGTCCATGTTCTGTTGTTTTACCACGTATTTCTAATCCGACGTCAGAATTGGTGTGTGAGGGGATGTGAACAGGGTTGGAGAGTCAGAGGGGGACAACCAGACGAGAGTGAGCTTTTGGGAGCACAGCCTGGTGTACACGTTTAATAAAGTGGACACAGATCTGCAATACGGAGTCCCATCCTTCCTTCTGGAAATTCACGTGGGATGCTCTAGGAGGCAGCGACCTTTGATGACGTAGCCGTGAACTCCACCTTGGAGGAGTGGGCTTTGCTGGATCCCTCTCAGAAGAAACTCTACAAAGCTGTGATGTTGGAAACCTTCGGACACCTGGCCTCTGCAGGTAAGGAAAGCAGGATTCCCTTACCTAGTTAGAGAAGAAGTGCTTCGTCCTCGGAATAATGTCCCGTGAATTGGAAAACGGAAAGGGAATATTTTGGTGAATATTTCAGGCATGGTCATGTTATGCAATGAATCTAGCTAGAATCCAACAATTTTTAAATAATGTTATAATAACTCATCATGATTTTTCTGTTTACATTTTAGGAAAAATACAGAAAGACCAAAACACTGAAGATGAATACGAAAATCTGAGGAGAAATCTAAGGTGATTTGTACTCACAGGAGAAAGCAGTGTCCCTCAAGAATCTCAGTGTGGCAGCAGTTTTTTTCTTTTTGGTACCAGTAGTTGAACACAGGGACACTTAACCCTGAGCCACATTCTTGGCCCTTTTGTATGTTTTGTTTAGAGACAGGGTCTCTCTGAGTTTGAACTCCCAATCCTCCTACCTCGGCCTCCCGAGCTGCTGGCATTACAGGTGTGCACCACCATGTCCCATTTCAGGGACAGCAAATTTTAAAAACATACAAGTGATACAAATAAGCCCAGTATCACATTGATTTGATCTCAGAATTTTTTCTCTAAAAACTCATACAGATTAAGCATGTGTGTCTGGAAATTCCAAAGCCCAAAAATGTCTCAATATTGGAAACCGCTGGAACGCCATCATAATGCAACCAGTGGTGCTTTTTGATGGTTCAGTGGGCACAAGCTTGTTCCATGCCCCAAGTTATTAAAAGTGTGTGAAATTATCTGTGGGCCTTGGGTATAAGGTGAATGTGAAACAAAAATGACTTTTGTGTTTAAAATAAAACCTCCCTCGAAGCAATCCCATTATGTATATATAATGTTACCAAATCCAAAATGCTTTTTTTAACATATCTTTTTAGTTGTCAGTGGACCTTTATTTTTTACTTATTTATATGTGGTGCTTAGGATGGAACCTAGTGCCTCACGTGTGCTAGGCAAGTGCTCTACCACTGAGCCACAACCCCAGACCCCCAAATGCTTTTGATCCCAAGCATTTCACAGAAGGAATATTCAAGTTCTTCTTTTTTTTTTTTTAAATGATAATAGAGATTGAATCCAGAGACATTCTACTACTGAGCTATGTTCCCATCCTTTTTTATTTTTTATTTTGAGGCAGGATCTTGCTAAGTTGCTGAGACTGACCTTGAACTTGCAATTCAAGTTCAAGGCCTCAGTCTCCTGAGTCACTAGAATTTCAGGCATGTGCCACCGTACCTGGCTAAAGTGCATTTAAATGTGGCGCAGACGTTCAGCATTCACCTGGTACTTAACTTGGTACCAGGGTTTGATAACCGCTGTCCTCAGGCCTCCCTCTGCTCCTGTTCATAGGGTCTCACAGTGTATAAAACCAACGAGTCCCATGGTAAGTAATAAACAATAGTTTGGTGTGTGCTTCTTGTTTTTTCTAGAAGTCAAGTTTTAGAGAGACTCTGGGAACATAAAAAAGATAGCGGAGTTTGGCAAAATTTTCAGCCAGATTCCAGACCATGTTGTGAACAATAAAACTGTTCCTGGGGCAAAACCGTGTGAAGGCCACGTGTTTGGAGATGTCCCTGCTGGTGACTCATCCCTGCCTACGCCCCTCAGAGCTCACACTGGACAGAAACCTAGTGAGCATCAGGAATATGGAGAGAAGCCAAATTAATGTAAAGAACAAGGGAAATACTTCAGGGATCTTCATTGTTTTCAGGAGCACAGAAGTACTCACACCGAAGAGAAGCCCTGTGCCTGTAAGCTGTGAGGAGAGGCCTGCAGGAGCTCTAGTCCCCTTCACACCGAGAGACACCCTGCCTACGTAAGCGGTGTGGGAAGGTCCTCAGTAGCGCCAGTTCCCTTCAAAATCACCAGAGGATTCACAGTGGAGAGAAACCCTGTGAATGTCAGCAATGTGAGAACTTCCCTTGTCCCAGTGTCCGTCAAAAACAAAAGAACTCAGACTGGAGAGAAACCCTGTGAGTCAAGCAATGTGGGAAAGCCTTCAATTCCCTGAGTAACGTGTGAAGACATGAATCAACTCACAAGGACAGAAACCCTAGGTGTGTAAGCAATGTGGGAAAGCATCCAAATATTTTAATTTCCTTCAAATACATGGGAGAATTCACACTGGAGAAACCTCACTGTGTAAGCACAGTGGGAAAGCATTCAATTGTGTCAGTAATGTTCAAGCACATTAAAAAAATTCACAGTAGAGAATAACCCTAAATATAGAATGTATAAAGTCTTCGTTACCACAGGACCATTCTTGTTAATGTGAAATGTGTGGTGGAGGGCGGGGGCTGGAGCTCAGTGGTAGAGCACTTGCCTAGCACGTGTGAGGCACAAGGTTCAATCCTCTATAAATCAAATAAAGGTTAAAAAAAAAAAGTTTAAAAAAATAAAATTCATGGTGAAGAGGACTCCTATCAATGTAAAATGGGAGGGAACACCCTTAGTCATTTCAATTCAATTAACATGTAAAATACTACAGTATACAGAGTTCCTTGGTTAGCAGAGATGTACAAAACCACTTGGCCCACTCGTAAGAATGCACACTTATCAAATGTACACAGATCGAAACCCTGTGAATGTGAAAAATGAAAATAGTTGTCAGTTGTAACAAATAGTTTCAAAGTCCTATGGAAACCTCTTACATAGTGGAGTTCTATAAATATAAGTGATATGAAGAGCTTATAAGTAAAAAGATGCAAAATAATTTGTGTAGAATGATCCAGAAAATACAAAACCTGAAGGAAAAGTTCTAAAAGGTATAAATATACTGTGTTTTTCAGTGGTTCATTTTTACAGTAGCTCTCTGGACTATGCTGTTCTAATGTTCACACTTGTAGATAAACTTTGACATGATTATAAGTTTTGTATAAGCAGTAGTGTCTGCCTTGAGTAGGTAATGCCTTTTTCAATCAAATCAGTTCACAAACTTTTCCTCTTTCATTTTAAGCCATGTTGGGTCCCTGGGTGAATTTGAAATGTCTTTCTAATACCCCATACAGCTTAATTTTTATGTCGTTTTAAAACAATTGTGGTCAATGGGCTGTTGGAAAATGAGTTCTTGTTAATTCTTGGGATATTTCTCCTGTGAGGGATTTTTACTTTTTACATGCATACTCTTTGTTTACAGAACAAATGATGTTTGTACATGGATTTTATAATTTTTGCTTTTTAATGTTTATTCTAATAAAATTTCTGTACTTTTTTTTTTTTTTTTTTTTTTTTTTTTTTCCTTCGGTGCTGGGGATTGAACCCAGGGTCTTGTGCTCTCAAATCTGTACATGTTTTTTAGACTTAAATAGACTTTTGTTTTAAACAATGTTCAGAGGAGAAATGGGTAGTACACTCAAAATTAGAGTGAGAGACTTCCAACAGTGCTGTTTTCGAAAGAAAACGCCTTCAGGCGGTGCGTGTGGCGTGTGGACCACAGGCCAACATGAGCAGGGCAGAGGCTCTGCAGCCCTTGAGGAGCAAGAGGCAGGAGAGGTTCCAGAACCCAGTGAGACCCTGAGCTTCAGCAGGGGCTGTTGCAGAGGACAGCCGGGTGTCAGGCAGGAGAGTAAGTCCCCTGTCTCTTCTGTCCTAGTTGCTGCTTTGCTGGCGGCTGCCCCATTTCATTGGCTGAAGCAGGGGCAGCCCGAGGCTGTGGAAGCCTGGGGACAGTGGGGTTCACTGCTCAGCTTCCGGGGTCACAGGGCAGCTGGGGAAGGAAGGAGTGGACCTACTAGGTGAGTAGGTGTCTTTAGCACTGGGTGGTTTCCTGGTTTTCCTTAGAAACTCAGCTCAGGTATCAGATCTTTGAACAAGTATTTCGATGCTCTGTTGAAGGGCCCAGATCATCAGTGCTATCCTCTGACGCTTCCTGACCAGGCTGCTCAGTGACGATTTTATGCTGAGGAGAATGCAGTTGGACTGTACAGCTCCTCCCTTGTTAGACCATGCTAGGTCAACAGAGTCAAAAGGAAGGGCCTTTGCACTTATGAGGCTCATCTGAGCCATCTTTTTTAAAAAATTTCTTAATATATATATTTTTAGATGTTGATGGACCTTTTATTTATATGTGGTGCTGAGAGTGGAACCCAGTGCCTCACACATGCTGGGCAAGTGCTCTGCCACTGAGCCCCAGCCCCAGCCTATCAACTGTACAATGTTGACTATTCTGCTGTAACAACTGAAGTGAACAGGTAGTACCCAATTACAGGGGCTCGACTTCCTTTTTTTGGGGGGGGGCGGGGTAACTGGGGCTTGAACCCAGGGGTGCTTAACTACTGAGCTACCTCCTGAAAAGTGAAAAGGCCCCCAGACAAACCACTCTGGACCAGAACTCACACAGAGATTTTATTCAGCAGACGAAGAGAGAAAAAGCACGCAAGAGAGAACATGGCGGGGGACCTTCCCTTAAATAGCTGAATTTCCCAGGCTAAGTACGAGCTGGCCAATCACTGAACAGTTAGAATTCGCGGGCTACGGGTTAGCCAATGGCTGCCGAGCACAGGCTGACAGGTGGACCAATGACCGGCTAGGATGGCAGACTGACAGCTGGGGGTGCTGTCTTGCCTCCTTGCCTTTCCCCTCAGGCGTGTCCTGCACCCGACCACCCAGGAAGGAGCCCCACGAGGTCGTAGGGTTTGCTGGTCTTAGGCAGCCCGAGGTGAGAGCCAGACTGCAGGGCAAGCCCAGCGCCCGTCTGCTGCCTGCGGGCAAGCCAACACCTGGCCGGTTCACGTGGCAGAGCGCTACGTCAGCAGCTTCAGACCTGCGGTGCCAGATCTGCCCGCCAGGCAGCCCACTGAGCACTCACCTCCCCAGCACTCTTTTGTCTTTTATTTAGAGACAAGGTCTCACTGAGTTGCTTAAGACCTCACTAAATTGCTGAGGCTGGCTTTGAACTCATGATCTTCCTGCCTCAGTCTCCTGAGCCACTGGGATTACAGGCGTGCACCACCATGCTTGGCTCCATTTATATTTGATAGTTGAGAAAAATGAAACCCAGAAAATTCCAACAAGTTGTTCAATAGCTGAGGAAGGTGTCATCTACCTGCAGACAGGGAGCATCGCCACATGGACATGTGAGTACTTATGCACATGGTTCTGTCTATGTGTGTGTCTGTATGTGGGTGGTCCTGGGGGTTGAACCGGGGTCACTCTACCTGGGTTCAGACCCAGCCCTTTTTAGTTTGAGACAGGGTCTCCGTAAGTTGCCCAGGCTGGCCTTGAACTTGCAATCCTCCTGCTCCACCTCTGGAGTTGCTGGGACTACAGGGGAGCACCACCAAAACCAGCTTTCACACTGTTCTTGAATGAGCAGTCAAGGAGAAACTATTTTTTTCTGATATAAGAAAAAGCAAGACTAACATCATAATAACAATAAATGGGACTGGGGCGTAGCTCAGGGGTAAGCGTGCTTGCCCGGCATGCACAAGGCCCTGGGTTCCATCCCCGCTACTTCAAAGCAAATCATAAATGCCGTGACGCCTTGGGGCTTCTCTTTATCAAGCACTGTGTTCCATGAATATTTTTAATGAAAAGAAATGTATAAGAAAAAAATGATTCATCTCAGTGATTGTGGTTTCCCACTTTAGTCCCCACGTTTTGGGGACGGTTATACTGTTGGGGGGATTATGTGTTGATACAAGTTCAGTGACAGATGTCAGAATTCAATGAGTGTTGGGTGAAGAAGTGGGGAATAGATGGGAGGGTTTATGGGAGGATGTGTTCAAGAGCACGAGGAGAGATCAGAGGCTACCTGCGGGTGCCCCCTTTATGTATAGGGAACATTTTGGTTGAGGTCATAGCTTCGTGTCTGGATACCCACATGGAACATTGGCAGGTGCAACTCCATGAGAACACTCCATGACCGAGAACACAGCAAGGGAGACCCGGGCGAGACACAGATTCTTATCAAAAGGGGCGGTCAGAGTTGAGTTGGAGGAAGAAAGATACATTTTAGAATGATAAAGCTGAGAACAGCTGTCACATGATCAGTGGCTGCAATTCACCAAGAACTGTGGTCAGCCTGTCTGATGCCGTAGCACTCCACATCACAAGATGTCCTATTACACATCCTCATTGATTTAAAGTCCTGGAGATGGAACACATGGGCACTCTGCCCCTGAGTTGCGGCCCCCGTTTTGTTTTTGTTTTTGTTTTAATTTTGAGACAAGTCTTGCTAAGTTGCCTGGGCTGTCCTCGAACTTAGGATCTTCCTACCTCAGCTGCTTGGTTACAGACACGCGCCGCCACACCCAGCTACCTGTCCACATTCACATGATAACCACATCTGTCATCCATGTTTTTGAGGTGACAAAGGTGTGACTCTGAGATGTGAGGCTACTTTGCTGAGGCCGTGTAAGCATGTAGTGGTGAAGCCGGAACCAGACTTTGGATCAGAACTTCTAGGTTTCTCGATGGCGTCTCTAGCTGTGTACTCACATAGCAAATGGGTAGACAGACTGCCTTTGGCCCCTTTTCTCAGGGCACAGATCATTTTTGAAGGCTCTGCCACCACAAAATATTTCCTCCCAAAGGCCCCACCTCCTTACCCCACACACTGGGGTTTGGTGTCAACACGTGGGTTTGGTGGGGACTCTCAGAGCAGCGACCACAGCATGAGGATGGGTGTTGTGAACCAGGTGCCTTTCCAGGTGTCCCGGTCTTGAGATTCAATCCCTACTGTGGGCAATGAAGAGGGAAGAAGCAATTCGACTGTGCTGTTCAGGGAAGTGGTTTTAATAGTCAAGGTCAACAGGAAGGAACCCCTTGAACACGGTGCCTTTACAGGAAGAAGGCAGGAGACTCTCGTGTGCTCCCTGACTTTTGCCCAGCACCACCTCAGGATTGTCACCAGGTCCTCATGAAACCTGTGTCATTGTTCTGCACTTGCCCGGATGGATTTATGGGGTGAGTGCCCTGATGTTGGGTCCTATGGCAGCCCCAGCCTAAAAGGCAGTGGGCGCCCCACACTGACACCTAGGAGCAGGGCGGCGAGGACCCTGAGCATCCTCCCTGCCGTCAGTGAAGCACCTGCAGTAGGGACTGAGCACCCACAGGCGCTAAGGAGACAGACGAGCCTCCAGAAGGGGTTTCCAGAATGCAGCCGCCCAGCCCAGGTTCCCTCCGCTGTGCGCAGCTTCCTGCAGCCTCAGCCGGGGGCAGCCTGCTCTCCAGCTCTGGGAGAGGAGGAGTCGCACAAGTTGAGATGACCAGGGTGAGCTGTCCAGGAGCGTCCATGCTACCATGTCTGCTACAAAAGCACCCCCAACAGAAGATCCACCAATAAAATCCGAGTAACAGGGGAAGAAGGGTATTGATCATGAAAGGACAAAAAAATAAAATAAAATCTTCAAAATCGGTAGAAAATAAATTTTTTAGAAAACTGTCATGCCAGAAAAAGGAATGATATTTTGGACAGTTGAATCCAGGGGGAGAAAGGACTTCAGGAACCAGAATGATTGTTATGAAAAACAGCTGACAGAGCTAAGTAAGTTCTGGTCCTCAGCCTGTGTGTGGCTGAAGACCCTGTTGGTACTGGGGATTGAACCCAGGGCCTTGTGCTTGCAAGGCAAGCACTCTACCAAGTGAGCCGTACCCCCAGCCCGTGAGCCCATTTGTGTATGCCGTGGCTCTACGGCCGAGCTCCCACAAGCTCTCTATCCCTTCATGCTGTATAAGTTGCTGAAATGACTCGCAGGACTATTACCATTTATGATAAAACAGAAAAGCCAGGAAGCGCCAGCAGAGGGGCATGGAGTGCAGTGTGGGGAGGGGCCTTCCCTGTCTCCTCTGGAGTCTCCCACCCCAGCCTCCGTGTCCCACAGCCCGGTTCTTCAAGCCCCGGGCTCAGGTCTCCTGCAGGTGCGTGCTGTGTTGACAGGGTTAGCTCATTGGCTCCTGAGACTCGTCTGTCACCCCTTTCCCCTCTTCAGAGGTGCAAGGGGTGTGACTGGACATTCCCACCCTTGTCAGCTACAAATGTAAATGAATTGTTCAAAGTTCCATCCTTTAAGCGCGACTTCCTCGCCCCATGTAGCAGCTCATTGCCCGTCTGAAGCTACCAAGGGGCCCACAGCTGCCAGTCATCTCAGGGCTGGGCAAGACATGTTTTTTAACTGAGCATGGTGGCACATCGCCTGTGATCACAGCTATCCAGACACAGGAGGACGGCAAGATCAAGGCCATTTTGGCCAACTTAGCAAGGCACAGTCTCAAAACCTAAAAGGCTGGGCGTAGAGCTCAGTGGTAGAGCACCTGCCCGCCTGCGCAAGGCCCTGCGTTCCACCCCAGCACTGCAAAAGCGCACAGAGAGACAGAGGCTCCAAGGGTCTAGAAGTTCTTGGGTCACCCTGAATTGTGACCCAGTAGAGTAGTATTCCATTTGTGCCCTCAGTGACCAGTGGTGTGACAGTTATGGAAAACAGCAATAAAGAAGAGGTCGACAGTACCCACCCTAAACATCACCATCCAGCCTGTGAGACAGTTTCAGATGGATAATTAAATCAAGGGATGTGAGTGAGCACGTCAGGAAGATGCCGCTGTGGACTCCGCGGACTTTTTGAAAGGAAGAGATATTTCTAGAATGCTTAGAACTTACTATAGAAATGGCTGCAGAGGTCAGTGGAATTGAGGGTGGAGTCCTGATAGTTTTAAAAGGGTAGATACAGGGCTCAGATTGTAACTCGGTGGTAGATCACTTGTCTAGCACGCATGAGGCACTGGGTTCAATTCTCAGCACCGCATATAACGAAGTAAAATAAAGGTCCATTGACAATTTTTAAAAATATATTTTAAAAAAAGGGTAAATGCAACAGGCCAAGCCCCAGGGAAAGGCCCGTGTGTTGAAGGCTCAGTCACCAGCCTGTAGTGCCTTGGGAGGTAGTGGAGCCTTTGGGGGAGGAAGTGAGGACACTGGGAGAGTGTCCAGGGACACTGGAACCAGCCCCTTCCTCTCTTTGTGCTTCCTGGCTGCCACAAGGCGCCAGCCTCTTCCACCCTGGGCTCCCGCGACAGTGAACTGCCTTACCACAGACCCAGAAGCATCCGCCAGCCAACCACAGGCTGAAACCTGAACCCAGGAGCCCGGGTAAAGCTTTCCTCCCCGCAAATTGCTTATTTCTGGTATTTCGCCACAGTGACAGAAATCTCACTAACAGAAACAGGAAACGGACTGGAGTGGCTATGGCGAGCAGGTCTCCCTCAGCAGGACCGGGCGCGTCCCCAGGATCAGCATGAAGAAGGTTCAGGCCAGTGCGGTGGGCACACCTGGTGGGTGGGGACCCACGGTCTCCGAGTCCTGCCTGGAAAGAGTCCCTGGAGGGGCTTCTTCAAACCAGTGTTAGTTCAACAGAACAAAAGGGACTATTCTTCAGAGAAATACTGAGGCTTAAGTAAGATCATGCATGGGAAGCTCAGTTCAGGTTCAACATGTATTAAGAACTCAATGATTCGTTCTAATGGAACTATTATTATTAGTTCCCTGCGCTGCTAAAACCACCGTTCTGAGAGGAAACTGGACTCCTGACTTCCACGGCGAGCGGGGCGGGACCTTCTCCACTGGGCGGGGTCTGTGCGGGCCGGCCCCGCCCTCCAGCGCGCAGCAGGTCCAGCAGCTCACCATCGGCACCTTCTTTTTATCTTGTCTCATGAATTTCAAGAATAAAATCCACAGACCAGGACCAGTGACATCGGAATAGCTTTTCTTGAAGAAAAGAAAGAGGAGCAAAACTCTCGTAGTGCAAGGAAGGAGCCTAGAGCAGGTTTTCTCCCTCTGAGCACGTTGGCCTAGGGGATTCTTAGCCCTTGGGTCACTGCTATGGGTCCCAACGTATGCTAATGAGGTTTGAAAAGCACTAATGCCTATGCTCATTAGGATTTGGGACAGTGTGGACGCCCCGGCCAGCTCCGGAGCTGGCTTCCACTCAGGCCTGCCCCACTTCTATTTTCTCGCTGCAGACCAGGCGGTGGCAGGTAGAGGTCATCCGATGGCCCGTGCTTGCGGGTTCTGGGTGCAGCTCTGTGCCGAGGGGCTTCCGCAGCAGGCGTCCACACGGTGCCCGGACTTGGCCACCACTTGGTAAAAGGTGGGTGCACCTTGGCTGGCGGTGCCTCAGCCGGCCTCGCAGGCATGGTGGGCACCACGCTGCCTCAGGCCTCGCTGGCTGCTTGCACTCCCACCCACCGGGGCCCCCACCCGCAGCTCCCGCCATCTACTGGACAGTAGCTGGCCGTGCAGCTCAGCAGTGGGACAGCCGTGTCACTGCTATGCCCCTCTTCAACTCTGCTGCCCTGCCGTTGTTCAGGCTGATCTTTCTGTGTCATGAGTCCACATACCGGTGACCTGAGGACCTCCGACAAGGCCCCACCTCCTGACGGCTCCCCACCCAGCACCACCCCAGGTCCAAGCCTTGACCGCATCGGCCTGTGGGAGACACTGATCCAAACCGCAGGCGAGGCCCTGAGCCCCCCGGGCAAACCACTCCCTAATTGTCACTTGCAGCTGAAATTCACCTCTTCCTGTGACACGGAAAGAACCAGACTCTGTGTTTCAGTCAGCTTTTTCGTCGTCATGATCAAAAGACCTGAGAATAACAATGTAGAGGAGAAAAGGTTCGTTTGGCTCCCAGTTTCCGAGGTTCAGCCCATGGCCAGTTGGCTCCATTGCCCTGGGTCTGAGGTGGGCAGGACATCGGGGTACAGGAGCATGGTATAGCAAAGCGGCTCAGGACACAGCAGCCGGGAAGCAGAGACAGGGGCAGGAAGGGAGTGGGAGAGCCCCGCTAACCAGGGACAAAACACAACCCCAAAGGCACACCATCCCCAGTGACCTGCTTCCAACCACACCCTGCCTGTCTACAGTTCCCACACGATTAATCATTATTGGTGGATTAATCCACTGATTAGGCTATACCTCTCATGAGCTGACCATTTCATTTCTGAAAATTCTTGCAGGTCTCACCCATGAGTTTTTGGGGGACAACTCATATCTCACCTCCCAATACTTCATTTTTTAAATTTATTTTTTTTTATTCTTTGTAAGTACAAATCAATTTCATTTGGGTACAGGAAAAATTCAGAGTAATCTTAGTATTGAAAAATTTTTCATTATCTTTTTTTGACAGTGATAAATATCTTTAAAAATGTTTTTTGGGGCTGGGGAGATAGCTCAGCTGGTATAGCACAAGGCCCTGAGTTCAATCCCCAGTACTGCAAATAAAATAAAATAAAATGTTTTTTTCACACATGTATATAGGGTAATAACATCTGTCTCATTCTACCATCCTTCCCACCTCCACCCCCCAGCCCTCCCCTCATTCTCCTCTGCATAACCCAAAGTTCCTTTATTCTTCCTTACCCATCCCCAGTATGGATCAGCATCTGCTTATCAGAAAACACATTCAGCCTTTGTTTTTTTTGGAATTGGCTTATTTCACTTAGCATGATATTCTCTAACTCCATCCACTTACCTGCTAATGCCATAACTTCATTCTTCTTTAAGACTGAGTAATATTCCATTGTATATATGTATCACATTATACATAATTATCCATTCATCTGTTGAAGGGCATCTAGGTTGGTTCCACAGTTTAGCTATCGTGAATTGAGCTACTATAAACATTGATGTGGCTGTGTCACTGTAGTATGCTGATTTTAAGTCCTCTGGGTGTAAACCAGGGAGTAGGAGAGCTGGGTCAAATGGCGGTTCCAGTCCAAGTCTTCTGAGGAATCTCCACGCTGCTTTCCAAAGTGCTTGCACCAATCTGCAGTCCCACCAGCAATGGATGAGTGTACCTTTCCCCCCACATCGTCGTCAACACTTGTAATTGCTTGTATTCTTGGTAACTGGCTTTCTGACTGGAGTAAGATGAAATCTTAGAGCAGTTTTGATTTGCATTTCTCTAATTATAAGAGATGGTGAACATTTTCTCATGTTTGTTGGTAAATTGTATTTCTTCTTCTGTGAAGTGTCTCTTCAGTTCCTTAGCCCATTTATTGATTGGGTTATTTATTTATTTATTTTTGGTGTTAAGTTTTTTGAGTTATATATCTTGGAGATTAGTGCTCTATCTGCGGTATGTGTAGTAAAGATTTTCTCCCACTCTGTAGGCTCTCTCTTCAAATTATTGTTTCCTTTGCTGAGAAAAAGTCTTTCAGTTTGAATCCATCCCATTTATTGATTCTTAATTTTACTTCTTGCATTTTAGGAGTCTTGTTAAGAAAGTCAGGTCCTAAGCCAACATGATGAAGATTTGGGCCTATTTTTTCTCCTATTAGGCACAGTGTCCCTGTTCTACTATGTAAGTCTTTGATCCACTTTGAGTTGATTTTTGTGCAGGATGAGAGATAGAGGTTTAATTTCATTTTGTTACAAATGGATTTCCAGCTTCCCCAGCACCATTTGTTGAATAGGCTATCTTTTCTCCAATGTATTTTTTTGGTGCCTTTGTCTAGTATAAGATAACTGTATTTGTGTGGATCTGTCTCTGAGTTTTCTATTTTGTACCATTGGTCTATATGTCTATTTTGGTGCCAATACCATGCTGTTTTTGTTACTATTGCTCTGTAGTGTAGTTTAAGATCTGGTACTGTGATGCTGCCTGCTTCACTCTTCTTGCTAAGGATTGCCTTGGCTATTCTGGATCTCTAATTTTTCCAAATGAATTTCATATTTCCATGAAGAATGTCATTGGGATTTTAATAGGAATTGCATTGAATCTGTATAACACTTTTGGTAGTATGGCCATTTTGACAATATTAATTCTGCCTATCCAAGAGCATGGAAGATCTTTCCATCTTCTAAAGTCTTCTTCAACTTCTTTCTTTAGTGTTCTATAGTTTTCATTGTAGAGGTCTTTCAATTCTTTTGCTGGATTGATTCCCAAGTATTTGATTTTTTTGAGGCTATTGTAAATGGAGTAGTTTTCCTAATTTCTCTTGCAGTGGATTTGTTGCTTATGTATAGAAATACATTTGATTTATGGGTATTGATTTTATATCCTACTACTTTGCTGAATTCATTTATGAGTTCTAGAAGTTTTCTGGTGGAATTTTTTGGATCTTCTAAATATAGAATCAAGTCATTGACAAGTAGTGATAGTTTGTGTTCTTCTTTTCCTATTCATATTCCTTTAATTTCTTTCATCTGTCTGATTGCTCAGGCTAGTGTTTGAAGGATGATGTCGAATAGAAGTGGTGAAAAGGGCATTCCTGTCTTGTTCTAGTTTTTAGAGGAAATGTTTTCATTTTTCTCCATTTAGAATGATGTTGACCATGAACTTAGCATAAATAGCTTTTACAATGTTGAAGTATGTTCTTACTACCCCTAGTTTTTCTAGTGTTTTGAACATGAATAGGTGCTGAATTTTGTCAAATGCTTTCTCTGTATCTATTGAGATAATCATGTGATTGTTGTCTTTAAGTCTATTGATGTGATGTATTACATTTATTGATTTCTGTATGTTGAACCAGTCTTGCATTCCAGAGATGAATTCCACTTGATCATGGTGTACTATCTTTGAAATATGTTTTTGTATGCAATTTGCCAGAATTTTTTTTTAGAATTTTGCACCTATGTTCATGAGGGATATTGGTCTGAAGTTTTCTTTCCTTGATGTGTCTTTGTCTGGTTTTGGTATCAGAGTGATACTAGCCTCATAGAATGAGTTTGGAAGGGTTCCCTCCTTTTCTATTTCATGGAATAATTTGAGGAGTATTGGTGTTAATTCTTCTTTGAAGGCCTTCTAGAACTTGGTTGAGAGAGATTCTATCTGGTCCTGGGCTTTTCTTTGTTGGTAGGGTTTTGATGGCATCTTCTTTTTTTTTTTTTTTTTTTTTGAGTTTGACAAAATTTATTGGTATTTTAGTAAAGACATTCATCTCAGTCGTTTCTCTCTCCTCATCTTGACCTTCGGTTAATATCTCACTTGGGTCAAGAAAAGAGTATGTAGGAGAGGGATGTTATTTTAACAAACAGTAAAATGGACAAAACAGATAGTTTGCCTACATAAAAGTAAGTTAAATTCATGTATCTTGATATAATTAAATCATGTAAAAACTAATAGTTCTATATACATTTCCATTGTTTTACTTGGGGCTTTTTCTAAACTTAAATGCAAGTGAACAAGTGTTAGGAATTATACACAGGCTGCTTCTCTGGAGTTATTACCTATTAAAAGAGCTCAGTTAGTAATTACCACCATAGTCTGAAGCTGCCTCCAAATTTAACATTGTAGGAGTTTTCAAGGAAATCATTTACCATGTTTCTGTTGTCTGTGACTATGCTTTTAAAGATGTGTTTAACTGTCACATTAAAAAATAATGTCCATATACAATACAAAAATACAAAACAAACACCCTACAATACACAAA
The DNA here is from genome assembly GCF_902686445.1 of Sciurus carolinensis. Classification (NCBI taxonomy): domain Eukaryota; kingdom Metazoa; phylum Chordata; class Mammalia; order Rodentia; family Sciuridae; genus Sciurus; species Sciurus carolinensis. The sequence continues at coordinate 20,367,098 of NC_062229.1, forward strand.
TCTAACAGTATATGTGGTGGGAGATTTCATAAAATGTGTCTGAAGATGCATTTTCTTTCCTTCTATTTTTAGTACCTAAAATGTGCTTTTGAAAAGACACTAGTCAGTATGTACATACTTCAAATAAACCACAGAATTGGACTAATAAGAAATCCTGCAGTGAGTTCAATTTAAATTGGATTTAACAAGTTAGAAACTTAAATGCTTAGACAAAGTTACGGAAAGTGCATCTTCTCATATTGTCTTCATACAATGTTAAATTTCTCTCTCTTCTTTTGGTGTTTATACATTTTAAAAAATAAAACCCAGCCAAATGCTTAAGTAGTATGTACATTTAAATTTTTGGTGGTGGTTTGTATTTTAAAAGAAACAGCTTCCTTATGATTTGCCTCAAGTTCTGGTGGAAATGCTTACAGGAACTAGCTATAAACAAAAACCAAGAGAAGCACATTCAGCATACTGATTTACTTTGGTAGCAAATGGTTGTTCTTTGAAGACTAATGAAGGTAGACAAGACCCATTAAGGTGAGTGGGCTATTTCAAATACTCGATACTTCACATAAAAATTAAAAAAAAAATTTTTCTTTAAGAGCTAAGCATCTGTATCCACTGATAGCAATGCCAATACCTATTATATGATGACTTGAAAACAAAACAAATGCCCATAAGGAAAAAAGCTGTATTTTATCTAAATTTATTATCAGTCAATAGTCCAGTAACATTTTCCTCTCAGTGCAATACTCCCTCTCTCTATAAGGCTGTTCCTGGGAGCCAGACAGTTTAGGTAATGAGGGAGTTAAGTTAGGAGAGTAACTGCTTGCAGTTTTAAAAAGATAGTAACTTTTTGTTTCCCTCTTAATGTGCTAATAGTTGTGCCTAAAAAAATATGCAATTCTTAAAAAGGTACCATTTCTGATTTATTATCTGTAACCTTTGGAAACTAATCACATGAAACTACAAAATTAGCAAATGTCTTGAAATCTGTATATAAAACCTAAATTACCTCTAATTTCAAACTCTCATTTATTAGTGTACCACTCAATCTTTAAAAAAAAGGAAAAAAAGAAAAAGGAAAAAAAAAAAAAAAGCGGCTCCAAAGATAGTCTTATACCATTCTTTAAAAAAGGAAACTGTTCCTTTTAACTTTACACCCACCCCACACCCCAATTTCAAAACACATCATTTAATTGTCTTGGTCATGGACATTTCCAAGATGAGATTTTATATTTCTTTCCCATAGCTTCTGGTTATCAGAAAACCCATGCTTTCCTTTATTGAAGGAGTTTGGTCCAGCTGATGTTGGTGTATCCCTCCCAATATTCTTCATCCTCATCTTTGCTTCTGGAGGCATTTCCTCTGGTTCACTATCTTCATCTTCATTAAAAGCTGCTGCTACTGAAAGGGTTTTTGGAGCAAGAGTTGGAACAGTTTCTTTAGGCTTACTTGATCCAAGTTTGATGGATATGGCTGATGCTTTCTTTGTTGTCTGACTACCTATGGCAAATCCAAACTTGGAGATCTTTGTAGGCTTTGTTGGGAGGTCTGCAGCTTCTTCTTCAGCTGATCGTTTCTCAGCGCTGCGACTGGAACTTTCCCCTCCATTACTGGAAGAAACAGTCTTAGTTTTCACAGGTTTTTCTGCTTCTTCTTCAGGTCCTCCGGCGGCTCCAGCTCGCTGCGGATTTTCAGGCTTCTCCTCTCCCGCCTTCCCGACCGCCATTTTCCCCGCCGCGGCCTCTTGATGGCATCTTCTATTTCATTGCTTAAAATTGATTTAATTGTGTATGTCCTCCTGCATCACTTTGGGTAGATCATATGTCTCTAGAAACTTATCAATGATTTCAAGTTTTTCTATTTCATTTGAGTATAAATTTTTCATTTGAATATAAAATAGTTTCAAATTATCTTCTGTATTTCAGTAATATCTGTAGTGCTACTTCCTTTTTTATCACAAATTTTAATAATTTGAGTTTTCTCTCTCTCTCTTTAGTTAGTGTGACTAAGGGTTTATTCATCTTTATTGTTTCAAAGAACCAACTTTTCATTTTGTCAATTTTAATTGTCTCTTTTGTTTCAATTTTATTGATTTCAGCTCTGATTTTAATTATTTCCTGTCTTCTGCTGCTTTTGGTGTTGATTTGTTCTTTGTCTAGGGCTTTGAGATGTAATGTTAGGTCATTTACTTGTTGGCTTTTTTCTTGGAATGAATGAGCTCAATGCAATGAACTTGCCTCTTAGCACTGCCTTCATAGCATCCCAGAGATTTTGATATGTTTTACTGGTGTTCTCATTTACCTCTAAGTATTTTTTATTTCCTCCTTGATTTCTTCTTTTATCCATTCATCACTCAATAGCACGCTATTTAGTCTCCAGGTGTTGGAGTACCTTCTATTTTTTATTTTATCATTGATTTCTAGTTTCATTCTGTTATGATAGGATGCAGGGTAGTATTTCTATTTTTTGTATTTGCTGAGAGTTGCTTTGTGGCATAACATATGGTCTATTTTGGAGAAGGATCCATGTGCTGCTGAGAAGAAAGTGTATTCACTCTATGATGGATTAAATACTCTATATGTCTATTAAGCCTAAATCATTGTATTTAATTCTATGGTTTCTTTGTTTAGTTTTTGTTTGGAAGATCTATCCAGTTGTGAGAGGTTGTGTAAAGTCACCCAGTATTATTGTGTTGTGGTCTATTTGATTCTTGAAATTGGGAAGGGTTCGTTTGATGTACATAGATGCTCCATTATTTGGGGTATATATATATTTACAATTGTTATGTCTTGTTGGTGTATGATTCCCTTAAGCAGTATGAAATGTCCTTCTTTATCCCTATAACTTTGGTTTGAAGTCCACTTTATATGATGTAAGGTTGGAAACCCCTGCTTGTTTACACACTCCATGTGAGTGATATGTTTTTTCCCAACTTTTCACCTTCAGTCTGTGGAGTCTTTTCCTAGGAGCTGGGTCTCTTGAAGGCAGCATATTGTTGAGTCTTTTTTTAAAATTCAATCTGCCAGTCTATGTCTTTTGATTGATGAGTTTAGGCCATTAACATTCAGGGTTATTATTGAGATAGGATTTGTATTCTTGGTCATTTTGGTTTATTTTTGGTTTTTTAACTTGACTTAGTTTCTCCTTCGATTGACCTTTCCTTTAGTGTAGTTCCTCCCTTTGCTGGTTTTCATTGTACTTTTTCATTTCCTCCTCATGGAATATTTTGCTGAGAATGTTCTGTAGTGTAGGCTTTCTAGTTGTGAATTCTTTTAACTTTTGTTTATTGTGGAAAGTTTTTATTTCATCTTCAAATCTGAAGTTTAATTTTGATGGGTATAATTTTCTCAGTTGGCAACCATTTTCTTTCAGAGCTTGAGGGTCTGGGTTGAGAAATCAGCTGAGATCTGAATTGGTTTTCCCCCGTATGTAATTTGAATTTTTTTCTCTCGCAGTCTTTAAAATTCTATCCTTATTTTATGTTAGTCATTCTCATTGTAATGTGCTTTGGTGTGGGTCTGCTAAAATTTTGTACATTTGGAGTCTTGTAAACCTCTTGTAGTTGATTTTCCATTTCATTCTTCAGATTTGGGAAGTTTTCTAATATTGTGTCATTGAAAAGATTGTGTATTCCTTTGGTTTATAGCTCCACACCTTTGTCTATTCCAATAAATCTTACATTTTATCTTTTCAGATTATCCCGTATTTCTTGGAAGTTCTGTTCATGGTTTCTTACCATCTTCTCTGTGTGGTCAACTTTATTTTCAAGAGTATATATTTTGTCTTCATCATCTAAGATTTTGTCTTCCAAGTGGTCTACTTAGTTGGTTATACTTTCCATTGAAATTTTAATTTGGTTTATTGTTTCCTTCATTGTGAGGATTTCTTTGATTCCTTTTTATAATCTCTGCCTCTTTATTGAAGTGATCTTTCACTTCCTGTATTTTCTCTCCAATGCCATCCTTTATTTCAAAGATCAATCTAACTAGGTATTTTCTAAACTCCTTCTCTGACATTTCTTCTACTGTGTTGTCTATGGATTCTATTGTTGTAATATCTTGGTTTGTTTGAGGCACTTTGTTCCCTTGTTTTTTCATGTTGTTTGTGTGTCTTCTCATCTTCTCAGTGGTACAGAGCTGAGGCAGTACAGATTCTACCCTGTTGTCTTATAGTATCCCAGAAGATTTCCAGTACCCCACCTTTAAGAGGGAGACCAATATTAATAGCACCCAATGCAAATGATATACCACCTTAAACCAAATGACTCCTATTAAGGCATTTACAGTTTCATCATAATAGACAGAAGTGAGGTGCTCAATTATTGTCCACAATATAAACAGTAAGTTTGCTAAAAGGGTCTACTGTTTCAAATGATGGACAGTGAGGAAACAGAAGTAGTGTAAGATGTGATGTTTATGAGGGAGAAGAGAAGATAGAGTTAAAATTTTATATAAGAGTGAGGGAGGAATTAATAGAGGTTGGCTGTTAGTATGAGAGAAGTGAGAAAGAGAATCTAGGGAGACAGATAGGTGAGGAAAAAATATGTACAGGTTCTTTAAAAAAAATAAAAATATAAGAAAACAAAATTGTCATTTACTATTCAGACATCCCATTCCTCAATAAATGAATGCATGAAAAATATTTGGATTCAAAGATGGTAGAGGTGTGAGAGAGAGGGAGAAAAAAGAAAAAAAAAATAGGAGGAAAGTCTCAACAGAAGATTAATTGACTGCTTCCATTGGCTTTCAAAAACTTTCTCAGCTTCCTTTCTCCGTCAATAGGTGGGGTTGTCTGAAGTTTGATGTTAGCTCCAGTCCGGTGGGGGCTAGGCCAGTTGGGTGGGTGAGCTGATAGCAAGATGCCCTCACACCCTCTTCCAGTCTTCCCACCGGTTGTAGCTGGCCCCTTCTGTCCCTGCAGAGTTCAGGACTCACTGAGCTGGAGAGAGCCCACTTTTCTCCAGTTTCTCCTACCTGTGCTCCTCCTAGGGAACTGCCCCTAGTCTCTGGATTTCCATAGGCCTGCCAGACCCAAACTGGCCCATGCAAACCCAGCTGCAATCTGATGGACCTGGGCTTCACCTCCCCTAGGCCCTGTCTTGCTGCAGTCCCAAGATCTCAATGCCCTTTCAACTCGCAGAGAGACCACCAGGCATGTGCTCACACAAAGGAGCAACCCTACAAAGAGGGTAGCCAGATGGTGGCCACTACCACACTGAGCAGAAAGACCTCAGGTGCAACCAGACCTGCAGGTACCCCAATATCTCTGCAGGACCTGGCCTGAGATGGTGGCAGCCAGGGTGGCAAACCTGCAGCTCTGGGCTGTTGTCTCCAGATGGCAGCAGCCACATGTAACCAAACCTGCAAATACTGTGACAATGGGCTTCCAGGCAACAGTGGGCAGCAGGTGATCCACTGGTGGTCTGCAGGCTAAGGACAGACAATTGGCAGGTGAAAGACGGGTGGTGGGTGATGGGTAAGTGAAAGGCAGGCGATGGGCAGGCAAGAGGCAGGCAAATGGGCAAATGGTGAACGATAGGTGGCAGTCAGTGAGCGATCTGCACTCAGAAGGCAGGCGATGTGCTTGCAGACGGTAGGCGATGGCAGTGGACGAAGGGGGTGGACAGCAGGTTACCTGAGAGCAGCGACGACTGCCTCACAAACAGGCTTTCCCCTGCTTGACACCCGAGTCACGCAGCCCCCTCTGGCCCGCCATCTTGGAGCACTCCCGTTGGATTCTCCACTCCACCTCTAACACCTGGGAGAGCCAGGCCGGGTGCTCGCCCTCTGTGATACCTCGCTGCTCACCTGAAACGTGGAGTGAAGATCTTTACCTCACAGCGCCCCTTGGGGTCCTGGCTGTACTCACAGTGCCCACCCTTCCTTACACGTGGTCCACATTCAACAAGTACCTTTTGAGAAATCGTGAATGAAGGGTGTGCGTGATGCTGTGAGACCCCACAGGTCAGGGCGGCAAAGAGGGATGTGGTACTTGTGATGAGCTTTGAAAGGTTTTGCAGGAGTCACTCAGCACACGGTGCCATGGGGACATTTCTAAGGTTTGCATGTGTCCCCTGCAGGCCATGTGTTAAAGGCTTGGACCCAGGACAGTGCCCGGATGGGAGGAGGTGGGGCCTCGTTGGAGGTTCTTAGGTCATTGAGAATGTGTCCCCCAAGAGGATTTTGGGACACTGGTCCATCCTGTCTTTTTCTCTTTTTCTTCCTGACCATGAGGTGAGTAGTTTTCTCTATGTACTCCCTACCATTGCCACCTGAATTTGGGCTAGAACCTCTAAAATGGTGACGCAGGGCTAGGGATGTAGCTCAGTGGTAGAGAATTTGCCTAGCATGTGTGAGGCCCTGGGTTTGAACCATAAAAAGAAAAAAAAAAAACTGAACCAAATTAACCTTTTCTCTTTATAAGTAAATAATCTCATGTATTTTGTTATAGTAATGGAAAATTGACTAACACAATATCCCAAGCAGAAGAACCAGCATGAACACCTGAACATGCAGGAGCACCTGAAATGGAGTTGGGGGAGGCTAGGAAGTCAGACTGTGAAGGGCTTGGAGGTGCCTCAGAACCATTTCTCTGGTGTTTGGTGGGCAAGGAGAGAGGACGAACTGGAAAGGAGGACAGGAAGGAGCTGGGGCTCCCAGCTTAGCAGAGGCACCAGCCAGCACTTTCCTCTAAGCTCTCACTTCCTGGACAGCAGAAGACCCAGGATTCTGAGGGATTGGGCTGGGCCCCAAACATTCCTTTATGAGACATTTTGTCAACACAGCCCAAACCAGGAAGGGATGCTAGGGGAACTGTCAGCCAAGAAACAGAGCCGGGACTTAGGAGAGAGAGGTTTTGTTGCTGCATCTGTGTGCCCAGAGATATGAGGACACGGAGTTGGAGTCACACAAAGTAGTAAGCCAAGGAGTGGAGAGGAGGGACCAGGATGACAGTTCTGCTGCATCGGGCCCTTCCTGTAGGGTGCTGAGGCCTTGAACCAGGGGATTGGCCTTTCTGGGCCTCATTTTCTCTTTGAAAAAATTTGGCTGATACCAGACATGGTGGCACACGGCTGTGAGCCCAGCAACTGGGAGGCTGAGGCAGAAGGATCACAAGTTCAAGGCAGCCTTGGTAACTTAGTGAGATCCTGTCTCAAAATAAAAAATAAAAGGAGCTGGGAGTGTAATTACCCCTGGGTTCGATCCCAAGTTAGAGAGAGAGATGGGGGTAGTGGGGGGAGGAAGGAAGAAAAGAGAAGAAAAAAGGAAATTGGGGCTGAACTGGGTATGGTGGCACCTGCTTGTGACCTCATCTGTTGTCGGGGTTTCTGAGACCCCCAGCCTTAGGCATGGTCAAGATGGCACCTGACGCTGAGCCAAGAGCGGCCAGCTATACAGTAAACAACCAGCGAATTCCAATGATTGGCTAGTTAACGATGAGACTAGAGCATGCCCCCCTCGTGTACCCATCCTATGCTTGCAGCTGTCCGCGTTTATCTCGTGTACTCTCCCCTGATTGGTTGAAGTGTATATAAGCCTGGTGGGTGGGAGAGTAGGGAGCAGAAGCTGAGGAAGAGGCAGAAGCGGCGGGGGCTGAAGAAGAGGGAGAAGCGGAAGAAGCGGCGAAGGCGGAGGTTGAAGCCAAGCTGGAAGCTGGGAGTACGCGGGAGCTGGAAGAAGCTGGGAGAAGGGAAGCTGGGAGTGCGCAGAAGCTAGGAATAAGAGAAGCGTAGGAGAGGGACTGTGCACAATAAACTTCCAAAGCTTCAGACATTTGTCGTGTCTCTCTCTGCGGCCAGAGGGGACGCGATAATCTGTTGTTGAGGCTGAGACAGGAGGCTGGCAAGTTCAAGGTCAGCCTGGGTAACTTAGTAGATCCTTCTCAAACATTTAAAGAAGGGCTGGGAGTAGAAGCTCAGTGTACAGCCCTTGCCTAGCGTGGACAAGGCCCTGAGTTCAGTGGCCAGTACCACGCCCACAGCCTCCTGGGATGGCTCAGTTGTGCCTGTGCATGTTGTGGGTCTGCACTGGGTTTGACCCAGAGGAGGAGCAATGAACTCGAGTTCGAGTCCTCTCACTCCCCGTGCACGCGTCCGCCCTGTGGCCACAGAACCTGCCTTCAGGGAGGAGCACCGCAGCGGGGCCAGACCCCAGCCCTTCACAGGAAGAAGCCCTCCTCCCCACTGCCCCTGCCCAAGCCCAGGAGGCACGGCGACGTCGCTGTTTCTCCTGTCTGACCCCCCTCACCCGAAATTGGCAGATCCTCTCTAGTGTTGGTGATTGAATTGCGACAATTTCCTTTGGTCTTATTATCTCAGTGGGTCTCAGGGAAGGTGTGTTAGTCAGCTTGTCCTTGCTGTGACGAAATAACCTGAGCTAGTAAACTGCTACAGAAAACGCTTATTTTGGCTCCCAGCTTGGGCGGTTGCGGTCCATGGGTGGCTGGAGTCGCTGTTCTGGGACCTGTGGTGAAGCAGCCCGCGGCAGGGCACACAGCAAAGGTCCCCTCATGGCAGCAAAACAAAGGGAAAGAAAGCAAAGGGCAGAGTCCCCATCTCCCCTTCGTGGGCACACCCCAGTGACCTAACTTCTTCCCAAAATGTCCCACCTCCAAAAGGTCCTGTCACCTCCCAGTAGCACCACAGGACGGTGACGCTAACACAATCCCCTCACACTGGGCCTTTCCGGGATGCTCATCAAACCACAGCAGAACAGGAAGTGGCTGTAAGTGCCCCCAGTCGGTCCCATCTTTTTCTGCATTTACAGTGCAAGATCTGAATCATAGGGACGCTTACTGTCTCCCTCCTGGTCCGGGGCTCTTAGAGGGAGCAACTGAGTCCCAATCATGTTTCACATCTGGTTCTAGGTGTGCCACAAATATTTCTAGGAAAAATTTCAAAGCAAGGGCCGAAGCTCAGGTCAGATTGAGGAGTCCTTCAGCGCCTTGCTCGGTGTCTTGCTCAGAAGTCCCATTTGGAGACAAGCAGCGGGAACGCGTCTCCATCTGGTCTCTGTGGCCGCCCCAACTGCCCCGGGGGGTAAACTGCTTTGCCTGGACCTGAAGACCACGTGAGATGACCTCGTCTGCTCAGGGGAGGCCCCGCCACCCGCGACCATCTGCGTCCTGAACATCTGGCGCCGTGGCTGAGCCAGGAGCTGGGTGACCACGGCGGCCGGGACAGACGCGGTGCCTGCTCTCCTGGGCTTCACGGTGGAGGGAAAAGGCGCACCATCCTGGTCGGAGTGCTGAGAAGAGCGCGAGGGCCGCGGGGAGGGGGCGCCGGTGGCCGGAGGAACTGGACAACCCGTCCCAGAGCCGCGACTGGCGGGGACGGGCTTCCCGGAGGAGGCGGCATTTCAGAGGCAGGTTCTGCGGCAGGTAGAGGGAAAGCGAAGGGTGCGCAGGAGGGCGCCAGGGTACAGCACGCAGAGCACCCAGGCAGGAAGGTGGGGACGCCTCCACGGGCCGGAAAGGTCAGCACGACAGTGGACCCGGGCAGCAGGGATGGAAGCCGTGGTCGCCTCTTATTCCAGTCTTGCCCTGTCGTCCCAGGACCCCACGATGACCTTCATCTATTCACAAAGGCAGGTGCGTTCCTGCGCTGTGAACCACACCGGAAAGAGAACTTGGAAGGTTAGGGAGTGGCCACGCGCTTCCCGGACTTTCCATAAGGTGCTAGCCAGGGAGTCATTTGCTTGTTTTCTCAGCAAGCATTTATTGAGCAGCTACTAGATGCCTCCTGGTGGGAACACGGTGATGAGTAAGTTCAGAGGGGCCCTAGCCTCTCAAGGAGGAAGGCAGATGTGGATCAGGTAGCCGGCATGACAGCAGGTCAGCATCAGGATGCCAGGGACGCCTGCGTCTGCCCACAGCAGGGAAGGGTGTGAGGGCCACGCCGGAGCCCACGTGCTGTGCGTGCTTCCCTTCCGCCCATTGCTGTGGTGCCTGCTGTAGCGACAGCCAGCTGCGGCTCGGGAATCCGTGCCTGCGCGGGGCGAGAGCCACCTCCCACTCCCGCTTACATCTCTTGCTGCTAATCAGACCTCTAGGATTAGCCTGGGGCTGAGCGGGGACGCCACGTGGGGCCCATCACCACAGAGGGCTGCGTCTCTGCGCCGGGCTCCGCCTCCGCCCTGAGCGGGGCACCAACCTCCGCCTGGGCTCTGAGGCGGATCCTCAGGGACTCTTAATTTGCACAAATGAAGTGGAGACTGGAATTGTGTGTCGACTTTTAATGAGTCCCCAGGCGTCGCTGGGAATCCTGTGGCACATTCACTAATAGAACTTGGAATTGGCTTCCTGGGGATTGTTATGGCAGCCGATCAACCAGTTGCTGGCAGGTGACTCATGGGGCCCTTTCATGCCAGTCGAGGCCCTTGATGTTGTTCATCTCTGATGTGTCCCCCAGGAAGGATGCTTAGGGGACTTGAAGATGGGCCCCCAGAGCCCTGGAGAGGAGGGGGGGGGGGCAGGGGCAGGTGAACTTCGCCACCTGCCTGGTATGAAGAACCCCAGGCATGACTTCAAGTGGATTCCAGCCATCGTGTTTTCCCTTGTTTTCCTCTCTTCCTCTCTTGTGCGCTGCTCCCTCTCCTTCCCTTTGTCGTCCCTGATGGTAGAAGCCAGGGCCTCAGGTGGCCTACCACTGAGCTACACCCCCAGCCCTGTTCTTTTTTAAAAAAAGTGATCCACGTGTGGTGTGATTTGTCTCTCTTGTGTTAAACACAGATTAATAGGCAGGGAGACTTGCACAGTAGCCTGAATCCCTTTGTGTCTCAGGGCACTGACTCCTATCAGAACAACTCAGATTCAAATCCCGACCTGGTCATTTTCTGGCTGTGAGATCTTAATGAAGTGAAGTGACCTCTCTGAGCCTGTCTGCAAACAGGGCATCTAGTCATACCCGGGTGGGGATGGACACTTGCTGGCAGCTGGCAGTGCTAGATTGTATCACGCGGAGTCTGGTGGGTGTGTGGGTATAACAGCTTCATCTACTTTACCCCCACCTCTAGAATCACTCCCTTCATTCACCAAACACTTATCCGACATTTTCTGTGTTCTGGGCTCTCGGAATTCAAACACGAGAGTAGTAGGACGAGGTCCTCGGCCTGTTGGTACTCACCTTCTCGTGGGGAGAAAACTCCAAGTATGAGTCAATGAACAGAGTATACAAAATATTAATCTTAAGAAGATGGATTTGCGATTGTGGTTATTGGGCCAAATTTAGGATCAGAGTCAACAAATGAATGGCCTTGACTGTGTCTGAGAGACCTTCTGGGGCTCAGCCCTGCCCCCGTGAGGATCCAACAACACCGCTGTTGATCGGATCTGTTTGGCCAGCCCCACTCAGTAGCAGACTGCAAAGCCCCTGGAGGGCAGCAGGTGACAGGTCATCGTGGCTCTTCATTACTGCATCTGGCTCGCCACAGGTGCTTGTGAATATTTCCTGAATGAACTGATCATAAAACGCATCCAGAGAAAGCACGAGGGGCAGCCTGCTTTGCTACGTCATTGCAGGACAGCTGGTCGACCTAGAGTTTGAGCTGTCTTGGCTTATGCTGCCCTAAGAAGGAAGGTACCAGAGTCTGGGTGACTTAAAACACACATTTATTTGTCACAGTTTGGAAACGGGATGTGCCCATCAGGGTGCCAGTGGGGTGGGTCCTTGAGCAGGGCTTGCAGATGACCGTCTTCTCCTTGTGAGCTCTCACGGTTGATGAGAGGCTCCTCCTGTAAGAATACCAATTCCACCTTGAGGCCCCGGCCCGCCGACGTCATCTCAGCCTAGCAACCTCCCCAAAGCCCCATTTCCAAATATAATCGCCCCTCAGTTTCCCCGGGGGTTGGTTCCAGAACCCCTGCAGACACCCAGATCCTCAGATGCTCAGGTTCCTCGTGTAGAATGGAACAGTATTTGCGTAGAATCTCCACGCATCCTCCCGGGGACTTTAAATCATCTCTAGATGACTTAGGACAGCGAATACAACGCACATGTCGTCTGCACGGTTATTTTGCTGTATCCTCTGGGTAACAAGGGCAAGAAAAGAGCCTGTTCATGTTCAGTGCAGATGCGGCTTTTAAAGATCTTTTTCATCTGGTTGAATGCGTGGAAGCAGAACCTGCAGATACAGAGCGATCAGGCTGCACCCTAGGGATTCAGCAGATGAGCAGCTGGCGGGGGAGCACACGTTCACCCATAGCTGGCCAAGGAGCACGAGGCGACTCCTGATCTCCGATGCTCATCTCCGTGATCCTGGGGAAAGTCGTATGTCATTTCTCTTCTCCGCAGCAGGCCCCTTATCTGAGCAGCTTCAGTCCTCAGCTTCAGGGCAAGAGCAGGTCCAAACCAAGTTCCCGTTTGGCCTAATTCAAAATGACAGTTGTTAGCGAAGCCTGGTGGGGCTTGCCTGTCATCCTGGAGGCTGAGGAAGCTGAGGCAGGAGGCTCACGCATTCAAGGCCAGCCTCAGCCACTTAGTGAGGTTCTGAGCAATTCAGTGAGACCCTGTCTCAAAATAGAAAGTAAAAAGGGCTGGGGGTGTGGCTTGGTGTTTAAGCACCCCTGTGCCCCTGCCCGCCAAAGGTGACAGTTGCTGGAGAACACTTGATTGTTCCTTCAGATCCTGACCTTGTCTTGCCATGAATAATACGCCTGTGGATGAGTGGATCTGGGCCAGGTTCAAGAACCCTCACGCCTAATTCTTACTTTTCCCATTAACAAATATTCATTGAGAAACTACATGATGGGTGTAAGCTGGCCTGGAGCAAGTTGGCGCTCCATGTTGACCTGACCACCACCTCATAGACCTGTTACCACCTTAACGATGTCCCCTAGGACCACCTGAACTATTCTGTCTTTTTACTTAGGGTTCATGTACAAATTTTAATGTATAAGCTATAAATGAAAAACTACTATCTCTTGCCCTTATTTATTTTCAGTGGTAGTGGGGGTTTAACCTGGGGTACCATGTCACTGAGCTATATCCCCAGCACTTCTTATTTTTTGTTTTGAGACAGGATCTCACTAAATGACTAAGGCTGGCCTCAATCTTGCAATCCTCCTCCCTCAGCCTCCCAAGTTGCTGGGATTACAGGAGTATGCCGCCATGCCTGGCTTGCAATTGCCTTTTAATATGACCTCAGGAACTCAGGCTTGCAAATATGATTGAAACTTACTAGACTTTTGGAATTAACTGGAAAGGGTTGTAAAGGAATTGAAGGATTTTTTTGAAAATTGGATATGGATTGCACCAAGAGATTAAAGGGTGCTTTTTTAAAATGTTATTTAATTTTTATTGATAACATCCATACCTACTTACTGCATGTATGATAATTTGGTACAAATAGACAAAGTGGAATGCAAGAACCAAGGTGATTGGCATTTCCATCTCTCCCAACATTTATCATTTGTGTGTTGAGAACCTTCAGACTCTTTTTAAAATATTTTTTTAGTTGGCAATGGACCCTTATTTATTTTGTTTATTTATATGTGGTTCTGAGAATTAAACCCAGTGCCTCACACACGCCACCACTGAGCCTCACACACTCCAGTGCCTCACACACTCCACCACTGAGCCACGACCCCAGCCTGGGAACCTTCAGGCTCTTAGGTTAATTTGGAATACATCGTCTTCGGCCACACCACCTTGAACATGCCCGATCTTGTCTGAAATACATGACAAACTATTGCAGACTACCGCTCCCCTATTATTCTATAGAACACTAGATTTCCTGTGGAGCTGTACTCTAACCCATCCCCCATCCTCCCCTACCGGTCTCTAGTGACTGCCATTCCATTCTCTTCTGTGAGATCAACTCTTTCAGCTGTAGGGGGCTGGTTTTTGGGGGGCAGAGCAGGGATTGAACCCAGGGGCACTCTACCACTGAGCCACATCCCCAGGCCTTTTTAACTTTTTGTTTTGTTTTGTTTTTGAGACGGGGTCTCGCTAAGTTGCTTAGGGCCTTGCTAAGTTGCCGAGGCCAGCCTTGAACTTGTGATCCTCCTGCCTCAGCCTCCGGAGCCACTGGGACCGCAGGCATGCACCACGCTCCTGGCTGAAGGCTGATGTTTTCCAGGGAATGGAGAGTCCCTGCATCTGTCTAATATGAGTCATAAGCACGCAGTTGATAGGCTCTAAGAGGAAGTGAGTGGCCCAGTGGATAAGGGACCAGCAGATGCTGAGATGACCCAGGGCAGCTGAGGGCAGGGCAGCATTCCAGGCAGAGGGTGAGCACAGGCATGGAGGCATGAGGGACAGGGGCAGGGAAATGCCAGGCTGTGACAGGCCCTTGGAGGTGTCTTAAGCCTGGGAGCCAGGGGCCGGGGCTGGGGCTCAGTGGTTGAAAGCCTGCCTGGCATGCCTGGGGCCCTGGCTTCACCCCTCAGCACTGCAGAAAAATAAAATAAAGGCCTTGTGACCATCCACAACTAAGAAATATATTTAAAAAAAAAAAAGACTGGAGCCAGAGAGGAAGGCAGAGGCTTGGCTGAAGCAGCGGAGATGCTGAATGACCCTGAAGGGCCCGACACCCACCTCCCGGGGGCCTGCGTGGGACACAAGCCGCAAGCACCCAGGAGTCGGGGGAGAGCAGGGCTGGGCAGCGAGCACCCAGGAATGGGGGGGAGCAGGACTGGGCAGCGAGCACTCAGGAGTCGGGGGAGAGCAGGGCTGGGCAGCGAGCACCCAGGAGTGAGGGGGAAGGGCACTGGTGCCACCTCCCCTGTGTAGGGGACACACGCCAGCGCATCCTCATTACCCTCCTGTGCTCCTCGCTTGCGCATCTGCCGCCTTATCAGCCCGCGACTGCGACCCTTCGCCAGCGCTCAGGTGTCCGCCGCGCCCGGGGAGGGAGTTGGATCAGGGCTGGAACGCGCCTCCTTGCCGCTGGTCTCCTCCCCTAAGTGAACGTCCTTTTGGTGCCACATTTTCCACATTTCGGTGCTTTCAGTGGTGACTTTGCTGTTGAAAGGGAAACGCGGCGCTCAGTGCTGCCGAGTACTCGCGGACACCAGAGGCTGAGACGTGCCCTAGGGAGAAGCCGCGCGGCGGCGACCTGCTGCCTGCAGGCGCGGGCTGTAGTGTCCTGCGTCCAGAGTTAGTGAGCTGACGACAGAAGCACAGCAAAGCAAGGTCCTGTATTGATGGTTGACAAAATGTGAGCAGAAGCTTTCCACAGCTGAGCCCTTATGTCCCCTAGGAACCAGGGTTCGGTATTCGCTAATTCAGTGTTCACGGAACTTTCTAGAACAGAGGCATCCGGGATAAAGAGAATCCCCTGTCTATACGCCGAATCTCATCCCTTCCTTCAAAGGCACAGACAGACAAGGACCATGTCTTCTCCCTTCTGTATGAAATCTACACGAGTCAAACTCAGAGGCAGCAGACAGAAGGGGGTCCTAGGAGGAGGGGTGGGGTGGGCAGATGGTGGGCAGAGGGTACAAAGTTTCACTGGGGCCCAGGGAACGATCTATTGCACACCATCCTGACGAGTTAATGATCCCGTGTGGTGTATTTCAAAAGTGCTGAGAGTAGATTTTCAATGTTCTCAGCATAAAATAATAATCTTAGGCGATCCATTAATGAGCCGGCTGTGATCCCCCACGAGGCATGCACATGTCACAGCGTCAGACTGCATCCTGAGGCAGAGGCTGAGCAGCTCCCCCAGCCGGGCCACGTGGGTGGGCAATGGGAAAAGGACTCAGTCCGTGTGCATTGGGGTCTGAGGAGAGCGTGACTCCGCAGAGAACAGCACTTGCCCCCAGGAGGCTGCTTCTGTCTTCACAGCGCCTACACTGTCCTTTATGTGCTTGCGGTTAAGCGAGCCACACCCCCTGAAGGCCAAGCCTGGCATAAGCAGTTACCAGCCTACTTGGCAGATGATCATCGGTAGCAGAAAGTAACAAGCAGTCCCGCGAACCCAGGAGGTGACAGGTGCACAAGCCACGGGACTGCTTTACCGCCCCCAGAACATGCTGTTCACAGAGCACAGGAAAGGCAGATGGGGCCCCAGCCCCGAGGACCCTGGCTGGCACCTCCGTCCTGTGACAGAACGCCATGTAGGCCTCCTTCCAGGGGACAGGGCCCACCGTGTCCCATAAATGTATACAGTTATTATTTCTCAATTACATTTAAAATATTTTTAAAGAAAAAGACAAGTTATATTTAAAATCTACAGCACCAGCCTGACGCAGTGGTGGCCCGTGGTCCCAGCGCCTGTGGAGGCTGAAGCCAGGAGGCTCACTGGAGTCCAGGAGTTCCGGCATCACAGCAAGACCTCGTCTCCAAAACACAGCAATAATGAACTACACAGCACCGAGGTCACCACCCAGTGGGAGCTGATCCAGGTTGCCGGGGTCCCAGGAACCTGTGGCTTCACAAACTGCCCAAGTACTGTTTTTTGCGGTGTGAGGATGGTACCAGGGATTGAACCCAGGGGCACTCAACCCCCGAGCCACATCCCTAGCCCTATTTTGTATTTTATTTAGAGACAGAGTCTCTCTGAGTCACCTAGGGCCTTGCCATTGCTGAGGCTGGCTTCGAACTTGCGATCCTCCTGCCTCAGCCTCCGAGGCGCTGGGATTACAGGCGTGCGCCACCGTGCCCAGCTGGTTGGTACCCACCATGTTTTCTCCACACACTGGCAGGGCCTTTAAAAGTGGAGGTGCTGGATCCCCCAACGCTTGGGGGAATCCTGGGTCACTGGTGCCAGAGAGAGCAGAGCCCCTTCCCCTCCCGACCCTCACTGTGCCTGCCCGACAGCCTCCATTTGCCCGAACGTTTTGCCCAGAATGACGCCTGGCCATGTCCAGAGTCTGCCAGTCCCTGTCCCCCTGGGAGACCCAAGGAAAAGGGACTCTCGAAGGTCGTAGGGAGGCAGGGAGAGGATGCGACGGGAAGAGGCGACGATCCTTGCCACCGCGGCTTACCTCCCCTTTTCAGTTGGAGGGCTTCTCCCTGCGCCTGCTGCCTTGGCTTCGAGACTGGGGACAGGCACAAACTGCGTGTCCTGGGTGCTCCCAGGACGTCCTGAGGTTCCCCATAGCCTCGGGGGGCCAAGGCTTTCTTCAGCCCCAGGACAAGGCACTTTGGGAAGGTTCTGGCATGTTCCACCCATTTTTCAGAAGAGGAAAACTAAGGCCCAGAGATGTAAAATTCCTTGCCTAAAAGCAGCCAGCTAGTGAACAGGAAGAGGGAGCTTGTTCAAGGGGGTCTGTAGAGTCCACGCTCTCTGCTGTTGAGGGGAGTGCCTGAGGTCCCAGGTCCGGCTCAGAGCCAGGCCTCAGGGCGGCACCCACCAGCGAATCAGACCCACTCATCACAACCAGTCCTTCAGCCCAGGCGGACTCTTCCCCAAATGCCCCCGAGCCGCTGAGGAGGGCAGCGCCCTTCTGTCACCATTCTCACCCTCAGTGACATAGACCAGCCACCTGCTTCTGCTCCAGCTGTGGGCCAGCCTCTGACCCGCCACCGCAGCGCCAGGGCACCGTCCCCACCGGCCCAGTCACCTCACCTTTGGTAAAAAGCAGGCCGAGAGCAACGACTGAGGAGTCGGATCCGAGACAGGACCAGGCAGAGATGCTCCCAGGTGTGTCCTGGGACTTCTGTCTCTGTTGTCTTGGGGGGAAACTGAGTCAGGCTCCTCCTCCTGCCAGGAGCCCGGACGCTCCCTGAGATGCCCACGTCTGCTCCCGGGCAGGCTGGGGAACCGGCTCCCCCGTGCTGCTCTGGGTTCCCTATGGAGACCACGGAATGCTGGGGTTCAGAAAAGGCGGGATAAGGAAGTGGGTCCTTCTGGGGTGTGGAGTAATGGGGCAGGTCTGGTGGGATGAAGAGGGGAACCCCGGTCTTCCCCTCCCCCTACCTGTGAGCAGAGAGGAGCCGAGGGCGCCCAGCTCTTCATGGTGTGGCAAGGGGCTCTGGTCCCCTCTCCTCCACTCACCAGCTTCCCCAGCCCAGGGGGAGGCTTGGTCCCGGTGCCGAGAATTCCCTGGAGTCCCTGTGGCTGTGGTCCCTGCCTTCAGCCGTGGCTGCAGCCGCTGTGCTCTGAGATGTCACACCCTGGAGGGTTATTCTGGGTGACCCAGCAACTCTCAGAAGGAAATGCCCCCACAGCCCTCCCATATCACTCTTCATGTCTGGTGATCACGGGACCCGAGACCTCTAGCTGGCCGGTGACCCGTTGGCCTGAGAAACACGATCCGGTGCCTGGGCTCAGAAGCAGTGGGCACCGAGCTAGCGCTGCCAGGTTGGCTTCTGCCCAAGGTAGCGGAAACGAAAAGTGACCCAGAACTGAATTCCAGTGTCGGTCCCGACAACGTCACCACCACGCTGCTAACAGATCAGCACGTAAAGGATTCTCAGGACCAGGCGCGGTGGCTCGTGCCTGTGGTCTCAGTGACCCGGGGGACGGGGGCAGGAGGATGCAAGTTGGAGGCACCTTCAACAACTTTTGAGACACCTTGTCTCAAAAATAAACGAGTGACTAGAAAGGGCAGGTGACCTGGCTCAGTGGTAGAGCGCCCCTGGCTTCAATCCCCAATACTCGGGGGAACAGATTCTCGGCTTCTCACACCGAGATGGGCATTTCAACCCAAGGAACCATTTGTGTGACCATCTTGGAATCAAGGCCAATGCTGTTTCCCAACACGTTCATGTAACCGGCTAACTCACTAGCTAGCTACTTGATATTTCAAAGTTTTAAATCTTTGAATACTGTGCAACAAAGGAGGAAAAAGGAGCCGACATTTACTGATGGCCTTCTGTGTGTCAGACAGTCCTATGCGCAGCAAGACGGCGCAACACGTGACCCACCAGAAGGCTCAGAGTGGTTAAGACTGAAGGTAATAAAAGGCACAGCAAGCTGGGGGAGGTGGCACCGCCTATAATCCCAGCGGCTCAGGAGGCTGAGGCAGGAGGATCGTGGGTTCAAAACCAGCCTCAGCAAAAGTGAGGCACTAAGCAACTCAGTGAGACCCTGTCTCTAAATAAAATGCAAACTAGGGCTGGGGATGTGGCTCAGTGGCCAAGTGCCCCTGAGTCCAATCCCCAGTACCTCCCCCCACCAAAAACCACAGTGGGGTTTTGAATCAGCCCTTTCTGACCATTCTTCTCTGCTTTTTTTTTTTTTTTTTTTTTTTTTTTTTTCTTTTAATGTACCAACATCAGTACTAGGCACTTGGAAGAAAGGAAAGAAGAATCAGCTAACCACCTGCAGGGGTCTGCTGAATAAGCAGGCGGCCTCTGACCCGGTGAGGCCTGCCTGGAACTCAGGTGGAGAGGCCCGGAAGGCTGCCTGCTTTCTGGTGGGATCCCCCGGCTCAGCTTCGGGGCAAGGACCCAAAGCATCCCACGACAGAGAGCGCTAAGTGAGCCTAAAAGTGGCTCCTCCAGCCCTTTAGATGGCTGGTATCTTTTATTTAAAATGACAAGTAGCGTTCTCCGTGCGTTTGTATTTCCGCCGAACCACACGACCTGTTGCTATATGCATATATTTTAGAATGGCTAAATCCACTTGATAAGTGGTGCATTCCCGCACATACTTATCCACTTTTGTGCATGGAGAAAACACTTCCAATCCACTCTCTGGGCTGGGAGGGTGGCTCAGGGGCAGAGGGCTTGCCTAGCACATGCAAGGTGATTTGCAAACGCTGTGCCATTTTACATCGGTGGATCCAGACATCCCGGGGACCCTGGGACCAACTCTCATGGCTGCCGAGGGACAGCCGCATGCAATGCACTGCTAGTCACTGCCATCTCCGTGTCGCACATAGGTCTCTGAACTTGTTCCTCCTGTCCGGAACTCTGTATTCCTCCGCCGACATCGCCCCAGCACCCACCCCTCAGCCCGGCAGCCCCGGCCGACCCTCTGCCTGCGCACGGTCAAGTGTCTCAGCGTCCGCGAGTCAGTCAGGTCTTGCTGTCTTGTGTCTGGCTTATCGCATTTAACGCAATGTCCTCCAGGTTTGTCCATGTGGTGGCAAATGACAGACTTTCCTTCTTTTTAAAGGTGGACTCGTATTCCATTGTGTGTAGGTACCACGTGCCCCTGACCCATTCCTTTCTTGGTTGGGTTTGAGCCCCAAATCTCAGGAAATAAAAAATGATGGGATTACATCAAACTAAAAAGATTCTGCAAAGCAAAAGAAACAACCTATGGAATAGAAAGAAATATTGGCAAACCATACATGATAAGAGGTTCATATCCAAACTATATGAGGAACTCAACTCAGTACCAAGAAAACAAATAATCTGATTTTTTAAAATGCTTAACCTGGGCACAGTGGTACCTGCCTATAGTCCCAGCTACTTGGGAGGCTACGGCAGGAGATTGCTTGAGTCCAGAATTTTATCTTATTTTATTTTTTGGTTTCAGGGATCAAACTCAGGAGTGCTAAACCACCAAGCCACATCCCCAGGTTTTTTTTTGTTTTTTTTGTTTTTTTTGTTTTTTTTGCAGGCAACCCCAGAGTCGACAAACAGGTGGTCAATCCAAGGGGACTTTCCAGCCACAGGAACAAAGAGAGGTGGGGAGAACTAAAGGTACATTTCTTTAAATAACCCAATATGAGACAGTAAAACCTAGGCAGAGCTAAGGAAGACTGTGCACCCCACAGTACTCAGCCAATGAGGAACTGGGAGAGGGACCTTGCACCCTAGGGGATAAAATACTGGTTGTACCCAGTCTGTGTGTCCCCGACCACCAGGCACCCAATCTTGCAAGACTGTCATTAAAGTAAAGCCTCTCTTTTTGTGTTACCTAGCATCTCTTAGTCCATTCTTTGGGCTTGGATAGGTGATGGAGTTTCTCACAATGACAACCCAAAGACTTGGAAAAAGCCTGCCCACAACACCTCACAGATGAAATGATTCCTGAAGACCACTTCATCCCAATTCTCTGCAGATGGAGCCAGGATTGTGGATTAGAAGTCAATTTCCTTGCTTTACTTCATAGCTTTATGGCCTGCGTGTACATCCCTGTGCTAATATATTTTGGGTTTTATGTTATTAAATGAAAATGGTATCATTCTGAATTAATATTGTTTCATTTTGTTGTTACAGATCCTCTAGGGAATGGTATTTATTCACTCTTTTATTTAGTAGACCTTAATTTTCAGAGAAGTTTTAGGTTTACAGAAAAATTAAGTAGGCAGTACACGATTTGAAGAAAATTAATTTTCATTGGCTATATTAGTACCCCTTTTCCACAACCCAGTTTCCCCTATTTTTTTTTTTTTTTTTGCAGTAATGGGGATTGAACCCAGGGCCTTGTGCTTGCAAGGCAAGCACTCTACCATCTGAGCTATCTCCCCAGTCCCAGTTTCCAATATTTTTAAAAATATTTTCTAGATGTTGATAGACCTTTATTTTATTCGTTTATTTATATGCAGTGCTGAGAATTGAACCCAGTGCTTCACACATGCCAGGCAAGTGCTCTACCACTGAGCCACAGCCCCAGCCCAGTTTCCAATATTTTTAACCTCTAGTGTTTGTGTAGTATATTTGTTACAATCATAAGCCAGTACATTACAGTACTCTGTGATTATAGGCATGTGCCACCACACCCAGCAAGTGCAGTATTTCAAGACCATAGCAACATAGTAAGACACATCTCAAGAAAAACAAAAAAAGAAAAAAAAAATAGCCAAAGGACATGAATAAACATTTTTCAAAAGGATAAATAAAAATGGCCAACAAATACATGAAAAAAAAAAAAACTCAGCATACTGATCAGGCCCATACAAATCAAAACCACAGTGAACTTTCACCCAACATTTGAAAATGGCCATTACAAAAAAGATGAAGGATAACAAGTTGGCAAAGATGTGGAGAAAAAGGAACCCTAAAAGGTTGTTGGTGGTTACTTAAATTAATACAGGCATATGGAAAATAATATGGAATTTCTAAAAAAAAAAAAAAAAAAACTAAAAATAGTCATGACCCAGCAATCCCAATCCGGAGGATCTGAAATCGTGTGTCAAGACATAAGGACACACCCCTGTTTACTGCAGCCTTACCATAGCCAAGATCTGGAATCAATATAACTATCTGTCAACCAATGAATGGATCTTTTTTTATGTGTAAATACACAGTGAAATACTGGAGATATAGGTGTCTTAAGGCCTGATCCCTAACAGGAGGGAGAAAGCGCCCCCTGGAGGACAGTGCTGGCAATGCACTTCAGAGTTGTCCCCGCAGAGGGATCGGCCAGTGGGAAGAAAAGTTTGCGAAGACTGTAATACTGATGCTCCAAAGGCTACCCACGGATAAACAATAGGAATGAGCAAGTCAGGCAGGGTCCCCGTCGTGTGGAGCTTCTGGCTTTTTTTTTTTTCTTTCCTTTGAGCTCGAATCTTGATTAGAGAAGACAAACAATAAAGTAGAAGGCAAATGTGATTTCAGAACAGGGAAGTGCCAAGGCAACAATGGATAACAGGATGGAAATGGCTGGGGGCGGGCGGAATCTATACCGTGGAGGAAGGACCTCTGGGACCAGGTGACATCACAGCCGATGCCTGAATCCATCAGAAAAGAGTTGGGAGAAGAACAATCCCAGGACAGGGAACAGCAAGCACGAAGGCCCCGAGACTAGAAGAGATGGAGTACCTTAGGAGGTGATCAGAATCCAGAGCGGAGAGGAGGAGGATGGACTGGAGAGGAGGGTCAGCAAGGCTCCTCGGGTGGAGACCTTTGCTAGGGCGAGACATGGATTCTGTGGCAGGATGTCAATTTGGCATATTCATCGAGGGCTCTCTCATTTTCTCACTTCCTTGCGCCAAGAAAAAATTACCCCCTGTATGCAGAACCGTTGAAATGGGGGCAGCTGATTCAGGGAATGATTAAGACCCAGACTACGTTTTGAACGACAAGCTTTGGATTTGCCAGAGACGAACTTTCTGAAAGAAGTCATCACGGCCCTGTTTATTGAGCGTTTACTATGTTCCAGGCATAGCTGTAAGTCCCTTGCATTTCCTCCTTTACTCCTGGGGCAGCTCAGGCAGTGCTGTTATCCGCCGTTAGAGGGTTGAGGAAACTGAAGTGCAGAGAGGGGAATCAACTTGCCCACGTCACACAGCAGAGTTCAGACTTGCGCCCAAGCAATCTGGCTCTGGATCCCACGCTCTTGAGGGTGATTTTTGTCAACCAAAGAACTTCCAGTGCCTGGCATGGGAATGAAGGAGGAACGTGGAGTTAAAGCGGGAGAGGGATGTGCCGCACCCCGCACGCAGTGAGGGCTCGGTGCCTGGAGCCCAGAAGAGGAAACGGCCTTCCTGAAGGCAGAAGAGGGATCCCGATGGGACTGCGATGGGGAACAGGAAGCAACTGTGGCTGGGCCACTGGTGCGGGTCCTTGGGTAATGGTGGAGATGCTTCTGCCGCCCCAGAGGCCCTCTGCTCTCTGATTGGACAAAGCAGCCTCCTGCCCAACCACAGGGCCGCAGTCTCCGCGGCTGCGCACCAGACGCTTCTGACCTCGGATCTACGTTTTGGCTCTTTAAGGCGAATTACCGTCAGTGTTCACACACCCCTTAGCTGCATACGAGCTAATGGAACTGAGTAAGGTGCCCCGAATCCTACGTGAACCCCATGAATATTTATTACCACCTGTGAATATTCATCCCCCAGGAAGATACAAGCTGGCCAACGCCTCTGCACTGGGGGCACCGGCACCCCAGAGAAAGGGATCTACTTTTAGGGGCTCTCCTCCCTGACTCAAAGCTGCGATCTTGCCCCTTAAATTCATCCCTAACTCTGGTCCCTTTCTTGAGCAAACACCTCCCTGTGGCCCACAGAATGATGTTGGTGCTTGGGCTCCGGGAGGACCCACCATCAGCGCTGGGGCGCTGTAGTCGGCCAGAGAGGCGGATGGAGTCTCGGATTCAAAGACCCCAGCCCCGCCTCCCCTCCCACTTCCGACCCCTGGATCACGCAGTGCCCTCCTGCGCCCCCTGCTGGTGCTTGGTGAGACTCAAGCGCAAGTGATATTAGTTTTATTCCTGGGAATCTGCAAAGGTCGGAGGGTGGGTTCACATGCGGCCCAGGTCAGATCCGAACCGGTTGAAATGACATATATTTTAAATTTTTCCTTTTATGCATGTTTGTGACTGGTAATAAATTTCGTCTACAGATGACTTCACATGCTGTGTACACACTATCATATGATTTGCGAATATTGACAACTGTCTTCCTTTCTAATTATTTTCTTTTTCCTGCACTACTGCACTGCCTGGTATAATTTTGAATTGAAGTGGTCATGAGAGGCTTCCTTGTCCCCGTATCCTATCTCTTCAAGGAATAAGCAACCAGTCATTCCCCATTCAATATGCTGTTTGCTAAAAATTCATATTTTTCTTTTTTATTAAGGTGATGGATTACGTTGGTTGGTTTATGAATGATAAAAATTTCTGGAATAAGCTACGCTTGATTATGATGCGTTACCTTTACATATTTCACCAGGTTCCATGTGCTAATGTTTTGCTTAGAATGTTTGCTTTCTGACCTCATCAGACGATGGTCCAGGGTATCTCTTTCTATGATACCTTTCTCGGCTTTTTAAAAAAAAAATCTTAGCTGTAAATGGACACAGTACCTTTATTTTGTTCATTTATTTATATGCTCACAACCCAATCACTTCTCCTCTGAACCTTCTTGCGTCGTCTCACACGTGAGCTTTTGGGGGACACCACATCTAAAGGGTAACAGTCTCCATTTTTATGCATCGGCTCTGCCAGGGGCCCACACATTTTATGGATATTTTCAAGTACTGAAATATTGACTTGTTGGACGCTATTGCTTTTTGCACATTTGTTTCTAAAGTCCATTTACCCCTGCAGAGGATCTCTGCTCTCACCTGCTCCTGTGTGGACACCGATCACAAGGAAGCCAGTGGCTCACAGACCTCATCTCGCTCACATGTGCAGCCAAATGTCCCTTGAATAGTGGAAGGGCCCACCCTCCCACCTGTCTGAACCACTGCCAGGTTTTTGCATCTCAAAGGAGAGAGACTAGTTCACAACTCACACTCTGGCTTTGGACAGCATCTCCACGTTCTCCAGCCCCACCTCGAGCAGCAGAGTTTTGCTCTATAAAAATAGTTCAGACCCTAGAAATCGCAATTGAGTTGACCTTTACAACGAGAAGAGTGGAGGCAGGTCACAATCTACTGGTGGTGTGTTGCTCCCAGCAGCCTCTCCTGTGAGGCGTGAGCAGGGGTCACGAGACCAATTACCAGGGAATTATTCCTCTGTGGATCCCAGAACAACCAGCCTGGGGCTCCTGCCAAAGCGTCTGCAGTCAACTTGATTTTCAAGGCAAGCCCCCCACAGGCTTCTTCTCCTAACTCTCCTCTGTTGACCTTTTCACCTCCACTGTCCCCAAATGCCAGATACCATTTGGAAAGGAACAGTGATTGAACTGTTCAATCACTTATACAAACGGGCTCACCAGGAAAAGTTTTCCTTGTTGTCCTTTTTAGTTTTGCATGACAGCAGAATGTGTTTTAACATGTTATACATACATGGGGTATAAATTCCTTTTTTTTTTTTTTTTTTTTTGCATGGGGAATTGCACCCAGAAGCCACATCTCCAGTCCTTTCTTATATGTTATTTAGAGACAACTCTTGCTGAGTTGCTTAGGCCCTCACTAAGTTGCTGAGGCTGGTTTTGAACTGTGATCCTCCTGCCTCAGCCTCCCCAGCTGCTGGGATGACAGGCGTGCGCCACCACGCCCAGCTAACTTCCCATTCTTGTGCTTGTACTTGATGTGGAGTAACAATGGTCACGTATTCATATATGAACACAGGAATGCTATATCCGATCTATTCTACTGTCGTTCCCATTCCTATCCCCACCCCCTTCCCCTCCTTCCCCCCACCCATCCCAATCTGGTGAATATCCACTCTACCCCTCCACCCCCACCCCTGCCTATTGTGAGTCAGCATCCGAGTATCAGAGAGAACATTTGACCTTTGGTTTTGGAGGGATTGGCTTATTTCACTTAGCACGATCGCTTTCGGTTCCATCCATTTACTGGCAAATGCCATAATTTTATTCTTCTTTATGGCTGAGTAATATTCCATTGTGTATATGTACCACTCACCAGGAAATCTTTTGCAATGGTTTTAGCAGGGATGAACAGCTGTCTCCTCTTTGATTTATATGTGGTCACTGGTCCTGTCTCCCTTCATGACTTACAGCTCTCAGTCAGTACTCTTGTGCATACGCTGCTTTGTTGCCTGATTTTGGCCGTATTACCACGCGCACACTGTGGCCTTCCCCATTTTCCCAGTGACTTTGCCAAGGTCTTCAGGAGTATCAAGACCTGCAGTATTTATTTTCTCTTGGGACTGTGAGTTCAGTGAGCACCCACAGAGAATATGGGTCAGAGAAGGGAGTTACTCTAGAATAGGCAGTCTAAAGAAGCTGGCTATTTCCTGGCTGTATCTCCAACCTCATGTTCAGTTATTTCATTCATAAGAGATTCTCTGAAGACCAGAAATCATATATATGAACATCTTTCTGCGTGTATTCACAGTGCTGGAGGCGCATACGAGGCAAGGGCTCTACCAGCGAGCTACACCCCCAGCCTCAGAAATGATATTTTTGAAAGCTGAAAATTGCTTTCCATCATCTCTAGGGAAAATTCCAGCCTCAAGGGCTCTAACTCCCCTGACTTCTAATTTTCTCTCTGCCAAAAGAAAAAAAGGAGATAAGCAGTTTTATGAGACTTTGTGATGCAACCGCATCCCTCAGGAACTCTACCCTCAGAGGGCTTTTCGGTGACTCTGTGGGCCACGGATTCATGTACCAGGGGGGCTGGGTTCCGAGGAGCGTTTAGCCCGGAGACACCTGGGCTGCGGAGAGCCCCAGCGCAGGCGCAGTGCAGCAGATCAGCTCTGACCCTGATTAGGCACCGCCCTGCTCTGGGGCGTCCCGGGTCGAGGTGTGATTAAGAAGGACAGGCCAGCAGCCGGCATCACGGAGCTGACGGCTTGTTATTCGTGTTCGCAGCCAGACTGGGCGGAGGGGCTGCCTGTCCCCGGCTCTTGCCCAGCGCTCCTCCCAGCTCACCGCTCTGCGCCAGCCTGAGCGCAGCGTCCCCTCAGGGAAGGTCGCCTTTCTGAAGTTCAAGGTGGACTTTCACGGAGGCTGCTGAGCTAGGGAGACCAGCGCTCCTGACGGTTGCTGGAGCTTCGACCCAGGACCTGCTCTCTGGCAAAGCTCAGGGACAGCTTCATCTCCCCTTTTGGGAACAGTCAAAGAATGACACCGTGAGATCAAAACAGTGAACCTTGGAGAGACAGGGCACCAAGAGCCAAAGCGGGTCGAACTGATAGAGTAGAGGGATGCGGGACTTGGACTTGGTCATAGGGAGGTTCAGCCCGTCCCTTTGTCACCTTAGACATGTCACCTCATAGATTTTACTTATTTGGCCCGTGCTCATGAACTGCTTGTTACCAGCCTCCTGAGTTGTGTGGCTGGGGTGAGGGTCAAACAGAAAGAAAGAAGGCGGGGGGTGCTTTTTGAGCCAAGCTCTCTAATAACCATTCTTTGATCACAAAACTAGCAGAGAGGCAGAGCCCAGGCTGCGGTATGACTTGCGCAGACGGAGAGCACGTTTGCCTCTGTAGATCCCTTCCTCCCAAACGAAAATACTTAAAGTGACATTTTATGGATGTTTATTTGTCGAAACACATTTATACGCCAGCTTGGAGACAGTCATCTCTTTACATCTGAATTTTAAAGAAATGGAAGTGCTGTCGTGGGCCCCACGCCCCCTGTGTCCGGTGGAGAAGAGGCTGCAGCAGCTTTCATAGCACTCAGGACCCCGCCAGCCCATTGGACCTCGAATGCAAGAAGCAAGCAGGAAAATATGGAAATGATGGGTTGCTAAAGTCAACTCAGAAAGCCCGCTGCTCTGCATCCTAAGGAGCCAAGCATTTGATTTAGAACAAGGAGAAAATCCACCAGTTCATCCTGAACCCAAACCTGACTCTGCCCAGCCTGCCTGCCGCCTGGGGAATGTGTGCATTTCCCTGAATGTCCAGAAGGGAAAGTGTGTCCAAAGTCCCCGGCGTGACTCTAACCAAAGGAGATAGCGATCCCACTGGAGAATCTTGCAGAGGTTCCGAAGGCTCGTGGGGGGCAAGGTGCTTTTGTATGGACACCTCATTCATAAAGGGACCACCCAAAAACTCTGGAAGGAAAACAAACCGAGGTCAGGGAAACACGAAGTTGAGTGTTT
This sequence comes from Sciurus carolinensis, assembly GCF_902686445.1. Taxonomy (NCBI): domain Eukaryota; kingdom Metazoa; phylum Chordata; class Mammalia; order Rodentia; family Sciuridae; genus Sciurus; species Sciurus carolinensis. The sequence continues at coordinate 20,395,332 of NC_062229.1, forward strand.
GAGGGAAGGAAATGGACCCGTCACCGAGAAGACCTTGAGAAGATCCCAGATGGTCTTCAAAGGCGGAAGACCCAGCATCCAGAGTCAGGAGAGCTGAGTTCACGTGGGCTGGCTTCCTGCGGGGACACCAGGCTGACCGGCTTGGCATCTTCTCCAGACAGAGGCTGAGGCTGTTGGTGGGTCAGCACACGCAGCAGCTGGAAGATCCACCGCACCAGAGCCAGGTAGGTGCTCAGGGGACCACCAGGGTGGGACATCCAAGGGCACCGTGAACCCCAGAGCTGGTCAGCTGGCTTCTGTCCCTGGACAGGAAGTATGGTGATCATTTAGCACGTAGCCATGTGTGACAAGCATGGGGCAGGACAGCCAAGGACTTGGGTCCTGGATGGTCCCTGGCAGTGTGGGTAGCAGAAAGTGGTGACGTGAAGGGGCCAGCAGGAGTTGTCCGCTGTGGTCTGGAAGTGGATTCTGTCACCGCTTTCCAGGTGCACTACTGTCCCGGCAGAGCACAGAGCAGCACTACTGGACGGGGCTTGGAACAGCAGGAGACGCCTGTCTCGCAATCCTGGAAGCCGGAAGTCCTATGTCCGGGCACCAGCAGTCCGTTCCTTCAGGGCCTCTCAGGGACAGTGCCCCCTTCTGTCCTGGATTCTGGTGGCTCCAGGGCTTCCTGGGCCACACGCCGTGCTTCCATCTTGACTCTCTCTTCACACAGGCCCCTTTTCTTCCTCTCTGCGTCCTCTCCTCTTCCTGTGAGGACACAAGTCATGGGACTTAGGGCACACCCCGAATCCAGGATGATTTCATCGTGAGAGCCCAACTAATTTCATCCACAAAGACGGTGTTTCCTAATAAAGTCACATTTTGAGGTGCCACGGGGACACGAATTTGATGAGAGGAAGGACATTCCTGAACCATGTTGGGTTGATGGCGACACTTTTCCTAATCTCTGTTCTCTCACCCTATGATGCAGGCAACAGCACCTACTCTGGGAATTAAGCAGGAAAAAAGCCTGTAAAATACATGGAATTATCCAACCCAAAATGCCAACCGTGCAAAGGTTGAGAAATGTTTCAAGTGAAAGTCCGCAGCCCTACTGGCCTCAGCCAGCGCCTGCTGTAGGATAATGCCCGGCAGGAAGCCGCTCCCTTTCATCCCCTTTAAGACAGGGATGGGGGTCCCCGTGTGAACAGAGGCCCAGATACATCATCCCCTGGAGAATCCCTTGACATGGTCCTGGGGAAGAGCAATCCTTTCTCGAGGCCGAGATGTGCAAACAGTCAAATTCACCAGGGAGCTAAGCTGGAACTGATTCTTATTAACATTTCCTACAAATCAGAGCTGAAAATGCAACTTCACAGCAAAATCTCGAATCCCGCGAGTGACGTGACCCAGGTCTCTGCTACACTGCAGAGACTGTGGACCCCTGACGACCCCCTGAGGCCCCACCTGAGGTCAGAGATGGATCAGCAGAAGGTTCTCTTAACTCTTGTGCTACCGACTTTTGGGATCAGTTTATTCTTTGTGTTGGGGACTGTCCTGGGCACAGATGCTGAGCTGGGTAACTTGTTGCCATGACAACGAGCTATCATTCCATCAGTCGGTGCCAGTAAGCACGCCCTGCTCACCACACCCAAACGTGTCTCCAGATATTGCCAATGTCCCCTAGGTAGGAGGGGGAGACAAAAAAACCTCTTCTGGCCGAAAACACTGAGTTAGGGTAAGAAGAGAGGGGGACACGTGTGACTGAGAATGAGTTGGCATTGGTCAAATTTTGCCACACAACTGTACCAGACTTGCAATGTTAAATAATGTCAACAAAAAGAGCTAGCATGCTGTCTGGGAGGCTGAGGCAGGAGGATCACAAGTTCAAGGCCACCTGGGCAACTTAGTAAGACCCTGTCTCAAAATAAAATAAAGAAGGTTGGAGCTGTAGCTCAGTGGTAGCGCACTTGCCTGGCATGCACGAGTAAGAGGCCACTGCCTGGCAGCCCCTGAGCTAAGCTCCAGTCCCATGTGCCCTATGGTAGGAGGGGATTTTTTATTTATTTATTTATTGGTACGGGGATTGAACCCAGGAGTGCTCAGCCACTGAGCCGCATCCCCAGCCCTCTTTGTTTATTTATTTATTTGTGAGACAGGGTCTCACTGAGTCGCTTAGGACCTCAGCAAATTGCTGAGGCTGGTTTTTGAATTTGTAATCCTCCTGCCTCAGCCTCCCAAGTCACTGGGATTACAGGTGTGCACCCTACACCTGACTAAGAAAGGGTTTAAAAAGTCATTCAACCCTTCTGCTTCCTCTTCCTCTTCCTCCCCTTCTTCTCCTCCTCCTACTTTCTTTCTCCTTCCTCCTCCTCCTCCTCCTCTTCTTTTTCTTCTTTTCTTTTCTTCTTCCTTTTCTTCTCCTTCTCCTCTTCCTCTTCCTCTCCCTCCTGCTCCTCCTTCTTTTCCTTCTTTGTGCAGTGCGGGGGGCCAGGGCTCGCTAGGGATGGAACCCAGGCCTTGCACATACTAGGCAAGTGCTCTGCCAGTGAGCTGCGCCCCCAACCCCAGGCAAGTGTCTTAAAGTCCGAATCCCCTTCACTCTATGAGTAAGACTTGCACCTCAAGTCTTAGCTGCCTGGTGGTGGTTGTGCTAAGCTCTTTAATTCACTTAATCCTCAGCTGCCACAAGGAAGGTATCATTTATCCCTACACGCTGATGGTTAAATAACTTGCCCAAAGTCATAAGGCCAGATGTGGCTGAGGCGAGGCGGGGTTCGGATCTTGCTCTAAGCCTGGAGTGTGTCGCTTAACTATATAACAGACGGTCCTCGCACATCACAGTGTTCTCTTTGGGATGACCTTCCCTGGAAAAGACCTTGCGCTCGAGGTTCTCCTTGACATTGTAGTATACATAGGCATATTTGGGGATTTTTTTGGTTCATGGTTCCTGGCTCACGACTTCCTCCCCGAGACAGGCCGGACACACTAGGATTTCCTTCCTCCGAGGCAGGTCAGAGAAACTCTACCCTCGACTACCTTCTGTCTGGGAGCTGGTCATAAAGAAGTTCTCTGGTTTACTCCGGTGGAAGATCCTGAGATTGCATTTCAGAAGGGTCCTGCCCCACAGCCGGGGGAAGGCCTGCCGCACGGACAGGCCCAGGAGCCTCTGGACAGACGGGCTGGCGGGGCCCTCCTGCCCTGCTAGCTTTCCGCCGCAGCCTTTCCGTTTGATCACATTCCTACACGATCGCCTGTGCTTCAATCAGGCCTGTGCACTGAAGCTTCCGTTAAAATCCCCCAACACACCGTCCAGAGAGCTTCCAGAGAGCCAAACACACGGAAGCCTCTAGAAAGGTGGGCAACACCCCCGTGTACCAGGTGGGGGTGCACCCCCAACTCCGAGGGGAGGGAAGTGCCTGCTTTGGGGACCCTTCCCAGCCTCCCTTTCTGCATCTAACTCTTCATCTGGCTGCCTATGTGAATTCTTTGAAATGTCCCTTATAAGAAACTGGCAAATGTGCCTGTAGTGTTCCCCGTAGATTTATGATCTGCTCCAGCAGATTCGTGGAACCCGAGGCGGGGTCGGGGGAACCCTGCCGTATAGCCTGTCTATCAGAAGCACCGAGGAAACAAGTAGGGCTTGGGATTGGCAGTGGAAGCAGAGGGGACAGTCTTGAGGACCGAGCCCTCTGCTTGACACTACCTCTAGGTAGAGAGCAGCAGAACAGGATTGGATGAGACGATGCCTGCTGATGTCCACTGCTGCACCAAAGTGTGTCCAAAGTGACCAGCGCTGAGTGCACGTGGGAGAAGCCCGCCTGGGTTTGTGCCCCTTCCTCATCTCCCTTCCAGGAAGCTTTCTCTGGCCCCTCCCCCCAGGCAGAGCGGGTCACTAGGCCTCGCTGGGAAGCCACAGCGCCACGTGTCCCTCTCTGTTGAACCCCTTGCTTACTGTCCTGAGGAGACTTGCCCACCGACCTGCACCTGCGTTAAACTGAGACCTCGAGGACAGCTCCAGCAGCCCTCACGTTCCAGTCCCTATGTCATTCATGGAGTGTATAAAACAGACCCTGCATCACGAAGCTCACAATTCCATTTTAGATTTTATTCTTTTACTAAAAAAAAATATTTAACTGGCAAAAGAAAAAGTTTGCCAGGTGCTGTGGCCCATGCCTATAATCCCAGGGACTGAGGCAGGAGGATGGCAAGTTCAAGGCCAGCCTGGGCACTAAGCCTGGGCTTAGTGAGGCCCTGAGCAACTCAGCAAGACCCTGTCTCTAAATAAAACACAAAAATTGCTGGGGATGTGGTGGCTCAGTGGTAAAGCACCCCTGAGTCAGAAAGAAAGGGAAAAAGCTTGTATCTATCCTAGGTGGACAGTGTGGAGCTTTGACTTCCACAGGCCCGGCGCAGCGATGAGCACAGTGGATTGATTAGCTGTCCATCACCGCCCACGCCGTGCACTGGAGCTCCAGACTTCTTATAACCGAAAGCTGTGCCCTCTGATCGGGTCACCCAGCCCCTGGCAGCTGCTCTTCTACCTTCTGCTCAACACCTTCTCATGAGACTCCAGGAAGCGGCTACTAAGCAGTTGCAGTTGACGTGGGAGACGAAACTGCCCCCACCGAGACCCTTGTCAAATGCCCTGTTCTTCCTGCAGGTGAACGAACCTCCTGGAGGATGGCGGAATCCAATCAGCCCATGACCTCAGATTTCATTCTCGTGGGACTCTTCAACCACACAGGGCCACACCTTGTCCTCTTCTCCCTGGTGGCCTCCATGTTCACCGCAGGCCTTTTGGGCAACACCGCGCTGCTCTTCCTGATCCATGCAGACTCCAGGCTGCACGTGCCCATGTACTTCCTGCTCGGCCAGCTCTCTCTGTTGGACATTGGTTTTCCACTGGTCACCATCCCCAAGATGGCGGCTGGCTTCCTGCTGGGGGAGGGCTCCATCTCCTTCGGGGGGTGTGCAGCTCAGATGTTCTTCCTGATGTTGATGGGTGTCTCTGAGGCCGTCCTGCTGTCCCTCATGTCCTATGACCGCTACGCTGCGGTGTGCCACCCGCTGCATTACCCCGTGCTCATGAGGCGTCAGGTCTGCCTGCTGATGGCGGGCACCTCCTGGCTCTCGGGTGTGCTCGTGGCCTCCGTCCAGACGGCCATCGCCCTGCGGTTCCCCTACTGCGCCTCGCGCACGGTGGACCATTTCTGCTGTGAGCTGCCGGCCCTGCTGAAGCTCTCCTGCGCCGACACTTCCGCCTATGAGCTGGCGCTGTCCGTCTCGGGGGTGCTGATCTTGCTGCTGCCCATCTCGCTCATTGTCACCTCTTACGGACTCGTTTTGCGGGCCGTTCTGCACATGCGCTCGGCAGAGGCCCGGCACAAGGCCTTGGCCACGTGCTCCTCACACCTCACGGTGGTGGGGCTCTTCTATGGGGCGGCCGTGTTCATGTACATGGTGCCGGGCGCCTTCCACGGCCCGCACCAGGACAACGTGCTCTCTCTCTTCTACAGCCTGGTCACCCCCGCGCTCAACCCCCTCGTCTACAGCTTGAGGAACAGAGAGGTCCGCAGGGCCATGGCGAAGGTCGTTGGCAGAGGTGGTTGCAGGGCAAAGAGATGACCTCATGGTGTTCCCGGGGACCCTCGCCCATGGCTGGGACCCTCGCCCATGGCTGGGACCCTCGCCCATGGCTGAGGCCATGTGGTCAAGACTTACCACATCTCTCCTCCTTCCTCTCAGTCTTCATGGAGTGTGTGGGGGGTGGTTCATAGGAAGCAAAAATGGTCATCCCAGTAACTTCAAAGGAGGAAGGGGGTTCTTTTGTTTGTTTGTTTTAGAAGAAAATTTTTACTACAAAATTATCAATCCAACAGCAGAGATGGATCCCAGCCTGGGGACACTGGCTATTTGAATATTGTTGGTTCCCTCTGAAATCCACGGGGGAGTTTAACTGCCATTGTGAGGTATTCAGAGGATGGGAACTTACTCCAGCTACGGTGTTGGGGGCCCTTGGGGACTGATTAGGATGAGATAAGCTCATTAGGGTGGAGCCTCTGATTGAATCCTAGTGGCTCTGGAGGAACAGGGAGAGACCACAGGACACACACGTGTGCGGCCTGCCCTTCACCACCTTGGGACTCTGCCAGAAAGAAGGTTGTCACCAGATGTGGCCCCTTGACCTTGAGCCTCCAGAATCATGGGCCAAAATAATCCTCTTTTCTTCTGACTTACCCAGTCTGTGGTATTGTGTTAATAGCAACAGAAAACATACCAGGGCGGCCACCTGTTAGTTCCTGCCACACGCCCCACTCTTCTGCATTTCTGCAGTGACAGCTCTGACTTCCATCCTGGGCAAGGGTTGAGGCTTTCGGATGGCACGGTGACCAGCACTCACTTTTTCCTGGAATCTCTCGCCCCATAGTTTGCGCTTTTGGAGATAACTCCGTAATCCGTCGTTGTCCTCCATCATCACCACTTTCTTATTTAAATCAGAATATCTGAAAAAATTGTGAGCTCGGTGTCCATGCTCAGTAATGGATTCTTGAAGTTCTAAGAAGGTCCATCACTAATAGAAAGGCCTACTATGCTGTAATGAAAAAGCAGATGAGCTAAAAATCATAGTTTGCTTTAAAGTTGTCCAAGCGAATGGATACAAAGGAGTCTAAATGATTTCTATTTCAAAGAGGGTTGATCCCTTCCCAACTGAGCAAAGACTGGCAGCCACTGTCACACCAGGGCCTGGCAGGAGTGGTCAGCTTGAGGAGCTGGACTGCTGGAGAAACAGAATCTGCAGGAAAGAGATAAAATCCCCCAGTGCGGGTCGTCACAATGGCTGCTATGGCCATTTCAGCAAGAACCACAGAAGTCCGCCCCCGGGCCACCATTGCCAAGTCCACGGGGCACCCGCCTCCTTGCCCACATGTTCTCATTCGGCTGTGAGGCTGAAGAAGCCGTTGTCATAGAGCGAGAGACCAACTTGAGTGAGGACATGTGCATGTCTTGATGTGCCTGGCTTATTTTCCTTGGCCTGAGGTCCTGCAGTCTATCCAGGTCTCTGCAGAGGACAGGATTTCGCTATTTTTCTGGCTGACTAGTATTCCGTTGTGTACGCATGCCATATTTTCTTTATCCGTTCATCCACCCGTGGGCCCCTGGGTCAATTCCGACCTTGGCTACCGGGACCAGCGCTGCAGCGGACGGGCTTCCTCCCACCTCTCATCCCACGTGAGGTCCCCACAGGGGCAGACACCAAGTGGAAATCAGCTGGCAGCTGAGATGACATTAACTCGTAGAAACAGTGACATGTGAGAACTGAATGAGAATCTGCCCCTCCTTGGGCCCCAGAAAGCTCCACATCCTCTCTAGTCCCGGCACCCAACGCCCTCAGAAGCACTTTCCCAAGCAACATTGGCTGGCTCTTCCTCCTGCACTCCCCCCCATTCCTTGGTCTCCCCAGAGGTGTCTGAGCATGAGACTTCTAGTTCCAGGGAGGAGGGAAGAGATCCATTATGTGCCTCCTGACATGATGTGCCAAGGTCACCGTGCTATTTCTCTGCTCCTGAAGTACCTGCCACACACATAACGAAGAGGAAGTGCCTGATGACCACCCCCGCTGAGAGGCATTCTATGCAAAAAACGGGCCTGGATTCTTCAGCCGTGTCAGTGCGGAAACTCGATCTGGTTCAGTCTGGGTGGGGAAGCTGGTAGGGTTCTCTGTAAAATCTTCCTCAGTGATGGTGCCCGTCAGTCTTAACACTAAAAAATTTAATTTGATTTTAAAACATTTAATGTATGACCAAGGAAAGCAGAGGAACTGGTCCAGATGGACCAAAGAGAGATGGCAACTAGACGTACCTGATCCTGGGTTGCTCTCAGACCAGAGCCGGGAAAGCCTGCTTTCAACGATGGACATTTGCAACACCTGGAGAGTCTGAATCCATACTGCGTATTAGATAATAATATTGTGTCAGTGCTGAACTTCTTGACTTTGATAAAATTACCGTGGTTATGTAAGAGAATGCCCTCAGACTCAGGAGGCTGAGGCAGGAGGACTGCAAGTTCGAGGCCAGGCTGGGCGATTTAGTGAGATCTAGTCTCAAAAAAGGGAGGGGCTGAGGTAAAGCGCCCTGGGTTCAATCCCCAGTATCTATGAAGAAATCAATAAATAAGAAATGCCCTTGTCTTTAATACACAGCCAATGGGAATTCAGGGGCAGAGAGACATTGCTGTGACCTCATTTGTGTCTCTGCAAAATTTACATATTGAAGCTTAAGATCTGATGTGACTATACTGAGAGACAGGGCCTTTAAGGAGATACTGAAATTAGGTCTTAGAGGAGGAATCCAAATCAGTGGGGATGGTGTGCTCAGAAGAGAGACAGACAGACGAAAACCAGGGAAAGGACACGGGAGGACACAGTGGGAAGGCAGCCATCTACAAGCCCAGGAGAGAGCCCTGGCCAGACACCTGCCCTGCCCACACCTTGATTTTGGACTTCCAGTCTCCAGAATCTTTCTTTCTTTTTTTTTTTTTTTTTTTTTTTTTTTTTTTTGCGGTGCTGGGGATCGAACCCAGGGCCTTGTGCTTGCAAGACAAGCACTCTACCTACTAAGCTATCTCCCCAGTACCTTTCTGTTGACTGATGTGATCAGTCAGTACCTTTCTGTTGCTCAGACCACCTGGTCTGTGGCATTTTGTCATGGCAGTGCAGTGGTGTGGATGACGGTGTCCCCTCCAAGATTCATGCTCAGACTTGATCTTTGCTCCGTGGTGGTTTCAGAGACGGGGCCCTGGGGAGGTGACAAAGTCTTTGTGAGTGAATCAGGACCACTATGAAAAGGGCTGGTGGGGATGGAGTCACACCCTTCCACTCCCTTGCCACGTGATGACACGCGTTTATTCTCCCAGCAACTCAGGAGGAGGAGGCAGCAGGATCACTTGAATCCACAAGTTTGAGACCAGCCTGGGGCAACATAGTGAGACCCTGTTTCAAAAATAAAAATCTCTTTTTGCCATGTGCAGACACTGCCAGAAGGCCCTGACCAGATGTTGGCACCCTGAACTTGGACTTCCAAGCCTCCAGAACCGTGAGAAACAAATTTCTCTTCTTCATAAATTCCCAGTCTCAGGTGTTTTGTTATAGCAGTACAATGGGACTAAGACAGGTTACCTAAGCTGACTCATCCAGCTCTCCCCCTGCAACTTCCCCTCAAATGACTCAGGACAAAAATATGTATATAGATAGAGATGGAGCAATAAAACAAATGGGGGTGTGGCAGCTTGTGAGCCTGAGAGGAGTTATTTGTATCTTGAAACGCTTCTCCAAGTTTGAAATAGTTCACAATTTTAAGAAAATTAAAGCAATAGTGACATTATGATGACGTTTTCTGAGAGTATGTCAGAACCTATCAATTGTGCATGCTGTGTTTGTGTTTTTAGTGTATATCCACCATACCGTGGTGAAACTAGGTCAGAAGTAAGTTAAATGGTAGCTCAGTGGTAGCGCCTGCCTAGCATGCGCAAGGCCCTGGGTTCATCCACAGCACCACAAAAAAAGGAAAAGAAATAAAAGAATGAAGACGGAATGGCAAGACGGAGGCAGGAGGGAAGGGAATGATGTGTCAGGTAAAGGAGGAGGAGGAGGAGAAAACTAAGGGAAAAGCGCCGCCGGCGGCCGGCATAGGTCGATGCTTCTGCAGCCCCGAACTGAGGTCGGCCCTCTACCCTCACAGGGTGCGTTTCCCAGGGTGGGCACTAGGGGGCGCGGGTGCACCGCGAGCCCCAAGGTCATTTCCCGGGGCTGCAATGTCGCCCTCTTCCTGCAGTACATCCAGTGCCCCCCGGGGGGCGCCTCAAGGCTTTCAGAAGTCTCAGAAAAGTTCAGGATGTAGAGGGAAATTGTTTTCAAAGCATCGAAACATAGCTCCCAAATCAAGATCCATACGCGACTGAATGAAATGTCTACTTGGCCTGACAAGGATGCCACCTGCCACCGTTCATTGTTGGCCAACTTGACTCCATGTTACAGAAATCGCCCCGAATGCCGTTACAACGAAAAGTGATTTGTAGGGCAGATGGTCTCTGCAAGAATTCCCGTAAAAGGCGCCATAAGTAAACGAGTTTTTCATGAAACCCAAATACAATGATCCTTTCTACTTTTATTTACTTATTTATTTTGGGAAATGAACCCAAAGGGCACTTTACCATTGAACTCCATCTCCAGCCCCTCACCCCAGATTTTTTCTTTGTTTTGTTTTTTCCAATGACAGGGGCTAGCTAAGTTGCCCAGGTTGGCCTCAAACGTGGGATCCTCCTGCCTCAGCCTCCCCAGTCGCTGGGATTATAGAAATGCACCACTACGCCTGGTTTCTAACTTCTATATATTTTTTAATTTTTAAAATTTTATTTATTTGTTCTAATTAGTAATACTCTATGGTAGAATGCATTTATGCATTTTGATAAATCATACATAAATGGAGAATAATTTTTCATTTTTCTGATTGTACATATTGTAGGATCACATCAGTCATGCAGTCATATATGTACATGAGATAATAATGTCTGTTACACTGTTACTATCTTTCCTACCCCCTCTCTTCACTCCCCTCTACCTAATATAAAGTAACTCTATTCTTCCCTAGCCCCCACTCCTTATTGTGAATTAGCTTCCACATATCAGAGAAAACATTCAGCCTTTGGTTTTTTGAGTTTGGCTTATGACACTTAGTATGATAGTCTCCAGCTCTGTCCATTTACCAGCAAATGCCAGAATTTCATTCTTCTTTAAAACTGAGTAATATTCCATTGTGTGTGTGTGTATATATATATCACATTTTATTTGTCCATTCATCCATTGAAGGGCACCTAGGTTGGTTCCACAGTTTAGCTATTGTGAACTGAGCAGCTATGAACATTGATGTGACTGTGTTATGTAGTATGCTGATTTTAAGTCCTTTGGGTATAGGCTGAGGAGTGGGATAGCTGGGTCAAATGGTGGGTCCATTCCAAGCTTTCTGAGGAATCTCCACACTGCTTTGCATAATGGTGGCACCAATTTGCAGCCCCACCAGCAATGTGTGAATGTGCCTTTTCCCCACATCCTCACCAACACCTATCATTGCTTGTATTCTTGATAATTGCCATTCTGACTGGAGTGAGATGAAATCGTAGAGTAGTTTTGATTTGCAGTTCTCTAATTACTGAAGATGTTTTCATGTATTTGTTGATGGATTGTGTATCTTCTTCTGTGAAGTGTCTGTTCAGTTCCTTAGCACATTTATTGATTGGGTTTTATATATATATATATATATATATCCTTTTTTTTTGGTGTTAAGTTTTTTGTGTTCTTCATATATGCTAGAGATCAATGCTTTTTCTGAGGTGTATGTGGCTCAGCCCCAGTCCCTGCCCTTGAGAAACTCCAGGCTGGGGTGACAGAATGTCAGAATGGGCCAGAGTAAGGGCCCCACATGTGTGGAACAGTGACAGGTATGCATCCTGCAGAAGAGGCTTGGGCTCTGTCAGGAAGAACAGGGACATTCCAAGCAGAGGGACCACATGTGCAAAGGCCCTGAGGCTCGAGATTTTTCTAGATTAGAACGAGATAAGAAATGGCTATAAAAAAGACTGCCAGGTCAAGGGGAGCCAGGTAGTGAGGGACTCTGTGCCAAGTGCAAGGGGTTGGATTACATTCCACAGCAAAGGAACAGAGGCAGCATTGGGAGTTGTAAAGCCGGGCAGGCAAGATGCTCCATGGAGAATGGGACAGGGCTGCTGGGAACCGTGAAGCAGGTTGTACACTGCACCAGTTCAGGAAGCACCATTTATACAGCAGACCATGGGAATGAGAAGCACAGGCACACACATGAACACACATGGAAATCGTGTCCCACGGTGGCTCTTACAGGTGGAATGTTTTGTATCCCCCTCCAAAAATTAATAATAAACAAATAAAAGTTGAGAGGTTGTTGCTTCCAGCAGTGGAGAGCTGCAGACTTATCCCAGGGTGTGGCCAGGCACAGGAGAGCTGAGGGAATCCACTGAACCCACGCTCGGCAGGGAGGCCCCCAAAGAGCCCAGAGCCCCTACCGCCCTGGCTCAGCGGGTGTGGAAAGTCGGAATGAGCCGGGGAGGGCCTCCTGCCCTAAGAGGCTGCTGGGAAGGGAGGAGAAGGGAACAGACAATTAGCCAGTGTCCAAACAAGACATGAGGGACTGAGCGGGGGTACGAGATGGAGGGCGAGGTTGTGCTCCGCCAGGCCCTGCGCTCCTCCTGCGTGACACAGAGCTGGGACCCTCTTCCGACAGAGCTGGCCAGCGGCGACGCCCCCTAGGTGAGCGGGCAGAGAGGGCCGGGCGGTGGAGGGAGAGGCCTGGGCAAGCAGCGTGCTGTGCGTCTCCAGCCCAGCCTCCTGGGTGACCTTGGGAAGGGGCTTTGCCTCTCTGGGCAGCTGCGCAGTCAGCAGGGTCAGCGCCGAGCTGCGGCGCAGAGCAAGAACCAGAACCGCAGAGAGACCCCGAGCGGGGCTGGACACGGAGTCCGTGGGGCACTGCACCCCAGGCAGGAGGGGCGCCTGGGCGAGGTCCCGGAGTCCGTGACCCGAGGGCCAGCCCGCCCGCCCTCGAAGGTAGGACCCTGCGCGCGTCTCGGGGTTGGAAAGGCGCAGACACGAATCCCGCCCGACGGCTTCGCTTCATCTCCAGCGGTAAGAAGGGGAGACGCCCCGGGGAACCTCCGCACGTCCTCGGGGTTCTCTCCACCCGCCCGCCTTCCACCTACCCGTCCTTCGCCACCCGCCGTCTCCCAGCAGGTCCGTCCCCCCGTGCCTACCCCGTCCTATCCGTCACTGTCACCTTCATCGCTCTTTCTGCCCACCTACTATTCACCATCTGTCTTCTGTCCACCTGCCTCATCTATCACCTCTTCGTCTTCCTACGTCCGCCTCCCGTCCTTGGCTGTCGGCCTACTCAGCCCTTTGGACCTGATCTGGGTCACTGGGTCTCCCTTCTTCTTACTGCAGAGCGCGTGGCCGCCGCCCGCCCCGGGGCTCGCCTCCGCGGATGCAGCCGACCACCCATCACGATCTCAAAGCCGCAGTCTGTGGGCCGGGCGCGCCTGAGGCTCCGGGCTCCGGGCTCCGTCCTCAGCGCTGCACATACGCAAACAATAAAATAAAGGTCCAAACTGTTTTTTAAACTTGCACCTGTGCTGGACGGGATGGACCCTCTCTGGTCCTGATCTCCTGATCAATAGGGTCGGGCAGTATTTGCACAGCTGTCACACTGCAGTGGGTGTTAAGAGTCCCTCCAGGCGACTTACTCATCCCAGAGAACTGCTAGTTTCCAGCTTAGACGGGACCTCAGTCTCCTCGGACACGGGCCTCCACCGGTTCCTGGAACCGGTCCCCGCACCGAGGGACTACTCTGCAGAATAATTTTCAGGCTTCGTGTAAGTGACATGGCTCTGAGTATGTCCTTCTGTGACTTTTTTCCGCCCAGCATTGTTTTGACACTCGTGCACCTTGGCACGGTTGGCTCCACTTCCATGAACCCCTGAGCAGGGGCTTCAACTCCACACCCCCTACCTCGGGAGACTGGCCGTTGTTGGAGTCGCTGGTCCTAGGGCTGGCACGGCCTCTCTCAGGTGTTCCTAAGCTGTGCTCCACTCGTGCCACCGCCGTGGGTCTCCTGTGCCCAGGCCGAGGCTGGAGGAGTCGATGCTTTGGCGTTGGTCAGATGCATCGCGGCCCTGCAATGGCAGCTCTTTGGGATTTCGGGTCCCTGGTTATTGGTGAGGCTGAGCATATTCTAACTTGCTGCTTGGCCGCGAGTGGCACCGGCCACCTCCCCTGTGGTCTGCTTGTTCATATCTGTTGCTCCTGCTGAGGTGGCTGGGGTGCGGAGCCATGTCTTGGCCATCACCTTAGAATTCCTGTTCGCCAAAGATGTTCAGTAAATAATTGACACATTAACAAGGATGTGAGACAGAGGGTGACTTCCTGTCCAAGGGAGGAGAGATGGCAGCAGGCGAGGGGCCCAGGGAGAAGGTTCCTCTCCAGGTGCAGGCACACTAGCCATAAGACAATGGAAGCCCCAGCAGCCATGGTGGGCAGAGCTACAGGCAAAGGAAGAATTTGAAGTAGATCTTAAAGACTGGAGAGAAGTCCTCAGGGAAGAGCTCTCCTTAGCAGGTGCAAAGGCCCTGAGGCAGGACCGATCTTGGCCCAAAAGACCCATGTAGCTGAGGGACAGAGGCATGATCTGAAATGGTGGAAGTCAGCTGGGGTCACACTGTGCAGGGTCTAACCATTATGCATTATGGGGGCAGAATTTGTGGAGGACGAGATCTAACTTCTGTGAAAATGTTTCCCCCTACTTGATGGGGGTTTTATCAGGGGGGCCAGAGATAGAAGGAAGAACCATGTGAAAAAGAGAATTTTAAGCAGAGAGAACAGAAGTGCAAAGTCCTGAGCCAGGACGCGCCTGGCTCCTCCAAGCAGCAAGCCGGAGGGAGAGTAGATGTGGGTCAGAGAGGATGCGGGACTGGGACGCATCCAACAGGGTCTGCAGGAAAAGTGAGCAGCTGTGGGTTTTCTCCAGTGGTCGGCTTTAGACGAAGGGCGAGGAAAACAGAGCTCTGCTCAACCAGGATTCCCTCGCTGAGACCGTCAGGGGCAAGAGCAGAAGAGGACAAACCAGTTAGGTGACAACTGTCAGATCCTGGTGGTGAGGACAGTGGCTTGGAGCAGAGTGGGGGAGGAGAGGTGGCGGGACCTGTTTGGGTGCCCGGGTGCATGTCGAGGGTGGAGTCGACAGGGTTTGCTGAAGGCTCTGAGAAAGGCAGTTGGGGGTGACTCCAAGATTTTGGGGTGTGAACAACCAGAGCGATGGAGCTGACATTCACCCGGAGGGGGTCCAGGCCATAGGCAGCTGGCCTTCTCTTGCCTCCGGTCCCGTCATTACACATACGTATTCACATCATTACGTATTCACGTCATTACGTATTCACGTCATTACGTATTCATGCATTGATGATCACACTGGACCCCAAATATGCACGATCATTATGTGTCAGTTACAGGGCTCCATGGACTGATTGATTGAGACAGCATTTTGTTAAGTTGCTTAGGGCCTTGTCAAGTTGCTGAGGCTGGCTTTGAACTTGCGATCCTCTTACCTCAGCCTCCCGAGCCGCTGGGATGACAGACATGTGCCACCACACCTGACTGGTTTTTTTTTTTTTTTAATTTTAGAAAAATATTTTTAAAAATGAATCCCAGCAACTCAGGAGGCTAAGGCAGGAGGATTTCGAGCTCAAGGCCAGCCTCAGCAACTTAGCAACGCTCTAAACAACTTAGTGAGACCTTGTCTCAAAATTTTAAAAAGTAAGGACTGAGGATGTAGCTCAGTGGTAAATTGCCCCTGGGTTAAATCCCTATATCAAAAAAATCACACACTTTTGGCTTATAAAAAAAAATTACAATACACAAACTAAAGTAATCCTTAACTTTTCAAAATCAAAACCAACCTTGAAATTTAAGGGTAATGATAAACTGGTACCAGCCCTAGTGTGCAGTTTCGTAAGCACAACCACACTGTTCACAGAGACACAGGCAGAAAGTTCTGCACACATTTCTTCCAGTTGCCCACTTAGCTAAGATCACCACGACTCTCACCAGCTACTAGCTCGGAATATTGAGTTCACATTTTAATTTTTATTGTTGACGAGGTTTCCTGTTTTTTGGAGGTCCTCTAATGGTGTTTACCAGCCTGTGCAAGTACTTCTGGGATTTACCACAGAATAATTGTCCTGGCTGTCCGTCCTGGATTAGCAACAGGATGTCATGGCGGCCTGTGATGGGCAGCGTGTTTGAGGAGCGCTGAAGTTCAGAGGAAAGGGAAGCAGCTGGAGGGGTAGCTGGCAACTGCTAAGAAAGGGAATCTTTCCAAGATGGAAGAAACCGTAGATGCTTAGTATCCTGGTTTGAGTACCACCCAAGGCAGGTTCTGAGCCAAGGTTTTGAGTATGCGTAGCTTATATCATGGATGATCCCAGAAGGCCCAGGAACATCTGGGGGGAAGAATGGGAAGAGAGGCAGCTGCGGTTTGGACTGGTGGAGAGTGTCCCCCGGAGGTTCATGTGGGGAAGCTAGGTCCCCTGCGTGGGATGTTGAGAGGTGGCGCCTCCTTGGAGGTGTGAGGTCACCTTCGGGTGCTGGACTCTGGCTGGCCCCTCCCGACTCCGGGGTTCCCGTCTCTCCATGAGACGTCTTCCCGTCTCCCGCCACTGTGATGCCATCTGCCATGAGGTCCTCCCCAGAGCCAAGCAACGAGGGCACCATGCCCTCAAGCCTCCAGAACTATGAGCTAAACAAACCCCTGTTCTTTTTACATTACCAGGTTCGAGTATTTTCTTATAGCAGCAGAAAGCAGACTAACTCAGTAGGTGTGGACCAGGAGGCGCCCCTCTGGGCAGCTGAGGGGCGATCCTTTGAAGGATCCATGTTCTAGAGTGAACACCTCTCTCGGAGATGAGGAGACCAGGGATTCACACAACAAGCTCTGTCCCTCACCAGCCGAGGGACACTCCTGGGGGTGTCTGTTCCCAGGACTTCCACTCAATGCTGGAGGCAGCCTCAACCTGCCCCTGTAGCCAGATGAAGCCTTGGGCACGGAGGAGGGGAGGGAGGTAAGGAATGGTCAGCTGCACTGGAGCTGTCCACCAAGCTGCCGGTGACATCCCATCAGTGGGCTGTGGGGGAGGAATGGCGTCCGCCCCTGTTTCCTGCAAAGAACCATGGAGCAGGTGGGCGGGCGGGGAGGGGGTCCTGTGGCAGAGGGAGCGGAGGAGTTGAGTGTCTCCCCAGGGAGTGGGACTGGGGGGACAGAGGGGCCGCCCTGGGTCGGCACCTCGGACAGCTCCCTCTCCTTGGTGATTGGCCCAGGAGCGTCGTGGGGGGCGGAGTCCTGCTCCTGGGCCTCTCAGAGGGCCCCAGGCAACACCAGCCGTTCCTCCTCTTCCTGAGCGTGAGCCTGGTCCCGGGCTGGGCCACCCGCGCCCGGCTCCACGCCCCCATGAGCTTCTTCCTGGCCGACCTTCTTCCTTCACCTCCAACCGTCCCCAAGATGCCGGTCAACCCCGTGTCAGGACAGAGGGATCCCTTACTCCGGCTGCCTGACCCGGACGCTCTTCTTCACCTGATTGGCTGGTGTCGACAGGCTCCTGCTGACCGCCATGGCCTAGGACCGCCACGCAGCCATCTGTCACCCTCCGCATTGTGCCTCATGGGTCACGCCGCGGCTCTGTGGCCTCCTGGCGGCTGCGTCCTCTCCTTCTGCCCCCACACCCAGCCCGCGTCTGCTCCGCGGTCTCAGCCCCTGCTGAAGCTGGCCGGCTCAGACACCTCCCCTACGACGTGTGCGCGGTGGGCGCCCTGCCCGCATCGCCCGCTCCGTGGGCATCTTCGCAGCAGTGCTGAGGATCCCGCCGCGGGAGGGAAGCGGAAGGCCGCCTCCACCTGGGGTCTCGTCTGTCTGTGGTGTCCTCGTTCTACGGGACACTCATCGTCCTCCCACACGGCCCAGAGGGACACGGCCACCGCCGTGATACGCACTGTGGTCTCCCCATGCTGAACCCCCTCATCTACAGCCTGCGCAACAGCGACACGAAGGGTGCCTTGGGGGCCCTCATCAGCCAGAGGCCGGGTTTTGTCAAATGACCAGAGGGTTGGGAGGCCCAGGGATCCACAGACGATGCCCCGCTGCCCTAAATCTCCCGACCTCAGATGCGGCCTTCACATTGCTCTCTACTTATTTCTTACTTCCTTCTTTCAGCACCTGTTTATGGAGCATCGATTATGCTCTAGGTGCTCCGTTAAGGGATGAGGATTCAGGAGGGGGTGAACGAATCCCTGACCCGGGAGTCTACACTCCAGCCTGGAGGACACACAGGAGTCTACACTGCAGCCTGGAGGACACGCAGGAGTCTACACTCCAGCCTGGAGGACATGCAGGAGTCTACACTCCACCTGGAGGACACGCAGGAGTCTACACTCCAGCCTGGAGGACACGCAGGAGTCTACACTGCAGCCTGGAGGACACGCAGGAGTCTACACTGCAGCCTGGAGGACACGCAGGAGTCTACACTCCAGCCTGGAGGACACGCAGGAGTCTACACTCCAGCCTGGAGGACACGCAGGAGTCTACACTCCAGCCTGGAGGACACGCAGGGTTTTTAGTGAACCTGGAAACCAGAGAGGCCAGGGTTCAAGTCCCGCTTTGGATTCTGTTGCTTTAGCAACCCAGACCTTTGGAAAACCTCAGCCGGCCTCGGGTCGGGCTGCTGCTGGTTAAGGCACGGCTGGGCCCGGCGGCCGCGGCCCTTTCCTAGCTGAGTCCTCGCGTCTGTTTACTTGGCTCCTTGGACTACCACATCTTTGTCGCCCTCAGGAGGCAGAGGCTACCTTGAGGCTCTGAAGCGACAGCCTTAGGGAGAGGGCTTCTGCTTCTGCTGCTGGGGACACAGCCGCTGGCTCGTCCAATCCTGTGATTTCACGACTCTGGAAGGTGGCCAATTCTTGTCTAAGACTGTATATTTCCTGTGACTATTTTCCAATATCAGCAAAAAGCAGCCATGAAGTGACATCCTTTTCTTTCTAATCTTCTAGAAACACAGGCTGGGTAGACATACGGCCAAACCCTCAGCTTTATCGCAGGGAACGGTTTTCCCCAATGTTGTTCTTTGGTGTCACAAGGGTCCCCAGCTTTACAGCTGCAGTACTGATGGCCTGGCCACCCGGCCACTAAGCCAATACAACCACAATGGGGACACCCCACTTCTGGTACCAACCCCTGTGCGAGTGAGAAGGAGTGGCTCAGAGTTCTGGAGGCTGGGAAGTCCAGGGCCCCCTGGCTGCCTCCTGCTGTCCTGCAGGAGACGGGGCTGAAGCCTCTTCATGTGAGTCCACTCACCACGATCAGCCCTCTCCTGGGGGACAGCACTGATGTGTTCCCTCCACCCTCGGGTCTAACCGCCTCTCTCAGACATTGGGGATTAAATTTCTAGCACATGCTTTTGGAGTGACATGTGTAAACTTTAGCTTGGTTCTAGGTCTTTCCATTTTCTGTCTCAAACTGAAACCATCACCTTGTTGCAGGCGGGCTCGCAGGTGCGTCTGTGTTCCTGTTTTCAGAGATCAGGTGAAGTCGGGCGCACTCAGGGTGCAATGGCCGTGGTCCTGTCTTCCTGTTTTCAACAAGTCTTCCCCTACCCGTGGTTTGTGGTTGTCATCGTTGTGGCTTTGTTTGTAGGGCGGAGGGCCAAACCCAGAGATGCTCTACCACTGAGCTACCTGCCCAGCACTTTTTACTTTTTATTTGAGGGAGGAGCTTACTAAGCTGCTGTGGCGGGCCTTACACTTGTGATCCTCCTGCCTCAGCCTCTCAGGTCACCAGAATTTCAGGCATGAACCACTGTGCCCAGCTCTCTGATCCACGGTTTTGAACATTGTAGCTTCTGTTTTAAATGGAAATTTCCAGAACTAAATAATTCATACATCATCAATTGTGTGGTATTCTAGGTAACATGATGAATCCTCAAGCCATCCCACCCGGGCCATGAACTATCGCCTTGCCCAGCGTATCCAGGCTGTGTAGGCTACCCTCCCATTAGTCACTTAGCAGCCACCTTGGTTTCAGATAGAGCGTCATGGTATGGAAGTCCTGTTCAAGTAGCCCTTGCAAAGTATCCCTATGCTACATCACGATGCCTACGTCCTTTGCCTTGATTCTCATCACCATTGCACCTTGTGTCATCTCACATCATCCCAAGAAGAAGGGGGAGTACAGTACAAGATATGTTGAGAGAGAAAGAGAGAGACCACGTTCGCATAACGTGTCCTATAGGAGATTGTTATACTCATTCTATTTTATTGTTAGTTATTGGTATTCTCTTACTAGGCTTAGTGCATAAATTAAACTTTACCATAGTTATGACGTACAGAGGAAGCACAGGGTACCGGGTACCAAAGGCCCAGTATGCTCTGAGGCTCCCGGAATCCACTGGGGGTCTTGGAACTGCTCTCTCAAGGACAAGGGTGTCAACTGGAGAGGGAAATGGGGGCGGGAGGAGGGATGTGGGAAGCGTCCCCCTGAAGGACACACGTAATTTGCCTTCACATTCCAGTGGTGAAAACTTAGTCACCAACACTGCCTCGCCTCAAGGGAGCTGAAGAATGTAACTTGGCTAGAGGGTCGCAAACCTGATTAGGGCCTAAGAGCGGGAGAATAGGCCCGTGCGGAGCTGGCAACCTGCGAGCTCTGCCGTGCTCTTCCCTGTAACCTTGAACCTGTCCCTCGACCCTCTTGAGCCACAGTGTTCTCATGAGTAAAATAAAGAAGATAACACCTGCGCCCAGGCTATCCGCGGGGTTAAATGACATAAGTGGGCACGTGCCCCTGACAAGGGAGGTGCCTCCCGAGGTTAGCGGACGATGTTTTAAAATCATATTTAGAAAAACACACGCCTGAACGTAGGATGGGACGGAAAGGTTGCTCGACGTTTTGCTTCTGTCTGTTTTCGCAGGGTCGGGAAGAACTCAGGGCCTCGGGGAGCCAGGCGGGCGCTCCGCCGCTGAGCTACTTCCTGAGCCCCATTTCACATCCTTCCAAAAATGATATATTTAAAGAAAAAAGAAATCAAGTGAGTGACAGACGCTTTGACGGACAGATTCGGCCTGAGCAGACACCGGTCCTCCTCAGGGTGGAGACACTGGGAGGTGGAGGGAACTTAAGGAGGCTGAGTCTGGTAGGAGGTGCTTAGGTCACAGGGTGTGCCCTCAAGAGGAACCGAGGGACTCCGCCCCTGCTTCTTCCTCCCTTTTCTTCCTGGCTGATGAGGTGAATGATTTTGTTCTGCCACATGCTGCTACTGTGGCCCCAAACAATGGGATCAATGGATCATGTACTGGAACCTCCAAAACTGTGAGCCAAAATAACCTTTTCTCTTTATAAAGTTCAGTATCTCAGGTATTTTGTTATAGTGATGGAAAACTGGCTACACACTCTTGGACTTCCCAGCCTCAGAACCAAGAGACAAAGTATACCTTTTTACCTTTATAAAGCATCCAGGTATTCTGTTACAGTAACAAAAAAACAGATTAGGACACAGCTGTCAACCACTGAAGGTCAAGAATCGGTGGACAATTCCCTCCAGTCTCCTGAACCCTTCTGTGACTTTGAGGAACCTTCTACTCAGTTGCTCAGAAGATTCCAAAGGAAGTCGAGTGCCAGTCGCCCGTTCATGAATGTCTCCCCTCCCTACCTGCTTTCCCTACTCCCTCACGCTGCTTTTTGGGACCACCTCCCTTGTTTTGGAGAAACCAGAAGTAAGACATGGACAAAAGTGGGAGGTGGTGGGGGGACAGCGGATGCTTGTGACCCTGAGTCAGTGCTTCTAAAACACTTGCTCCGTGCCTAGCATGTAGTAGGTGCTCAACCAATGCTTCCAGTTGTTATTTTTGCTGCTTTTTAACATTATAAAACACGGTTTACCATTTTAATCGTTTTGAAGTCTGTGCTTCACAACCTTCTGCTGGTTGTGAACCATCAGCATCAGCTCTCTCCCGAACCCTCTTTGACCTGCGAAACTGAACATTTCTTCCATTAAAAAGCGAGCCGCCCTTTGTCCTCTGCCCTCAGCCAGCCGTCCACTTCCGTTCGGCGGATGTGCCTACGTTGGTGACCTGGTGCCAGTGGAGGCACAGTGTTGTCCTGTGGGGTCGCGCTTCTTACCCCCACGTCCACCCGCAGGGTTCACCGCGTGGTAGCGGCGTCGGCGATTCCCGCCTTCGAGGGCTGGGTGATGGTCCCCCGCATGGAGGGACCGCACTGCGTTGGTCCGTTTGTCCTCCCACGGGGTCTCGGGAGCCTCCCCGTAGCTGACCACGGCTGTCCAGGCCATCTTACTTTTCATCATTCACTCCTAAAGTCCTAGGAAGTCCCGTGTGCTGATGTCCCAGCCCACACAAGAGGGATGCTTTAGCCCCCCTCCAGGGGACATCGGCCCTGTCTGGAGACATTTCAGTTCATGACGAGATGGGCTCTACCAGCACCGGGTGGAGAGAGAACAGAGAAGCTGCTCTGCAGTCTGAAATGCACAGGCCACAGCAGGTCATCGGTGCAGCATGCCATGCTCTGAGGCCGGCCGGCCTTTCTTTTGCAGTACTGACTGGGGGTCGAATCCAGGGCTGCTCTACCACTGAGCCACCTCCCCGGCCTTTTTATTTTCTTTGGAGACAGAGTTTCACTAAGCTGCAAAGGCTGGCCTTGAACAGGTGATCCTCCTGCCTCAGCCTCTGGAGTAGCTGGGAGGACAGGCGTGCGCCTCCGCACCAGGCTGAGGCTGATATGTCAACCGAGGCATTCTTAACCCTTTACTGCCCCACTCTGTATTCAAAGCATAGCCGCAGAGGTGGGACCAAACCAGACCAAATCCAGTGTCCCAATAGCAACAACATGGTGACAGCTGGTATTACAGAACTGTGACAGGTCTGTGCTGTGGTTTGGATGTGGTTTGTCTCCCCGGGGGCTCACGTCCCCAGGGTGGTGAGGTGAGAGGTGGTGGGCCCATTGGGAGCTGGGCCTTGGTGGGAGGTCATTAGGTTGCTGGGGACTAAGGTAGTGCTCCTGGAACCCTGAGTTACTTCTCTCAAGAGGAGGTTGTTTTAAGAATGAGCCTGAGCCCTAAATCACTCGCTGCTTTCTGTCTGGTGCTGTGACCTCTTGTTCTTGCATGGGCCCCTACCTGCCCTTGTGACATCATCCACCATGAAGTCCTCACCAGAGCTGAGCCGATGCCAGTACCATGATCTTTTAATTCCAGCCCTGTGAGCTAAATAAACCTCCTTTCCTTATAAAGTTACCTGGCCTTGGGTATTTTGTTACAGTAGTGGAAAATGCAGTGCAAGCTGTCAGTTTCAACACCACAATTTCATGGATGCTCACAGGAAACAAGAGACACCAGGGTCAGAGAAAAAGGGACTTTATTACTGAGGCACAAACAGCAGTGTGAGTTTTGTGTTTGAGCTGGTACCTCCTAAGCCTCACAGGGAGTTTATTCCACAGCCAATAAGCTTACAGCTTAGAAATTCCAATTTTTATAGTGGACACAGACCAACCTGCCCTACCTCTATGAGAGGGGGACACTGTCTATTCCATGGACAGCAAACACACCTTCACTCTGCTCCACTGGGAAGACCCTCTCACTACCCTCCAGTGCTGTTTGCTCTACAAACATCCTTGAAAAGACGGCTGGAGCCAAAGTCATCCACACCCCTGCTTCTGAGATGTGCAGACATTTGAAAGACCCATGGATAATTGTCTCCGAGTGGCATCAGTGACACCCACTGGGCAGTGGCTGTCTTCTGTGGCATCACCTGGACTGGGCAGTGGAGCAGGGGAGAGTTTAGTGGGTCAGGCGTGGACTCTGGAGTCAGACCCTGGCCGGCTGGAGTCCCGGCTCTGCCTCTGCTCCAGCGAGTTTCTCTTCCCGTCTGTGTCTCAGCTGCCCCTTCTGTATAATGGGGATCCCAGGAGCTCCCATCTCACAGGAGGCTGGGAGAGAGTGGTGTGCGCGCAGGCCCTCAGAACAGAGCCACGGGCCACGTCAGTGTCAGCTGTAATTACGATTAATTACATGACCATGCTGCCAAACTTGTGGCCGTGCCTGTTTTGCGGCCTTTGTGGGCAGGCCCTTTAACCCACACAGTTCCCTCTGAGTGTGGCCCAGAGCCTGGGAGGGGGCACGGGCCTTGTGCTCCCCCGCCCCTCGCTGGCTCGCCCCTTGCCTGGTCCTTCTCACCTGGGAGCAGCAAGCCGTTGGGGGGGGGAGCGGGTTCAGGGTCCCCAGGAATCAGATCCACTCAGGATCAGACCCTGGCTTGGTCACACGCTGGCTGTGTGGTCTTGGGGGAGCCACTTTCCTGCGGGTGGCCTCCATGACCATTGCACAGGTTGGGGTGAAGCGCGGGGTCCCCCACCCCCACCCCCTGGGGCGGCTGGCTCAGCGCAGTGCCGCTGCGGGCACGTCTGAATGACCCTCGGCCAGGGCAACTTCTGTCGTCCTTGATTTTATTATTCAGCGGTTAAGATTCATGAGATGCGCGCAGAGGACATCCTGCTGTCCTCCACTGGTCCTCAGGAAGCTCCTTCTGCCCCGAGTCTCTGCGTGCTTCAAATTCCTGGAGAGGCTGCGCGGGTGGGGCGGGATCCACCTCTCCGCGGTTCCCCAGGCTCCATCTGCACCTCTGCACTCCAGGGGGCAGGTTCCCCTGCCCAGTCAGCCCCTGCCACCGGTCCCCTCTGATATGCTCCACCCCCACCTTCCCCCCACCCCCAAGGCCCCCCTGACGTCCATCAGGTGCCCGCCTTACTCCGGCTCCCTGCCCAGGTCCCCCGGGCTCCCCTCTGCACCTGCGAGGGCGGTGCACACGGAAGGGGCCTGTCCAGGAGTCCACCAGCAGCAGCCCCGGGCGGCGCTCACCGGGTGGGATGGACGGCACACGCCCCGAGGCCGCGCCCCTCCGCCCCGACCGCTGCAGAGCGCGAGCTCTCTGCTGCCGCCCGGAGGTCGGCGGCGGGACTGCGCGCGGCCGCCCGCGGTGGGAACTGGCTGGGCCGCCTGGGGATGTCTTCCGCGCCGGCTGGCTTCCCCACACCTCCTCTCCTCTCCTTGGCTCAACTCCCAAATAGACGACTTGCCCTCGGATTCCTCCGGGACAGCCGTTGGCCCTGTTGAAGGTCATTCCCTCTGTGTTTGCAGTAATTGGCTGTCCACCCCACCGGGGTGAGGCGGGTCCACCACTGTGTCCCTAAAACCTGCAAAGTGGAACTGCGCAGTAGCTGGCCATAGATGCTCCATAAATGGTCCCGAGTCTCGGGACTATGAGGTGAGGCGGCTGGGATGGTGACAGGGAGCGGTGCCTCCCTGCCCTGTCCTCAGAAGCCCCCAGTTGGAGGCTACAGAGGAGAAGGGGGAGCCCACTCCTTTTGAACTATAAATGGCAACTTCCAACCACCTCATGTCCCAGGCCACACAGCCTGGACAGCTGGGCCAGGGTCCCCTGGGTCCAGGAACTCCAAATGATCCCTCCATTCTTGGCCAGGACTCCTGGGGTGTCCTGGGGCAGATACACAGAGAGGGTACAAGAGGCGCGGCTTGGTTCTAACGCCATGCTCACCCCCTCCTGACTGCCAGCTTCGGATTCCGCCTCCGGGAACTCCCCAAGCAAGAGGCCGTTCCAAGGACAGGGTCTACCCTACAAGGCCACCCGGCAAGCGGACGTGTCCTGTGGGAGGGATCCCTTTCCAGAGCAGGTGAAGTCAGGCCTGGAATTAGCCACACCACCTGCGGCAAGGCTGGCCCAAGGGTCTCCAGGGACAGCAGGGAGGGAGCAAGGTGACTGCTGGTGACTCGGCCTGGGGTGGTCAGCCAGTGAAGGGTGGTGGACATGAAGAAGTGGGGGCTCAGGACCTTGCACCAGCTCCGTTCTAGAGTCTGTGGGTCACTGACAGTCTGGATGGCCATGGGGAGCCACTTTGGGCCTCATGTCCCCAAGCCCCAGCCAATGTCTAGAATAGGTCTAAAGACAAGGCAGCCTCAGCCTCCGAGCCTGGAGACTGGGACTAAAACCTCTCCAGCTCTTCGGGCTCGGAGACCAAGGCGGGAGGTGCATCCAGCGCGCAGCTTGTGGATGGACCATCATCTGCCACCTGTCTTTCCTCCTCGTTGACACTCTTGGGGACGCAATCGAGACTGCCTTTACCACAAAGGGACACTGAGTCTGCACCGTCAGGAGCTGGGGAGATCAGGACAAGGATGAGAGTGGAGTTGGCGCGGGGCTCTGCTGAGCCTCCTCAGCTCCCACACATGGGATGAAACCACCGTGCTTAGAGCAAGAAAGAGATTCCAGAAGCTTCCATTTGCTACCTCCACCCCCTTCCCCATTGCACTCCATGCCGATGAGGGCATAGTCCTCACCTTGACAAAGAGGAAGAAGCTGGCTTGAGGGACAGTGACATGGCCAGGCATGGGCAGAGGGAGCTGCCCTGACTCCCATCTTCCCCAGCCTCTCCCTTTATCCCGTTCCTTCGACTTAGGGCAGGAAGTCCTCCCTACCCGCACTCCACCCCACGAAGAAGGCTTGACACTGGATGGGGAGTACAGGGCTCTGTGTGGATATCCAGGGAAGCTCCTGGAGGACTCGCCTGCTTGGGTCTTGATGGAGGAATAGAAGTTCCACAGGCAGAGACGTGGGGGGGGGGGGGTTTGCTCATTTGATTTAACAAGAATTTCCCACCTCCTGGGGCCTCAGGGGACCTTGAACAGGACTCAGGCACAGGCCTGCCCCAAAGCAGCTCAAAGTCCAAAAACCTGGGTCAAATAATAGCAATAAGAGTAGTGGCCGCCAAATTCCGAGCAGCTTGCGAGGGGCACCTCAGTGGGAAATACAGGAGCTATGGCCATTTGCTGTTCCATGGGCCCTGGGAGCCACAGCAGTTTCTGAGCAGGGGAGAGAGGGCAGGAGACCTAAGGAGCCTCCCCAGGGCTTCAAGAGTTTCCCAAAACTGATTAATCAATTGACTCGCCTTCTCACCCTGGTGAGTTGATGCAGGAGAAGCCCCAATGGGCAGGAGGGATGGAGACAAAGAGACCAGAGGAGGAGACAGGAAGAGAAATGGACAGAGATGGGGAGGAGTCACCAAAAGAGACAGACAGAGAGGATGAGAGAGAGGGACCAACCAGAAAGAAATGGGCACTTCCCAGGTGGTGGCTGGATATGGGATGGAGGCCTGACCCTAAAACGCAGAGGCCAGACCCAGAGAGAAGGGTGAATGGGACCCCCACGTCCCGGGCCCAGGACTGGGCACCCACCACACCCCCCCTCATTTTTCCCAGTGACATCCAGGGACACTGAGGCCAACCGGTGCCCCCACCCCAGGCCTGGCTGCCCCAGGTCCTCGGGGCCTGCCCTGAGCCAGCACCCACGCGGGACAGAGACCTGTGTCACCAGGTTAAAAATGGAAACTGCTTGGGCCTTTCTTTCTCCCCCCTTTAAGAAAATCCCAGGCCCAAATAAGGCGAGGGCCGCAGGAGCCGGGGAGCCGGGGGAGCCGGCCAAGTCCTCCCGAGCGAGCGAGTGGCGGCTGGCCCGGCCGGGCTTGGGCCTCCTCCAAGACTCGCCCTGCAGGAGGGCGGGCGCACCCCGATCCTATAAGGACCTCTCCTGCACCCTGCTGCTCACTCGCCCGCCAGCCCAGCCCAGCCTGCCCAGCCCCGCGCCCGCGCCCCCCGCAGCCCAGCCATGGAGGCCATCAAGAAGAAGATGCAGATGCTGAAGCTGGACAAGGAGAACGCCATCGACAGGGCCGAGCAGGCCGAGGCGGATAAGAAAGCTGCCGAGGACAAGTGTAAGCAGGTGAGTGGCCCCGGCTGGCTGGGCTGCACCGGGCCACCCAGCGCCCTCTCTGTGCCCACTCTGCAGTCCGAGTGAGGTGCCAGGACCAAGGGTGGAGGTCACAGAAATCTTGGTACCTAAGCGCCAGGGTGGGGCCCAGGGCTGACGCTCTAGCAGGGACAGAGGGGACCAGGGGTGTCCCTGGGAGGGTGTCCCTGGGCTGGGAGTCGGGAGTGAGCGGACGTCCCCTTGAACAGGGCCAGTGGGAGCCGAGTGGGCTGCAGAGGGAGACGAGAGGTCTGCTGCGGGGCCGGGGTGTGCGGCCACCAGGGTGACGTTGCGTGTGTGTGTGTGCGCGCCCCCGCGCGCTCCTGTCCACAGGTCTGTGTGTGCGCGCGCGTTCTGGGGTGTGCGTGTGCGTGTGCGTGTGTTCGGCTGGAGACGGTGTGGACGGCCCAGGTGTGTGCGAGGACAGGTCTGAGGGGGCGCGGGTGCGGTGCCGGGAGGTGGGTGTCAGTGTGGACGGGGGCAGTGAGTCTGGCGTGACGTGGGCCTGACAGCCGGGGAGCGTGTGCACAGGTGTCCCTGCGCGCGGGCGGGGCCGCGGGCAGCCGTTCTTGGGCTGGTGTGTGTGTCCTGGTGACTGGTTTGGGGGACGCGGCGTCGAGTGTGTGCGTGTGGGGAGGTGAGGGGACAGGGCAGAGCCGGTGAGGCGTGGGGGACTCGGCGCTCTGCTGGGAGCCCAGGGCTCCTGCCACCTGTGGGTGTGGCCCGCTGCTGGGAGCCACGCCCGGGGGCTGGACGAGCCTGACCCAGGGCGCAGGGCTTGGAGCTCCCTGGAGCTGCCTGACTGTGCAAGGGGCCCCTGGTGCCGGCAGCGAGGGGAGCGAGCGAGGAGGGCTGCCCAGGCAGGGGCGGCGGCCGCTTCCCGCTCCCTGCAGCCCAGGAGCCCACGCGGGGCCTGGACTCCAGGGAGGAGACCCCCAGGAGACCCTCACGACAGGGGGCCTGGGGAGCTCAGGGAGGGTCAGTGCACGGGCCGGGTTGAGCACTCCCGAGCCATGGCCAGGGCTTGGGGTGGAGCAAAAGTCACTGGTCTCGTCGGGGCAGCCCGAGCAATGGTGGACGGAAGGAAGGGCTTCTGCGCCTCCCGGGTGCCCCGCTTCCTCAGGGCTTCCCCCCATCCCGGGACAGCTGCCGAGCCCTAGGGAGCGTCCAGGGCTTCAGCTAAGCCTCGGGAGTCGCCCAGAATGGCCACACCAGGTGCCGGGCCCCACCCAAGCCAGGCACAGGTTCACAGGGCAGTGTGGTCACTGGACGCCCTGGCCTCCCTGTGCCCAGGTGGCCACCTGTGTGAGGTGGGGAAGTCGCTGGGCCTTCCTGGCTGCCATGGGAGGATCAGAGGTGACTGTGCAGGTGGAGGCCTTGGCCCAGTGCCTGGAACAGAGTAAGCGCTCAATAAATACGTGATTATTTCCTGCCCCACCCTGCTTCCTCTTTGCCCCGGCCCCCGTGTCCTAGGGCAGCCCTGCGTGTGACACATCCACACAGGCCACCCCACGTTCCCCCCTCCTTCCCTGTGCCCTCCCTGGCAACACAGGCACCGTCCTGTGCTGGGCCCTGGCCTGCCAGCTTCTCCATCAGCCTTATGAGGGGCTTAGCTAGAGAGCTGGAGAAAAGTGAATTATGGCTCTAATTCTCACTAAGGTGTGGGTGATGGATACAGCTTAATTTCCCAAGGCAGCCACAAGCTCAAAAGGGAAGGCTCCTCTAAGTCTCTAAGCAGCTGCGTGACCCTGGAGGTGGAGATGACTTTCTGGGGATTGAATCCAGGAGTGCTTAACCACTGAGCCACATCCCAGCCCTTTTTGTATTTCATTTAGAGGCAGGGTCCCTCTGAGTTGCTTAGGGCCTCACTAAGTTGTCGAGGCTGGCTTTGAACTCATGATCCTCCTGCCTCAGCCTCCTGAGCTGCTGGGGGCATCACCACGCCCGGCTCTTGGTCTTTTTGAACAAAGCCGCCTGCTGGGGTAGACTTGACCTCGAATCCAGGCTGGCTTGTCCTCCAGCTCTGTGACTCAGGGCACAACTTGGAGCCCTCTGTCTCATCTCGGAAAACGGGGCAGATGAGTTTTCCGATGGCCAGGCATGGAACCCACGGTCCCAGAGCCCCAAAGGGCCAGTGGTGCCACCTGCCTGGGAATGGAGGTGGGTGGCGAGGGGCTTGCCTTGCCGAGAGTGCCCCCCACTACGGGAAGCCAGAGAGAGAGGGTCCTGGGACCAGCCCAGCCCTCAGGGACCCTAAGCCACGTCCCCATTCCCATCCAAGCTGGTGCCGTGTGGGAACAGGACAGAGGCCCCGCCTGGCTGCTTCCTGCCAGCTCCCCTCCCAGGGCAGCAGCATCCGCCACCACTGGCCTTCGACCCCACATCCTGCCTCGGCCTTGCCCTGAGGCCCCATTTACGGGACTAAAATATGCTCCATGATCCTCCTGGCCATTTCACAGGCTGAAAAACTGAGGCCCAGAGTAGGACAGCGACTTGCCCGGGCAAGGCCGTAGGTACTGGCCACACTGTGGGCATGGGATTCGGTCAGAAGGAAGGCCGAGTCACATGGGCCGGAGCTTTCGTGCCCACTGCAGGGGCCGGTTCCTTCGGCTGATTCGTTCAACACACTCCTAGTGTTCTGGGGGTTGGGTCCCGGTGAGTCCTAGGCTGGGGGGACACTGGGCAGGGTGGGGGTCCTCCCGGCAGAAGTGGGGAGCCATGGGCACGGGCGGCCAGCAGTCCAGCAAGCAGCTTTGAGGTTGGTGTGACACAGGACCCAAATCCCCTCCGCATGACCTTGGGCAAGTCCATTCCCCTTTCAGAGACTCAGTTTGCCCTTCCGTCGCAGTGGCTCCGGCAAGACAGCATTTGTAAGGCGTCGGGGACACTCTCAGACGCTCAGTGGCCCCCTACCCACCTACCACCCTCTTCTAGTCCCCACCCGTTCTGGTCCCAATGTTCTCAAAGCCCGAATCACCCACACACCCGATGGACCCTCTGCTGCTGATTTGCTCTCCTTCCTCCAGGTTTGAGGCTCCCCTCTCCCCGCCAGGCACACAGTAGGTGCCCAGTACATGCTGCCACCCAGAAGGAAGAGGGGGTTGCTGGGTCGGGACTGATCTGTGAAGTGTCTTTAGGAACACTGGTCTGGGCTGTGGCTCAGTGGCCGATCATCAGCACCACATAAAAAACCGTGAATAAATAGAGTCAAGGTCTTGTGTCCACGAACAGCTGAAAAGATCTTTAAAGAAAAGAAAATTGGCTCTTTTTCTCATTGGAAGCAGAAGTTCAAAAGCAGCTGCCAGGGTGCGGAGAGGCCACCAGGTCAAGGTTTCCGTTCTGCAGGAAAGGTGAGGTCAGAAAAGGGGACATGGCTGGGATTTGGAGTCAGACTTCCCGGCTCCTCTACCTGGAGCTCAAGGCCAAAGCCTATAGACGCTGACTTAGCCCGCGGAGCTGCTGGTACTGGGTTGGGCCCTGTCACCATCCTGTGACTGACTGCGAATATCTTTGGGGGCCCTGGTGACCTCAAACAGACCCTCCGTCCCTGCTCTCCACAGCACCTCAGCTGGGGACCCTCACAAGGCGCCTCAGTGGCTTGAGCGGAAGCCCCAGCCGCAGGACATTCTGCAGACTCAGTAACCGCAAGCCCGATGAGCCTGCCTGGGGGTGGGGACCCTTGTAAGGATTCGCGCGGCGCGTGCACGCGCTCACGCGGCGACTGGTGCGTCCGCGCCTTACCTCCTGGGGGAGAGTAGGATCTGAGCTTGCTCTACAAGCCTCCAGCCCAGGAGCCTGCATGATGCGTCCTTTGGGGGAAGGAAGGAAAGAAGTGCGTTCAGGAGGAAGAACAGAGCAGCTGGGTCTCAGCTCCGGCAGCCCTGACAGCACACACAGCCACGGTCACCAGGTCTCGCAGTTCTGGGGCCTGGGGATCCAAGGTCAAGGTGCAGGCGTGCTCTCGAGCCGGCTGAGGCGGCCACCTTCCTGCTGGGTTCTCACATGGATGAGGGAGCGCGGGTCCCCTCCTCTTCTTCTGAGGACTCCTGATGGGGGCCTACCCTCACCTCACCTTAATCACATCCCAAGGCCCCCACCTCCAAATACCATCACTTCAGGGATCGGGGTCCAAAATACAGGTTTGGGGTCGGGGAACACAAGCATGCAGTTCATAGTAGGTTATGTTCAGAGGAACGGGATTCCGATGCTGTACTGTGTGACCCAGGCAAAGTCGCTCCACCTTTCTGGGCCTCCTCCTGGAAGGAGGACAATGAAGCAGGGTCTTGGGGCTGCCTGTTCTCCCTGGGACATGAGCAACAGCAGGGGTTGAACCAGCAGAGACACAAGTCGGATCAGTCCATGAACGGGCAGGGCCACCGCAGTCTGGAGGGAGGTGCAGCGTGGGGTGCAGGAACAGCTAGCTCCCCGAGCTGATTTGATGGGTGTGGTGGAGGTAATGGAGATGGAGGTGATGGGGCCTGTGGTTTGCATCCCACAGACCCGAGCACCTCAAACGGGGAGCCAGGGGAAGACTCTCAAGATAAAGGACTGAAAATTTGGAGCATAGGACATTTTAATTAAAATAAGCATACACCAAACATGCAAAAATTGAAAAGATTTAACCTGAGTCTTCAAAGAAAATGATCTTTGATGGGTGGATCTCTTCTAGCCAAGTCCCCAAAGTCTGAGCCCTTTGGGGAATTTTGGGAGACAGTCTGAGAATCACACTGCCTTGGGCATGGCCAAGGGCAATGGGCACTGGGGAGCCATGGCAGGCTCTAGGCAGGGAAAGGGCAGACATTCTCTTTGGCAAGTTTCTCTAGCTGCCAATGTGGGGTACAGACCTGGAGAAAGGCAGACTGAGGAGGAGGTGGAGGGTCCAGGTCCAGAGAATGAGGTTCCCCTTCCCGCTTAACCCAGATCACTAGGGGGCTTGCAAAAGCCTAAAATTGGCATGCAAAATTGAATGAGCAGTGTTTCTGGAAAACCTGTGGGAACTTTAATTCCCCAAAAGCTGTAATCCAGTCCCCAACAGTACTGGGGACCCCAGCGAGGTTAAGAACAGTTAGTCCGCAGGACAAGAGAAGGAAGCGGGAACCTGTCAGCAGATGGCATTTATCGAATGGGGCGTACTGTTGTCATCCCTGTTTTACAGATGAGGAAACCGATGCCCAGAGGGAGACAGAGCCAGAGGACATTTGTGAATACGGGGGCCACCCCTGTACCGCAGGGGCACGGTGGCACCCTAGGCTGACGCCTCCCCCCATCTGTCCCCAGGTGGAGGAGGAGCTGACGCACCTCCAGAAGAAACTGAAAGGGACAGAGGACGAGCTGGACAAATACTCGGAGGACCTGAAGGACGCTCAGGAGAAGCTGGAGCTGACCGAGAAGAAAGCCTCCGACGTAAGTGCGCAGTCCTGGGATGCCCGCGGCAGGGCTGGGCAGGAGCCCCAGGGCTGGCCCTGCGGGCAGCGCTGGAGGAAGAGGAGGAGAACCAGTTGGAGAAGGCGGTGCCTCCCGGCGCTTTCTCCAAATAAGTCCTGAAAAGGGGCACTTTCCAGCAGCTGCGGCCAGCGGTGCCGACGTCAGGCCCTCCCCCAGCGGTGCTGACGTCGCCGGCCGGGCCTGGTGACCTCATCGCCTCGACGGCAGCGGGGCCGGGGGGCGGGGAGAGGCGGGGGCGGCCCGGCGCAGGCAAAGGCTGGGGGGCCGGGGCGCGGCTGCTGTAGCTCTCGCCGGAGCCGAGCCGAGCCCAGCCGATCGCCCGCTGCGTGCGCCCCCGCGCCTCCGCGCCATGGCCGGCCTCAACTCCCTGGAGGCGGTGAAACGCAAGATCCAGGCCCTGCAGCAGCAGGCGGACGAGGCGGAGGACCGCGCTCAGGGCCTGCAGCGGGAGCTGGACGGCGAGCGCGAGCGGCGCGAGAAAGTGAGAGCCCCGCGCGCCCCGCGCCCGCACCCCCAGCGCGCGCGCCCTCCTTTCTCCCCCGCTCCCGCGCTCCGGCTGCAGCCCGCACCCCCGGAGCCCGCCGGCGTGCCCTCCGGCCTGCCGCTCCCCCATCGCGGCCCCGCGTCCTCTCCCCCGGCCGCCGCCCGCCGAGTCCCCCTTTCCTCCGCCGCCATCCTCCCTCGCGGGCCCGGGACCGCGGAGGGGGCGCTGCATCCGGGGCGGGCGGGGCCGGCCGGGCGGGAAATGGGGGGATGGGGCGGAGGGGTGCGCGATCCCGCTGGAGAGGCGGAGGAGGGGGTGCACGGGGCTGGGCGCCGGGGTGCCGGGCCCCAGGGCCCAGCGACTGGACCTGGCGGCGGGGAGCGAGGCTGGAAACGTCGTTTCCATTGTCTGGGGCCCTGACCGGCCGCTGGGACTTCGGGTGGGGGGCGGGGGCGCCGCACTTTCTCGCTTCTTCGGTGGCTTCCCGGCTCCTGCTGAAGTTTCCCAGCCGTTCCCAGGGGCGCGGCGGCGACGTGTCTGCTCCAGGCAGGGGGCGGAAGTGCAGCCGAGCCGCCTGCCTTTCTCTCTCCAGCTGGTCCCTGAGGCAACCAGGGCCGCGGGACCCCGCCTTCCTCCAGATGGCCCCTGGAATGTTCGCGAGGGGCCCTGCACCCACGATCGTTTGAGCACCTACTGTATGCCCCTGCTGTATTTCGGGGGAGGGGGCGAGAGGGCTGATAGTTCTGAAGAAGGGAGCCTCTGCACCCCTTCTCTGGTCCCCTGACTACCCCTCGGTAGAGAGGGTGGCAACACTTGGGGCTTGGGGACAGATCTGGATCTTGATCCCCTTTCAGAGCACTTATTAAACCAGCCAGCTGCATGTGACTGGCCCATAGTAAGTGCTCAGTTCGTTTTTCTCCCTCCCTCCAGCCCGGGGAGGAGTTCAGAGTCTCCTAGAGGAATAGACATGAAGCTATGAAGTGCAGTTAACATTCCAGGGGGCTCCCTGCTTTGTTATGGGAGCCAGGCGGGAGGTGGCCCGTGGCGGTGGCTAAGTTTGTTTGCTGGGACTTAGACAAGGGGTGTGTGGGGTAGGGGCAGTGGAAGCCCAGGGACCTGAGAGCTGGGGTGTTGGGACTGAGGGTGGGGATCCCAGAAGAGGAAAGGACGCTTGTCCAGATGGTGTATCTTGACAGTTCTGGGGAGAGTCCAGGCCGGGGCTGGTCCCCCTTCCCAGGACCGTCTCAGTGTTGGCCTGGGTTGCAGTATTTAATCCTGTAAGGGCGGCTCTGGCTGGACCAGACTTTAGAAACCCGTGTCAGCCCCAAACAGTAGCTGGTCTGGCCTCTTTCACACACGTAAGCGTCCTAACCCTTCCTCTGATCTCACCCCAAGGCATCTCACAGGAGGACAATTACTTCTGCTCCAAAATGGCCCTCAGC